>NC_045789.1:138188504-138488504 GCF_009873245.2 Balaenoptera musculus | reverse complement strand
TATATGGCTAAATATATGAAATATTGCGCCCAAAACTTAGTTGGGTCATTGCTAGCAGTTTAGGGGATAACCTATTGGTAGACTTTTGTCTAAAAGATTTTTCCTCATTTTTGACTTTTTTTTCTTTTTGTAATCAAAAAGAGAAATGTCCAGATTGGAATTGTTTTGGAATTTTTAGAGTTACGAAAGCTTTTTATAATGTAGCAGTAATGCGTGGTCAGTCAGCTCTTGATAATGTACACGCACGCACCCACGTGCACTTGAAGAAGTGACCTTCGTGTTGGCGTGTGAGATGTGGTCTGTGTTATTTGTGGGGTTTTGCCTTTGCCTTCCACGTTGGAGGGCTTGCCCCTCGGTGATCACACTTCAGAATCCTCACAGCCCCTCTTGAACTGTTTAGGTGTTAGATGGTGCCGACAGCCAGTACCCAGGGATGCAGGCGGGGCAGCCCCAGGACGAGGACGAGGATGCTGCTGCAGTTCTTCCTGATGAAGACGCGGAGGCTTTCAGAAACTCTTCCATCGGTACGTTGACTTCAGGCCATGTACTACGGAGTGGCCTTGTCTTCAACCCTGACCTCTTACGTCTCAGCTTCTGAGAAGAAATCTTCTGGCATCTTTGTTTCCTGAGGTGTAGATAGCAAATGAGGAAAATCAATTGAGAAGTTATTATCCTTTTTTTGATCTAAATCCTGTGGTTTCATATTGACTTTGTGTAAATATGTGTATTTGTGTTTTAATTGGAAACTTGTCACTTAACCTCTCTCTCTCTGATTTTGAAGCCCTTCAACAAGCACATTTGTTGAAAAGCATGGGCCACAGCAGGCAGCCCTCTGACAGCAGTGTAGATAAATTTGTCTCAAGAGACGAAGCTGCTGACCCAGGAGATCAAGAAAGCAAGGTGAGACACTTAGGCCCGAGACTGCTCAGCATCCTGAGCCCCCGCGAGAGCTCATCATCGCCCTGGCTGCTGCCTGTCCCCCGAGCTCTTGGCTTTCCTGTCGCGGAGCGTCTGCTCCGCTGTCTCCCCTTCACATATTGACCTCTTCCCGGGTCTGCTCTGCTTTTCTGCCTCTCCAGGTGGGAGCGCGTCCTCACCATCTGGTGGTCGTGCAAGGCCTTGCAGCATTCTTGGTTTTGTTCCATTGAATTGATTTATTTGTTTGTTTATTTATTGTGGTAAAATACTCATAAAATTTACCGTCGTAACCATTTTTAAGTGTACAGTTCAGTGGTATTAAGTGCATTCACATTGTTGTGCAGCCGTCACCACCATCCGTCCACAGAACTTTTCTCATCTTCCCAAACTGAAACTCTGTCCCCATTAAACACTAACCTCCCATTCCCCCGGCCCCCGGCCCCTCTCACCCAGCATTCTTATTTCTGTCTCTATGGATTTGGTGACTCTAGGGACCTCATATATGTGGAATCATGCAGGATTTGTCCTTTTGTGACTGGCTTGTTTCTCTCAGCAGAATGTCCTCAAGGTTCATCCATGTTGTAGCAGGTGTCAGAACGTGTTTACTACATTTTGCTTTTCTCCTCATCTCTTGATGGACACTTGGGTTACTTCCACATTTTGGCTGTTGTAAATAATGCTGTTATCAATGAGTGTGCAAATACCTCTTCAAGACCCTGATTTCATTTCTTTAGGGTATATATCAGAAGTGGAATTGCTGGATCATGTGATAGTTCTGTTTTTAATTTTTTGAAAACACTGTACTGTTTTCCACAGCAGCTGCACCATTTTACATTCCTACCCACAGTGCACCAGTGCTCCATTTTCTCCACATCTTCGCCAGCACTTGTTATTTTCTGCTTTTTTTGAGAGTGGCCATCACACTGTGTGTGAAGTGATGTATCATTGTGGCTTTGATTTGAATTTCCCTGATGATTAGTGATGTTGAGCATCTTTTCATGGGTTTATTGGCCATTCATGTGCCTTCTTTGGAGAAATGTCTATTCAAGTCCTTTGCCCATTTTTCAATCAGGTTGTTTGGGTTTTTTTGTTGCTACTCAGTTGTCCATTGAACTATTTTAAAATTATCTCTATTGCTTACCTTTTCCATTTAAGTGTCCTGTATTCCCAGTTAATTTTAAATTCCTTGAGGGCAAGAAGTAGTATTTCATACTTAGTCCCTCCATGGATGCTCAGTCACTGTAGCGACCTCAGCTGTTCCTTCTGGGCCCCCTCGCACCAGGCCCACCCCTCGCAGCTTTGGGCTTCCCCAGGCTCTTTCCTCTGCCCGAGGAGCTTCCCCCGGATGCCAGGTCTCAGCTGCCCTCCTGTGTGGCTCCCTCCCTGCACACTGGGCTCATCCCTGCCACAGCCCACATGGCCCCGGGTCAGGCCTCCCTCTGGCTGGTCTGATTCTGCTCTGCCGTGGCCCGTGAGGTTGGGCACCTGTGGGTGAAGGTAGGCGTCTCTGAATCCCAAGCGCCTGGCACAGCTGCTGTTCTGGGACTATTTGTTGGATGAACTAACGAATCAATGGGTGGGTTCCATGATTATAAGACAAACTGTCAGTTTTTCTGTTCCAGCCCTGCCGGATCAAAGGCGACATTGGCCAGTCCAGTGACGAAGATTCTGCTCCTCTTGTCCACTGCGTCCGCCTTCTGTCCGCTTCATTTTTGCTAACTGGGGAAAAAAACGGTAAGTGTAGAAAGGCAGGTGCAGGGTTGAAGGGAGTGACTTTAGGTTTCAGAGGTCATCTTGGTAATCAGCTTTGTGCCTGTTTGCAGCAGACAGAGTAGAATCTGGGGACGAGCTTTGGTTTTCACTGACCGCTGGGGAGGGAGGGGAAGACGGGAGCAGCGGGTTTAGTGGGTCTAGTTTTGTTTATTTGGAAGCTAGACATGTGCTGCTTTCAAGCTGAAGGTGACCCAGGTGGATTTGTTTGCAGCCTTGGTTCCGGATAGGGACGTGAGGGTCAGCGTGAAGGCACTGGCGCTCAGCTGTGTTGGAGCTGCTGTGGCCCTTCATCCTGAATCTTTCTTCGGCAGACTTTACAGAGCACCGCTTGACACCATGGAATACCCTGGTACGTTCAAAGTTTGTATCTTATTCCTCACATTTAATCATTATTTTGAAAACTATTTCAAACCGTCTTCACTATTTTAGTTTTAGAGCACTAAGTTTTCTGAGCTAATTTGTGGCATTTGAGGTGTGTTCTCCATAAAACACATAAATAGTCATGTTTTTAGCTTCCCGGACCCCGTATAGATGCAGTGTTTAGTTGAAACACATACAACAAAGCGATAGAAATCTGGGAACGTCAGAGCTGATTTGCATATGAATTAGATTTATACCAAAAACACAAATTGTATATAATCAAAATTGCTTTGGGCCACACCACCCAGGCCAGGTGTTCACACTCAGAGCCAGTGGGCACCGACACCAGCTGGGGCAGCAGCAGGCCAGTCTCCTCACGATGGGTGAACGGTGGGAAGACTCGCTTTCCCAAATTTATCCTCCCGCCTGCTCTCTGTCTTTCCTTGGGCGAGGGGACAACCCATGCTTTTGAATTTATATTAGGTAAGTATGGACAAGTTTGAGGTTCTCTAATAATTTTTTGAGATGAAACCTTGGAATTTTGATTATTGGCTGACAACTTGGAATTATAATACAGAAAATCTATTGTGTTGAAGGATGAATATAGAATATTTAAACCCCGAAACGTTTTTACCACTGATGGTTATTATATTCAGGTCTTTTCTAGATTAGGATCACTGCCTCGCCCTCTTTTTCTTTCCTGAGAATTCAGCCTTTGCCCTGAGTTAGAAAGTTGACAGTAGGGACTTGTACAGTGGCCGGCTGTCTCTCTCCACAGAGGAGCAGTACGTGTCAGACATCTTGAACTACATCGACCATGGGGACCCACAGGTCAGAGGAGCCACGGCTATCCTCTGTGGGACCCTTGTCTCCTCCATCCTCAGCAGGTCCCGCTTCCACGTGGGAGACTGGATGGGCACCGTCAGAACTCTGACAGGTAACGTCGAGTGTTCAGTTTTCAGTGTTGTCTCTTCCATATGGCATTCTCATGTTCAGGTTCACATGAAGGTGTTTGTTCCTTGCTCTTCTGGTCAGGAAATACATTTTCTCTGGCGGACTGCATTCCCCTGCTGCAGAAAACTTTGAAGGACGAATCTTCTGTTACTTGCAAGTTGGCTTGTACAGCTGTGAGGGTGAGCATAATCATTTGTGGAAATCATTTCTTTGATTAGTGGAAATTTTACCAATGTTACAGTTAAAATTGGAGCTTGATATTAAATATTTCCAGACATTCTAAACAATAATAAACATCTGTGTATCCACCACTCAGCCTTAGAAGGAAAACATTGCCAACAGTTAAGGTTTAATAGACTTTGATTTAAATCTCAGAATATTTGTTTGAAGTATACTTTCCCTAAAGGGTGTCTATACCTTGCTCACATTAAGTGTAAAACCTGTTGAATTAAAAAAACAACAACCCCTTCAGGCCCGTAGAATGGGTAGAGTTAAAGTGAGGCATAGGGGTTATTTAATCCCCTTTGTTTTTTGTGTCGAGGGACAGCCCCAGTCCTTTATGTGGTAGGAAACTTTATATCAGCTGGTTCATAACTGACTAGTCAACAGCAGTCCAAGTTAACCAGTAAAAATCAAAACAAAAACCCTACAGTTGTCAGATTTATGGGATACCATGCCTTTTTAAAATTTCATGGCCCGGCCAGAATTGTTCCTTAGTTCCAGTTGTTTGCCAAGTTTCAGTCCGTCTGTCTTTGCTGGAGCAGAAGGAAGGGGGTTGGCAGCAGGTAGCAGGCCGTGTGTGGAACTGCCCACGAGCGTGCTCAGGGCTCGGCGGAGGGTGCAGCCTTAGAAGCCCCGTCCTGTCCGCTCGGGCGGCCAAGGGCAGGGTCACGTCAGGAAGGGCTTGGGTGCTGGGCCCGCGGCTGAGCTCAGGTTTAGCAGTGGCGGTGTGGCGCGTGGTCGGTGATGGCGAGGTCGGTGTCTGGGAGGAGAGGCCAGGATAGAGGCAGAGTTACGGGGGGAAGAAAACAGTTTTGTGGAAGGGACGCATTTACTTTGCACCTCGAGTTTACGGAGGTGAGTGTATGTGATAAGTGTGTCTGAGAGATGTGGGAACGGGGCAACATCCCTGTCGCTGTTAAAGGAAGACGGAGCGGGGGCGGTGGGAGGGGTCGGCGTGGGAGGGGTCGGCGGAGGCCCACCTGCCGCCCGCGTGCCTTCCAGCTCTGTGTCATGAGTCTCTGCAGCAGCAGCTACAGCGAGTGGGGGCTGCAGCTCCTCACCGACGTGCTGGCCCTGCGGAGCAGCTCCTACTGGCTGGTGAGGACGGAGCTTCTGGAGACTGTGGCAGAGATCGACTTCAGGTGAGTGAGTCGGGCTCGTTGGGTCGGCGAACCACAGCCGCTCCCAAGTCTGAACAGGCGTTGGAAGGCCCGGTCCCCTGGTGCCAGGAGTGACGCTTATCAAGTGACCCGTGTCAGCATCAGAGTGGTTTGCACGGCTGCCGCTGCCCGTCTCCTCCTCGACTTTGCCCCCTTCTTGGAATTTTTACGTACAGGCAGAGGAGTGGAGTTTTCCGGTAGTCTTAGTCATCTAAGTGTTCTGGATGGTGTGAATAAAAGAGCTCGAACTTCTAAAACAGTGAAGCTTGTGTCACTTGTGCTTGTTTAAACGAGTGTGCTTAACACTGGACTGAACTTAGCTGATCTGTATTGTGTTGCAGTTAAAAATAACTTCTGATGCCTTGCAGTTTTTCATTTTCTAAGAGTAAGTTTTCTTTCCAGATGATTTCTCTCTGTGCTTTCTTTTAGACGGGAAATTGTCCTTTATTGTCCAGGAATATTGTGCTTTTAAGCCCCCATTTATAGAGTGCTTGTTGCGTGCCAGGCTGGGCTAGGTGCCCTCTGTGGGTTACCTTCTCTCAACCTCACAACATCTCTGTGAAGTCGGGGTTGCTTTCACCTGCGTCTCACAGACAGGACCCTGAGCGGGGCGGGCGGGGACCTTCCAGTCTTCGGGAGGCGCCAGAGTCTCAGCCCCCTCCCCACAGTCTGCCCTCCCGCCTTCTTCGGTAGGCGTCTGAGCTAATTCTGTAGGGCACTTGGGGTCTTTCAAAATAACAGTTGTTTATATCCATTTTGAAGAAAAATAGTTTCCTGAGTAGTGTCTGACTGAGTCTGGAGTCAGGAGAGCAGTGTAAATTCTACTTGTTTGAAAACATGAGTCTTTCTGCTGTTTTAAGTAAGGCTGCCTCAGAGCCTTCCCTGGCTCTTGGTTAATGTGCTGGAACCGGCCGTCTTCCTTGCTCTGTCAGTCATGCAGGCCATCAGCGGGTGTTTGTTCAGTAACTAAATTGTTTCATTGTGAAATATGTTCTTTTGTGTTAGGTTGGTGAGCTTTTTGGAGGCAAAAGCAGAAAACCTACACAGAAGGGCCCATCATTATACAGGGGTAAGCCCTTCATTTTTGTGAGGCTGTGATTTAACTTCCAGGAAGCACACCTTCCTAGTGGAGTAGAGTGTCTTGGAATGCATTCTGTCCCAGATTTATTTCACATGAAGTATTTATTGACATCATGAAAGTTGTGATTGTATGCGTGACTTTAGGACTAGTGATGTTAAGTTCTTCCTCACTGGCTTTCCAAAATATCTGACCTAAAACTTAGTTAAATACAGAGATTATATCTGTTTTTATTATCCTTCTTTCCAAAGCTTTTAAAACTGCAAGAACGAGTGCTCAATAACATTGTCATCTATTTGCTTGGGGATGAAGACCCCAGGGTGCGCCATGTTGCTGCAGCTTCGTTAATGAGGTACTTAACAAGTATTTTATCTCTTTTCACTTTCTTGGTTAAAGTACTAAATGATATGAGAATGGCAAGACAGGGGAAAATTCAGAGGACATGGGGCAGTATTCCTAAATCTTTTGAGCTCACTGTCAGCTACTCTTAAACTATCAAAAAAGATATTTTTCACTACCTTAAGGGTCTAAAATGAAAATTTAAACAACAAAGTACTAGCTTCATATTATAAAAGTAATGCACTTTCATGGCCAGAATTTTGAAATATGGAGACTAGCACTGGAAAAAATCACCTTCAGTTCTACCATTGGAGATAACTACTGTTAACATTTTTTCCTGTATATCCTGTGTACAAGTTTCTTTTTCAAAATTGGGACAAAATGTACATGCAGTTCTGTTATCTCATAATTTCCACATAATGTATTATTAGCATCTTCCTGTTGGAAATACTCTTCTAAAAAAGAAATTTTAACTGTCATTGTTGTCTGGGGTGGCACCCTCTATTCAGATATATTCATATTTCCGTACTGAAGTGCATGACATTTCATACAGTGTGAGATAAATAAAGCCTGTAAATATTGTTTAAAAATTTTTTTAGTTGCCACTTTTTCACTATGTAGTTGTGATAAATTTTTATATAAATATTATTTGGTTGGATATTAAATTTTTATTGATTTAAATAATGAATAATGGTTCAGTGACTATTGTTATACATAAATGTTTATGTGTAATTTTTTTTCTTAGAATTAATTCCTGGAAGTTGAGTCACTAGGCCAAGCAAGCTTTTTGATTTTTTTTTCCTAGTAGCTTTATTGAGGTATAATTTTGTATCTCTTAAAATTTACTCATTTTAAGTGTACAATTAAATTATTTTTGGTAAATTTACAGAGTTGTGCAAGCTTCACCACAATCCAATTTTAGAACATTTCTATCATCTCAAAAAGATCTTTTGTGCCCATTTGCAATAATTCCCAATTCCCACCTGGCCACAGGCAACCACTAATCTACTTCCTGACTTTAGAGATTTGCCTATTCTACACGTTTTATATAAATGAGATCACATAATAAATAGATGGGACTTTTGTGTCTGGCTTCTTTTGCTTAGTTTTTGAGATTCATCCATGCTACGTGGTGTGTTTGTTCCTTTCATTGTTGAATAGTATTCTGTTACATAGATAATACTCTGTTTTATTTATACATTCACCAGGTGGTATTACTATTTTCACTTTTTGACTACTATGAATCCTGCTTTTCATTTCTCATGGGTGGATACCTAGCAGTGGATTTTTATGGTTTTGGTACTTATTGTGAAATTTCTCTCCAGGAACAGATCAGTTTATGCTCCCACTCCCAGAATATGATTGTGCCTGATTCTTCTCACCAAAACAGTATTTCAAAAGAAGTTAAATATGTGTCAGTTGTTCAGGCAGTCATTGGTATTTCTTATTAAAATAACTTTTATCTTGTTTTAAAAGTAATACATGTTTACTGAACAAAATTTAGGAAAAATGTAAAGAAGGAGATAAAAATTTTTGTAATCAAACTACTCAAAGAAAACCAGTTACATTTCGGTGGATATTCTTTTGGTTTTCAATGTGGTCATTTGCATTTCTTTGATTACTTGTGAGGTGTACCTTTTCATGGATTTAACTGGATTTATATAACTTAACTTCATCAAAGATCTTGGATCTTTACCATTTTCTGTGAATGATAGTAATTTATTAAACCTTAGGAAAAAATTATACTTATGACCAGGTCTTCATGGAGGAAAGAGACTTTAACTGAAGACACTGGGTTTGCAAACTAATGTGATAAAACAGTTGACTGTTTCTAAAGTTATGGGCCCGTCTGTAGGTGTGTGCCGAGTGCTGATTGCAGGGAGGAGCCCGTGTGCCCCCTGCATTCTGCCTCTGAGTTCACTTTGGATTTGTGAGGGACCTCAGCTGGAGCTCTGCACCCGGGAGTGTGTGGGACGGTTTTGCAGACAAAATTGCGGAAGTGAGTAAGGGACAGCCCCTGGCATTCGGATCTGCCCTGTACTCAGTGCTTCCTGTGTGCCGTGGCTTCACGCACCTGTTGATGCCGATCAAGATGATTAGAAAGAGAACTTTCACGGTTTTTTAAATCAAAGCATTTAATTATGTGTAGAGAGATGTATGTAACTGTATGACAGACAGGAAGAGAGTCCAGCGCCTGGTCTTTTCAGAGGGGGTGTGTGGGGGAGTGGCCCTGCGATCGGAGCCTCTGCTCTAATTCCCTTGACGAAGGAAGTGTCTGTGGGTAGC
The DNA here is from genome assembly GCF_009873245.2 of Balaenoptera musculus. NCBI lineage: Eukaryota > Metazoa > Chordata > Mammalia > Artiodactyla > Balaenopteridae > Balaenoptera > Balaenoptera musculus. The sequence goes on along the minus strand of NC_045789.1, from coordinate 138,479,414 downwards.
CGGAGGGAGGGGATCACAGGTGGTTTCAGGTACTTTCTAAGGGAAATAAACCTTGCTTTTATGTCAGGCTTGTCCCGAAGCTGTTTTATAAGTGCGACCAAGGACAGGCTGACGCAGTTGTGGCCATGGCGAGAGGTCAAAGCAGCGTTCACCTGAAGCCTCTCATGCACGAGGCGCAGCCTCCATCTCACTTCTCCGCCAGCACCGTAACCAGGTACCCCTGCTAGCCGAGGAAAGCGTGCCCTGGGCTCACGCTAAAGCCTCGTGTTTTCTAGAGAAAACGCTTGGAATAGGCGCTCCTCCCTTGATGGGGCGCTTCTCTTTTTCAGGGTCTACCACCCCGCCTCTTTATTTAAGCTCTGCTGCAGCCACACAGCAGTGACATCGTAAATTGTATGATCTGCTTGTTATGAGCCACATACCGACAGCTGTATTTTTCTCTAGGACTCTAATGCTATGTCTTCTCTAAAAACTTGTCCTTAAAATTTTCACTTTATTTGTGTTACCTGTGAAGAGTATAGTTATGTCGTGACATTAATGTTTTGGTGAGCAGGCTGTTAAAGAGTGTCGGTGTTATTTAGGGTTATCACTAGTTCAGTGATGTGCAATTATTATTATTCACATTTTTTTGTGAGAGTCTTTTAAATACAATTTCAAATGGTTGTACACAGCCCATCCTTTTCTATGTCTTTTAGACTAGAAGACTAACCTAGACTATGTTTTTTTTTGTTGAGGACAGGACACTGAGGGAAACAAAAGTGAATCAACGCTAATCCTGCCTGGGCTTCATTTATATAGTTGGGGAATTAGAATTTGTATGTAACTACAAGGAGGGATTGAAATTGACACGTGCCATGAATGGAGTATGGAAAAGTGGCAGTCCTATAGTGGGAAAGGACTTTCTTTTGTCCAGAATCAGGAGTAGATTCATGAAGGATTTCTTTTAACTTAAAGCTTGAAAAATGGGCATCTTTGGACACGTAGAGAGATTGCAGGCAAGGCTGGGTTGAAGAGAGCATTGCTCCAGTGCTGTGGTGTTGGGAATTGGAGGAGGAGAGGGGTGATTTCAGCCATTTTCCTAGAATAATGACCACATTTATTCCCAGTCTTTCTTTAACTTAAAAGTCAAGACTGCTTTAATCTCTTGTAGCCTTTAATCTTAAAATTTTAAATGCCATTTGAATTTTGAAAATGTCATAAGCTTCAGTGGTAGATTATAAGTCTCCACGTCTCTTTCTCATTAGAATATATAGAGGCTATAACCTACTACCAAGCATAACAGACGTCACTATGGAAAATAACCTTTCGAGAGTCATTGCAGCAGTTTCTCATGAGCTGATCACATCAACCACGAGGGCGCTCACAGTAAGACTCTTTTGGTTGGTCTTAATGAGGTTACTTTTCAGTAGTTTGTGTGGTCAATTCTTAACGGTAGGATGCTTGTATTAGAGCTCTTATATGTGCAGCTTACTAAGAAATTGTGCTTCTGTGAATAAAACCTGGGTTTATTCCAATGGGAATGGAAACAACTTTTTTTTTTTCTGAACATTAAATATGTTCATTGTAAAAAAATTCAGCCAGGGGAACTCCCCAGCGGTCCGGTGGTTAGGAATCGGCGCTTTCACTGCCGTGGGCCTGGGTTCAGTGCCTGGCTGGGAACTAAGATCCCACAAGCCACGCGTCGCGGTCAAAAAATTAAAATCAATCAATCAATCAATCAATCAGCCTGTCTAGGAAGACATAACAAAGAAAAGAAAAACTACCATAATCTGAATTGGTAGTATATCAGAAGTTTAAAATATCTCTAGAATAATTGACTCATTGACTTTATAATATATACGAAGCAGAAAAAAATCAGAAATGCCAACAAAGATTTTTGTGTAATGTGATTATCTGTATCATTATTTGTGATGCTGAAATTGTAAAAGAACCATAATGTCCAAGAGTCCAAAACTGATTAAATTCTGATTATAACTAAATTCTGTATAGATGGTGATATGCTTATCATGCACTTATTAACATGATGGTTTGGAGGATTTTTAACAATCTGTAGAGTGATCATCTGGATTATAATGAGTGAAAAAAGGCACAGTACAAAACTGTGTATGCTTGTGTACAGACAGATCTTGCTTATGAAAAACAATGTTCACATTAAACACATTTCTTACATACTCAAGAAAATGATTGGCAGAAAATTTCCAAAATAAATTTTAGGATTATGAATGATTATGCTTTTTAAGATATTCACAAATTTTCTAAAATGAACAAGTCTAACTTCCATAATCAGAAAAAAAGAGTGTTATACGAAAGTAGTGCCAATTTGCTGATTACCAGGTTAAATCTTGTCATTTATTTTATGTGACAGAAGGAATGCTTTCATGTTGTGAAAACTCAGACAATTATGATTAGACTATCTTGATAAGTATATAAGTGCCTTTCAAACTTAAATATTGTTTGGGCTGTCTGCAGTTTGGTCTTCCCTTGATTTGTTCAAAATATTATAAACATTATTTGTATTTATTGTGGCCTGCATATGTCAGACACTGTTCTAGGCTTGGGATGTAAAAACAAAGAGGATCCCTGCCCTTGTGGTTCTTTCAGTCTGGTTAGGAAGATGGACATTAATTAGCTCGAGTGCTGGAGCAGATGGGGTGGGGTGGGGTGGGGTGGGGTAGGAAGGGTGTTCCAGGTGGGGGCGGGGAGCACAGGATGATTAAAGTTCGAGGCAGAGGAGGTGCATCACTCCTGGCCTCTCCTCACTGGGATATAATCGACCCTCCTTAAACCTGTATCTCAGTTGTCCAGCTGTATCTTCTAAGGTATGAACTTGTATCATGGGAGGACAGATGTCTTATCGTTAGATACAGATCCCAATTTTGTTTTCATTGTTCATACTCTTTATAAAGGGAAAAAGGAGGTTCCATTTAATAAACTTTTTTGGTGTTTGAGTGTGATTTTCTCATTCCTTTCTTCTTTAGTTTGGATGCTGTGAAGCTCTGTGTCTTCTTTCAACTGCCTTTCCAGTTTGCATTTGGAGTTTAGGTTGGCATTGTGGGTATGTATTTTCCTCGGCACATGGCTGTGTACAATTATGTGATACAAACATAGTTATACGGATCCCTTTCTTTCTTTCTTTTTAAGTCTCACCTTAACAGTTTCACCTTTTGGAAAAATACCCGTCGGAATATTTGCTTCTGCCCTGTTAGTTGTGTGGGAAGCTAGAGAAGGAGCTATTGGGAAATACTGAATTACTTGTAATTCTAATGGATGTCAGATGCTCACTCTTAAGCATTTTGGAGGGTCTGAGGGTACGATTTGCAGGTTAATTTAAGGGAATTTGCATATGCTGGCAAAAGACTTTTCTAATTGGCTTGATTCTCTCCAAAATTATTCACTATGTATTAAAAGTTTAGAAACATTTTTCGTTTGAAATCAAATGTGAGCTATCGTGCAAAATCGTAATCAATTACAAGAGTAATTTAGGAACTATTATATTTATATTAGCGGTTCTCATTTAAAAATGATTTTCTTCCAGTAGATGGCCCTATAGCATCTGTGAAATAATTCTGGGTCTTCTACAGCATTAAGGAGTAAGCTTTTGTTATGTATACTGATAACTGAGACAAATTTAGTAACTCACTGTCACATTTGGAAGGAAATCTACAGATTTCTTGTGTGTGTCAGCGTACGGCCAACTAACTTTGCTTGAAGTGGGTGCATTCTCTGGTCCCGGGTGATGGCTTTCCTGTGTCGTAGATTCAGCGTTAGACCTGACTTCAGAGCAACTCTGGTGTTGGGGTAAACGTGCTAAGTCAGAGTCGAAAGAGAGTTAAAAGTTATCAGAGTAACCAGTTCCAATACTTCCAGTCAGATCTGCTACCTGATTTCCTTTCTCGGATGACTTTCATGGGACTCTGGTTCCAGGAAAGATGCTAGTTCACAGTAGTAAAATCGCTTTATGAGCTGGCATGAAATAAACAGTGATGTGCCTTCCTTTTGGTTCATAGGAGAAAGCAAGGCTGTTATCTTAAAATTTTTCTGTAATTCAATCTTGCAAATGTCTGCTTTCAGAGTGCCCCCACTGAGCGCCTCTGATGAGTCTAGAAAGAGCTGTACTGTGGGCATGGTCACGATGATCCTGACCCTGCTTTCATCAGCCTGGTTCCCACTGGACCTCTCAGCCCATCAAGATGCTTTGATTTTAGCCGGGAACTTGCTTGCAGGTATTGGTACTGAGTTGAAAGAGGGATTCTAGGTCTTTAACTTTTGATTTCCTTTGGGGGATGGCGGCGGTGAGCGTATGGAGGAAAAGTATTGAGGTCATTGCCAGGGATGGCTTGTTCCTTTAGTCAGAATTTCAGACATTACCGACAGGCATAAATGTGTACTGCAGGCAGCTATCCTGTGCCGAGTATTTTAAAGCAGCCCTTTCCCAATCTAGCCCCTCAGTTAGCTATAGGTAAACTCATTTCTAATTTCATTTTAGCGGGCACCGTGTGCAGGTACTGTCTCAGGCACGGGGGCCATGAGAAAGGATGGTGTGTGGGCTCCGTTCTCAAGTTGAATGTAGGTTTGTAGCGACACACGTCAACAAAAGTTCAGTGGCCGCACAGAGCGGCTGTAATCACTCTTTGTTGGGGATTAGGACAGGAAACAAGATTTATGGGCTGGCAGGAGAAGACACCAGACAGGGTACAGCACATGTGAAGGCATGGAGACGTGAAAAATAGTGTGACATTTGAGAACTGAGTAATTTTGGATATCGTGTGAGGGCGAGGATGAGGATGGAGAATGTGGCTGGTGAGGGATCTGTCTCCGTTAATGAGGACTTAGTCTGTTTGCTCTGGGAGGTCATCGAAGAGCCTTATGAAAGGGACTAACAATCTGGTTAGTATTTTAGAAAGATCACTCGGCTGACGTGAATGTGGATTGGAGGAGAAGTTAGGGAAACCCGGACTTAAGGCAGGATCAAGAGAGTCTGAACAAGATAATGGCTGTGGGCTGTGTGGGAAGAGGCCCATTAGAAGAGAGTGAAGGGGGCAGAGTCAGCACGTCTGGATCACCAGTTGAACTTCTGTTGTAAAGATCAGGAGGGGGACTGTCACATCCTGGGTGGGTATGTGATGGCGGCCTTCATGGAGGTTGGGGACACAGATTCGGGGGGAGATGTCGGTTTCCTGTGGAACCTGAGGCATCAGTGGGCCCCCAGGTGGAGGTGTCCAGCAGACTCTCGACACAGATGGGTCTGAAGGACTTATGTCTTGGCCCCACGCTGTGGAGCTGGGGAGGTAATGTCTGTGCCTGTGTCACAGCCAGTGCCCCCAGATCTCTGAGGAGTTCGTGGGCCTCCGAAGAAGAGGCCAGCCCTGCAGCCACCAAGCAGGAAGAGGTGTGGCCGGCTCTGGGTGACCGGACCCTGGTGCCCATGGTGGAGCAGCTCTTCTCCCACCTGCTGAAGGTGGTCAACATCTGTGCACACGTCCTGGATGATGTGGCTCCTGGACCAGCAATAAAGGTAACTCCTTGCTTGGGCAGCTGTTTTCAGCTGGTCCAGATGGCTCCGTGGGCTTCCAGGCATGCCTCTGTTTACTCATCTGTCCCTTCCTTATCCTCTTTTGCTTTAAATAAACAAAATTGCTCATATCGTGACACTAGATTTAACACCTAGATGTGCTCATCCAATTTATAGCCCGTTTGGTATCGTCTGTCATTTACTGTCACCTCTGAGAGGGAAATACCTGGCTTTATTCTTGGGCTTTCAGCATTGGCCAAGAAAGCTCAGCATTGAAGTTGGTCTCTCCTGAAATGTTTTGCTTTTCTTTGAAGTACAGTTCAGTGAAAACTATTCACACAATGAATTTAAGATGGATCAGTTCACTTGTAATTGTATCTGATGGTTCACTCTCTCTCCTGTCTCTTCCACCTTGACAGCTCAGGTTCTCCTCTAGCTGCCATTCGGTCCCCCTGCCGCTACAAGCTTCTCTTGAGTCCTTTCTCCCAGCTTAACCCCTGAATTAGTGTACTGCTTCTCTGATGCTGGCCTTCTTTGCAAAACCTCTCGGGCCCTGGACTCAGTCCACTGCATCGGCCGTTGATTCTTTAACCCCTGCTGGCCTGATTTCTGCCAGCTCCCCATAGCCACACTCCCTGCCAAGACCCGCCTTTGACTCTCGTGGGTACTTTGCAGACCCTGTCTCACCTTCCCTCTGCATCTCCCAGGACCACCTCTCCTGTACTGAGACGTTCTCTGCGGTCGGCTTCCGGATTCTCTGACCCCCTTCTACTGCCTGGGCGCTTTCCTAGTTTAGTCTTCTTCCCACCATTCGTGCTTTCCAGGGCTCTGTTCTCAGTCGGCCCCGCTCCGTATTCTCTGGGCCAGGGCTATCCAGTACAGCTCTCTGTAAGGAGGGAAACGTTCCATCTACACCAGCCGGGACAGTAGCCACCAACCACATGTGGCAACCGAGCACGTGAAATGTGGCCAGGGCAACTGAGGAACTGAACTTCTAATTTTGTTTAATTGCCATTAAATTTAAATTTAAGTAGCCGCATGTAGATCGTGGCTCCAGCGTGGGACCGGGCAGCTCAGTGCAGTCAGGTCTACTCTCAGGTCTTCAGTATCTAAGCAGGGGAGACCCCAGACCTGTCCTCGGAGTCCAGTGTGGCCAGCTGCCACGGGTCACCTCTACTTGGGTGATCCATAGAAATCTCATTCGGTCTAAATCTGGGCTTCTTGGTCTCCTCCCCAGCTGGTGCTTCTCCCCGTCTCTCACTCCATATTTTTCAAGCTAGAAAATGGGAGTCATCACAACTCTTCATCTTGCTCACCAAATTCTTTGTTTTCTCTCCTAAGTATCTTGCAGGAAGCCCATATATGTATATGCATACATGCATGTACATTAACATATGTACATACATGCACGTGTAGGTGCACACACATATACGCACTTGTGTCTATGCTCACTGCCGCTGGTCTGGTCCAAGCTGATGTAGTGTCTCATTTGCACCACTGCGGTGGCCTCACTGAAACAACGTTATTAACATATCATACAGTTACAGTGCAATTCACATACCATGGCCTCACCCATTTAAAGTGTATGACTCTGTTTTAGTACGCCCAGAGTTATTTGGCCATCACTACGATCCATTTTAGAACCCAAAAAGGAATGCTGTACCATTTGGCTGTCACCCCCCAGCCCTCCCATGCCCCCCAGCTCCAGGCAACCACTAAGCTACTTTCTGTTTCTGTAGATCTGCCTGTTCTGGACATTTCGTGTCAGTGCAGCTACACAGCTGGTGTCCTTCGTGACTGGCTCCTTTCACATAGCGTGTTTTCCAGGTGCAGCAGCTTCTCTTCCCGGTCTCTCTAGCCCTTCCCTGTTAGCCATTGTGTCCTTTGTGCAGACAAGGCTCCGAGGTGTAGGGTGGCCTCTCTCAGATCGCGGAGGGGGTGAGCAGCAGAGCTGAGGCGCCCACGCCACTGCCTCCTGCCGTGTGGGGCTGGGGCGTTCTGTACTCTGTCCTGTGTATGCAGAGTATGGGCTTTGTGGAGGGTCTGGGTTTGTTGCCTGCTACCTCTGCTGCTTGTTAGCTGTGACCTTGAATAATTCACTTCATCATCACTGAGCCTATTTCCTCATTTGAAAACGGAGTTCAGAGCATTGCTTTGTACCCTGTTTCACACCCTGGCTTCCAGAGAGAGCCCCATTGCTTGCTATTGGAGGTGGCATGCCGGGGCTCCGGGGGCCTCCTGAGACCCCACCTGACTGCGTGAGGGCTCCTCCGTCTCTGAGCGTTCATGGTGCTCCCGTTAGGAAGTGCTGGTCAGTTCCCACCATGTGCAATTGTTGTGTGGGCTAAAGTGGATGGTATGCGTATGGAGTCTGAGCTCCATAAATGTGGGTTCAAAGAAGAGAAATGGATTGCACGGGTGAATGGTAGAAGCACATACCATAGTTTTCAGTTCTGTGTTGGTTACACTTCCTTCACAGTTTGTTTTCTATTTTAGGCAGCCTTGCCGTCTCTAACAAACCCGCCTTCTCTGAGTCCAATCCGACGGAAGGGAAAAGACAAGGAACCCGGAGAGCAGGTGTCTGTACCCGTGAGTCCCAAGAAAGGCGGTGAGGCCAGTCCAGGTGTGAGGCCACGGCGGGGGAGGGGGAGGGGACGGGCTCGGGGGGGGGCCTGTCTATATTACAGTGGTTTAGGACTAAAGCTTACGTTCATGTCAAGGTTAATATTACAACTTGGTAGTTTTTGGAAATAAAATACATAGCAATGAAGCCAGAGAAACGGTTTCCCCAGGTGTGGTTTCAGGTATTGAATATTACTTACTGAGTGTACACAGACCACATTTTGGTCTTACGCACATCTGAGCGTTGCTTGCCAATGTGGGGTCCCAGCCGCCTGCAGGTGTCTGGCCCACAGCAAGGCGCCGCGCCCCACGCTTCCCATGCTGTGCCTCCTCCCTTCTCCTCTTCTCACTGATTTTCAGTAAGGGAGGGGGTGTAGACAGCTAGGAATAGAGTGGGGTGACATTGTTGATTCTGATGTGTGGAGAATTCTGAAATAGGAAATGGAAATTTTACATGTGGAAGGGCTGAGGGAGAAGTAAAGTGGGGATAAAATCATCTGAGTGAGACGAACCTGAGAAATTGACAGACACTTGGAGGGGACAGTCTTGGAACAGAAGGGGCCAGAGTGACCATGTGACTCTGCCTGTGACGTATGCGGTCCGTGCCGCTCTTGGTGGGCACAGAGCAGAGGCGACCAGACGCCTGTCTGCTTGTGCTGCCACCAAGTCCGCTCACATGCCACCTCACAGTGCCGGGGCCGGACATGACTCTCCCGTTCATTTTGCTTATAAAGCGTTTATGCTAAGCATTTTATTAATTTTAAAACTTTATTTAAGTTTTTGGCTGCACTGCATGGCTTGTGGGATCTTAAGTTCCCCGACCAGGGATTGAACCTAGGCCCCAGCAGTGAAAGCATCAAGTCCTAACCACTGGACCGCCAGGGAATTCCCTATGTTAAGCATTTTAAAAGAAACTATTTTCTCAGTATTGATGACGATACCAGTGGAAGATTTACTAGCTAAAAAGCTTCAGAACTCTATAAATGCAAAGTTATCAGTATGTGACTGATCATCTTTCTGATGGATTAAATAAACTAAGGACCCCAAATCACAAATCTTTAAGACCTTACACGGTGCTTGGCATTTAATATTTAGTATCAGCTTAATGATAGTGTGTGTACCCTTACGGTTTTCAGAGCATGTTCACGTCACCCCTGTTTGATTGCTTACAGGGCTCCTGACCTAAGTCGACCAGAGGTCAACCCCGTCGTGCCCCTGGGAGCCTTGTGCTCCGAGAGGTGTTGAGATTGACTGACGGTCACGTCAGTTGTTCCTCTGACTCACAAACAGGCAGCCGGGCCAAAGCAAACACATGATAGCATCACACTGCTTTTCTTCTTTTTCTTCTTTCTGTTTTATTTTGTCATCTTTTGGGCGGTACTCAGAGTCTACTTATGTCCAGTAGTCAATTTCTTGTTATTGCTAATTAATCAAAAAGTCAGGAAAAATTTGGATTTTATCCTACTAGAATACTATAAAAATAATTATTACTAACAATCTCTTTTAAACTTGGCGTGTGTTTACTTTTGATCTAAAAGTTTATTTTGTGTGGTGTGTTTAAAGCCTCTCGACCGTCTGAAACCTCAGGGCCTGTTGCAGCAACCAAGTCCTCGTCACTGGGGAGTTTCTATCACCTTCCTTCTTACCTTAAATTGCACGATGTCCTGAAAGCTACACACGCAAACTACAAGGTACTGCTTCTTTTGTAAAAATACACTCATTCACACATTTCAGAGGATTGTTGATATTTTTCTTAAGATTGTAGCTTATAGACATACACATATAAGTAAGTTAGGCCTTTGGGGTATGAGTTACAATTAGCTTTTTCAACTTTGTCTTTCAGCTTTGTTTACGGTAGCTTCCATCATACAAAAGTTTAGGATTTTCATTGGAAAAGAGATGTCTTTATGATTTATTGATGCCGTGTCTGGGCGTCCCAAGATCGCCCACTTTTAGAGATCCACTAGAAGGTCTTGTGGGACTGAGCATGTGGTTGTACTCACAGCGAGGGCTCCTCACGGCAGGGCGGGGAGGACACACAGCCAGCCCCTAGGGGAAGGATGCCGACGGAGTCTGGAGCAACCTCTGCCCCCCATGAGGGCCACTCGGAGGACCCCACCCACCCCCGCCCTCAACTAAAGTGCAGCTGCGTGCTGGTTACAGAGGCTCGCTCTGCCTTCACAAACCAAAATTCACACTCGCAGAGGAGAGCAGGGGTCCAGCATCAACACATTGTTTGCTAAGGCAGTCCAGGCACAGTGAGCCACCCTTAGTGCTCAGGGCAAGTCTGACGTCAGTCTAGGGAACTGTTTACTGGCCGAGTTCCCAGGCACCCCGAGGGCCAACCTTGCAAGCAGCTTTCTGGAAGGATAGCAGTCTGCTCTGTTGTTTCTCTTGCACAGGTATGTTTCTTACTTAGGACTTTCTCATTCTGAGATGATGATGATTATTATATTTTATTTATTTATTTTTTTGGCTGTACTGCGTGGCTTGTGGGATCTCAGTTCCCTGACCAGGGATTGAATCCCGGCCACAGCAGTGAAAGCCCAGAATCCTAACCAGTAGGCCACCAGGGAACTCCCCTTATTCTAAGATTATTAAGGAAAATCTCCCACGGTTTCATTTAGGGCTTTTCCTTTTTTTCTTCCATTCAGTTTTTTGTGTTTAGACTATTCTGTCTGCACTTTGTTAGATATGAAGCATGCCTCTAACAGTTTTTTTTTCCAGCTACCTAACCAGTTGCCCCTACAGTTTCCCAAATAGTCCATTTTCTGGCACTAATGGGTTTGAAATACTACCTTTATCACATACTAAATTCTCATAGTTCTATATTTCCATTTACTACTTTATTATATCAGTCTGTCCATCTGTTCATCCATTAGAAGCACACTTCCTGATTATTGTAGCTTCATAATGTATTTTTGAGGCGATCAGTTACCCCATTTTACTTTAGAATTTCCCTGGATATTCTTATTTACTTTTGCATATGAACATGAGAATAAGCTTATCTAATTCCGAAGGAAGTTGAGAGTTTTTCCCTTGGGATTGTGTTAAAGCTGTAGATTAATTTGGGGAGAACTGATATCTTAGATGTTAAGCCTGCCTGTCCAGAGTGTGAGATGCTTTTTTGCGTATTGGAAACTTCCTGTATGTGCCTCAGAAGCACATAAAATTACTTTTAAAATTCTTTAAATTTTAAAAGATACTTCACATAGATCTTGCACGTTTTTTCATAAATGTGACCCATAGTCATCCTTTTTTTATTACTAATAGATACATCTCAATTTTTTTAAAACCATTTACAAACTTTATCTGGTTTGTTTTCTGAAGGATATAGACAATTTTTAAAGATAAAAGATTTGGAGGCTCTCTTTAGCTGGATGTTTCTCATGTCAAGCTCTGAAGTAGAGGAGGGTATGTTTAAAATCCCACACAGAGAAGATGTTACCTTTCCACCTGTTTTCAGCGTACGTCATCTTCAGTTCTGGGGGACCCCCCGCCCATGTTGTCCGCAGCATCCCCCCATCCTCTCCTCCCTCTACATCGTCTCCCTTCCTGAATGCCCTGGACTCCAAGGTGGACCCCTTTACTCTTGGCCTCCTGGAGCCTCGGAGTCCCGCCTCCTGGTTGAGTTGCTGTGCGCAGACTCTGTGTGTGTTAGGAGCGGCTGGCATGTCCTGAGATCTTTCATCACCGCCTCCTCACCTCCTCCGCTGCCCCACTGGGTGTCCTGCTCTCCCGCTCTCCATTGTTTGCTTGACCCTTGGGCTCCCCCCTGCTTTATTTCCCAGTCTCCAAGTCCTTCTTCAGCTCTCCTCAGAGCCCTTTGATCCTAGTTCTCACATCTGTTCGCTCTTCGGGAAAGGCCTTCCCTGCTCGTTCCCCGACCGCCCATTCCACGTCCCATGCCTGCTGGAGGTGAACCCCTGCCCTCCTGCTTTCCCTGGGTCTTTGGGGGTCTCGCTCCTGGATTTTTCCTTCCTTCCTTGGCCTGTTGTGAACACCCTCAGGTGGACGTGACAGTGGTCACAAAGATCCACTTACATGTTCATTTTCTGTGTCTGTCTCTCACCTGCTTTCCTCTCCCTTTGCCCAGAAAGTGTTTTCTCTTTCATCAGGGGTGGTTAGATTTTATTTCACTGAGCAAATTCCTTTCTACTTATTGTAATGTTTTTGTAGGATTTTTGCCAGTTTTTATTCTCAGTCAATCACTCCCCCTCACCCTTGTTCTTATATATTATATCGTTGGCCCTGACCCTTCTCTCAGTCTGTTAAATGGGGGAAATTGCTACATAATTTAATTCAGTTGGGTCCTTTAGGATCTTAACTTAATATCTCTTAAGACTAATTTAATATTTTGTTGTAGCCAGACTGAAAGGTTGTGTCTGAATTTGATAATGATTTCCCCCAGGGATCTTAATGGATGGAAGAGGACATGTGTTTTATATTTTTTGATATGCTGCTTATCAGGCACTGGTTATGATGGGCATTAAACATTCTTTTTCTCATTATGATAGAAGGTTAGGAATTATTTCTTTCAGTAGCGTCAGTATACGTTAGAAGACGCCTTTGAAAATAGTGTTTGTATAGCTGTCCGGAAGAGTAATTTCCTTTCCAAGGCATTTCCCAGTGCTAAAAACAACCAAACAAACAGAACCCCCCCCACCCACCACCCCGCAATGGTGAGTGTCACGCTGCCTCGCGGAACACACCACAGCAGACGGTGTGTGCCTGTCTCAGGTGACCGGGATGCTGCCAGTAATCATGTGTTCCTTCTCTCCCTCCACTTTCCCAAGGTCACCTTGGATCTTCAGAGCAACACCGAAAAGTTTGGGGCTTTTCTGCGCTCTGCCTTGGATGTTCTCTCTCAGATTCTAGAGTTGGCGACACTGCAGGACATCGGGAAGGTTTGTGTTTCCTTTCTTCTCGTTGAGCTGTAGCTGGCACGCTTGAAGTGTACCCTGGGCAGAGTGCCTCCAGGGCGAAACCCCACCATCCCGGCACATTCACAAAGTGGGGAGAAGGTTCTGCAGTCTGGGCACTTGAGTCTGATTCTCGTCTTAGCCTGAAGTTGCCGGGGGCGGGGTTCTATTTGTATCCTGTTTTCACTTTTTGCTGTAAATTAGCTCAGACCCAGATGAATTTAAAAATCGGTGGGTTTAAAACTGTTGACAGAGTCCTTTACTTTATTTGACCTTCGCACATGGCAAGGTCAGAGCAGTCTCGGGGGTGTGGCTTGTTCCTCTGGTGCTTCAGGAAGCACCAGAGCTGTGCTTGAGGCTCGTGGACGTCGGTTCCAAGCCCAGTAACCTCCCTGCACCACCCTCATGTTGTGGGGACACGTTCAAGCACACGGGAGAGTTAAGAGGTCGTGTGGTGAGTGCCCGTGTCGTGTCCACGACCAGATCCGGCAGTTACTGTTTTGTCCACTTGCTCTGCTGTGTTTGGATCCACCTGTCCAGCTACCAGGGCATCTTAGTTTCTAATGAATTTCAAAGTGAGTTACCAATAGCCCTCCTTAAACGTGTGTCTCCTAGAAGTGGAATACAGTGAAGTTCCTTTGTTTTCATTTCTCTCCATCTTTTTCTCGATATGCATAAAGCTTACCTGGCTTTAATCATTGTACACATTGTCTTCTGTTTCTCCTCACTGTCCCTTGTACTTTTTCCACATATCAACTCAGTGGGTCGGAGCAGTGCTTAGTCCAGGGCTAATTCTTCCACCACCGAGGCAAGACCTCCCTGGTTCTAGCCGGTGCCCCGTAAACCCGGCTGGGGAGAGCAGTCACCGTTCCAGCCCTGTGTGAGTTCGGAGCGCTGTGCCCTCTGACCCTTCCTTACGCACGTGTTGAGCGGTTCCCAGGGCCTCCCCCGGTCTACAGAGTCCTCTCTGGGAGCTCTCTCTTCTTTGGAACCCTCACCGTTTCCGCTTCCCCGGACTCTCAGCTCCTCCTCGACTCGGGGGGTCCCCTGAGCTCTGCTCTGTCCCTCGCCCTTGTGCCACTACCCAGGAGCTCTCTGAGGGCAGTGAGCTGGGGCAGGCGTGGGGCTGACTTGCTGGTGCCCCATTTCTCAGGGATCCCTGTCCTCCAGTGCCTCCCGGTCACTGTCTTGGAACCCTGGTTTCATATATTCATATATTGGGTCGTTTTGGTTGTTTGGCTGTAGGGTAAATCTGGTCCCTCTTACTCCATATTGGCCAGGAGCGGAAGTCTCCATCATATTGTATGTTAATATTCGTGCCCGGGACTTGTTTCCTTGAAGGCCACTAACAGCAGCATCCTTTTCTCACCTGTTTTCAGTGCCTAACTCAGTTTCTGTTGCACACGGAGCATTTCATACGTGTTTGTTAAGAGACATGGTTCTTTGTTAGGCAACTTGTGATGTGAAGGCTCTGGTTGTAATTCTTCCGGTTCGCACTTCTTAGTTGCCTGCTATGAGCTAGTGAAAACAAGGTGACATGGAACAAACTCAACCCTGCAGAGTATAGCCTTGGATAGCTAGTCTAATACGAATAAATCAGAATCTTAAAAATACATGGTCCTGAGTATTTGAAATCAACAGAAATCTGTTGCTTTTTAGTGCAGGAACTTATACCAAACAAATGAAGTGAGGGGCCTTTTCAATGTAGTTGGTCTGATAGAAGCAGTGTCTGGGGACCAGGTGGGTGGTGAGGGGGGAGCTGCTGATGCTGGTGCCTGGACCGGTTCATGTCTTCAGGGGCACCTGGGATAACATGGACCTCATTTCTGAGGCTGGTGAAAACAGTTTGTGAGAACAGTCATTTGAAGGCAGTCATTTTGGTCATTTTTGCAGGTTGCTGTCGGACACAGGACCTTACTCTAAAGGGAAATGTCTAGGGCTTTTTGTGGTAAATCACACTTGATGTAGTATGTGCTACGTTCAGCTGAACCTCTGCAGGGGCCCCACAAATGCAGCAGGGCTTTCACTCCTTTGTAGACTCTGAGCTCCTGCCCTGACAACAGGGCTGGATGCCGAGGGCACAGCAGATCCTTGATGCACAGTTTCTGGATGAGTGAGAGAAAGAAAGAATGTATAAATGCATGAAAGGAAGGGTGAGACATGGCTCCTTAGATTTCCATGCTTTTTACTGACTTTCTCTGCTCGCAGTACGTGAAAACCCTCTTCTGACTGTCCTCTGATGTTTACTGTGTACACAATTTAAACGAAAGCTGTCCAGTGGCCTGCTGTCCGTGCAGAATTCACCACAACAAGTATCTGTGAATTGCTTACTTTAATATCTTGCTGCCTGTCCTTTGCAGTGTGTTGAAGAGATCCTGGGGTACCTGAAATCCTGCTTCAGTCGAGAACCAGTGATGGCAACTGTTTGTGTCCAGCAGGTCAGAAAGCAGTTTCTTTTAAGCCCTTCGCCCTGGCACGCTGGTGTAATGCTGCCCGTCGTTCAGAAGGTGGTGCTGGTGGCGCGTCCGGCGGCCCCACCTGTCCCGCCTGTGCTCACTCCGCTGTTCTCCGGCCAAGAGGGGTGTTCCTCCCTCATGGTCCAGGAGGGGGAGGCCCGCCCCCGTGGGGGCAGAGGATCTCAGAAGCTGTGCTGGCCTCTTGTCACTTAACTGGTGTCCTAGTATCCCTCCACTGTCCTGCGCAATCTGAAGTTTTGCTAACATACCCAGTTATATATAGGTGGGTTTGATATTTGTGTGGGAGATTCTGTGTTACTTCAGATGTTGACGGCTTCAATTCTTCCACTCTAGCTGTTGAAGACTCTCTTTGGGACAAACTTGGCCTCCCAGTTTGATGGCCTATCTTCCAACCCCAGCAAGTCTCAAGGCCGTGCTCAGCGCCTTGGCTCTTCCAGCGTGAGGCCAGGCTTGTACCACTACTGCTTCATGGCTCCGTACACCCACTTCACCCAGGCCTTAGCCGACGCCAGCCTGAGGAACACGGTGCAGGCAGAACAGGACCACGACCCCTCAGGGTAACCTTCTGAGAGTCTCCTGTGTTCAGAGAACTCTAGAAAATGTGGTTGCTGCAAAGATGCTAAAGGCATGGCCCTGCCTCCAGAGAAGCATGTGGTCCAGGGGGTGAGATGGATTGCGGGCGCTTCAGTGTCTCGGCGGGGCTGGGCTGGGGGAGAGGAGTGCTGAGCGGGCTTCCCGGGAAGCGCACTCCCTGCTGATTAGTCAGCCAGCCAGAGAGGGGACACGCTATTCCCCAGGGCGCATGATGACATTTCCCTTTAGAGTAAGTTCCTGTGTGTTGGTGGCACTTTGGGGGCCTGTAACTCAGGTGGCTCAGTAGTGCTAGTGTGTAGAGGGCATAGGTATTATTACTCTCCGTTTTGTAACTTTATGGCTAAAAGTCTATTTTCACTCAAATTTATAGTTGTTTATGGTGCCTGGAATTACAGTAGTTGTTTCTTAAATTACCATCAATTATTAGTGCGTATTTGAGTTACTACTCTGTAGTAACAATAGAATTCCTGTTTTGTTTTTTTTTCTAAGAATTTTGGTAGGAACTTTATAAACTGGTTTTTCTTTATATAGATGTAGTGATAAAACAGCTACAGTTAAAATACTAGAGTATTTTAGGAAAATGTCCACGTTTCGGGCTTTAATTGGTCATATACTTACTCTTTTTCCAAGTCTCAGGAATAAGGTTCTTTAAATACTTTGTCTAATAATATGGGGTATAAATAAAACAAGCAAGTGTCTGATTACTGTCATTTAATATTGTGTTTCTTAAAAAGAAAAGGGTATAATTGATGTAAATATCTAAAGAAACTTTTTCCCAAGGAAATCAAGTGGTGTCTTCTAAATCACTGAATCTTTCAAATGACCATCACCTCTCTGGCCCCACTACACACGGGGCTGAGTGGTGAGTTTCCTGTAGCAGAGGAAGGCTCTGTCTCGGGTAGCCTGCTACAGGTGACAAGGTTTGATGGCTGTCGTCAGCTGTAAACTCTGTTTCGTCTAATTATCTTCACTAAAAGAAGAGCTTGATGCCGCTACATTGAGTGGCTATTACAGTTCTTTCTGACTCTAAAAGGCTCTGATTTTGTGAATTTGAATTAGTTTGACCTGGAGTATAGCTGGATACATAGGAGAGTATTTAAGGGTATTCTTTGCTCACCTTTCTTTCTGCCTGGCAGGTGGTTTGACGTACTCCAGAAGGTGTCTACCCAATTGAAGACAAACCTCACCAGCGTCGCAAAGAACCGCGCGGACAAGGTAACCGGGAGCCGGCAGGTGCACGCTGGGCACGTTCCAGGTTGCGGGCTTCAAGCTGGCTGCAGTGGAAGACTCACTTACGGATTCTTGCTGTCTCTTTTTTTTTGTAGAATGCTATTCATAATCACATTCGTTTATTTGAGCCTCTTGTTATAAAAGCTTTAAAACAGTACACGACAACAACCTCTGTGCAGTTACAGAAGCAGGTTTTGGATTTGCTGGCACAGCTGGTTCAGTTACGGGTTAATTACTGCCTTCTGGATTCGGATCAGGTTTGTCACTTTTATCTTTCATCTACCGTACCTGTTCATAATTTAATAAAAATGAACTTAAAAAGACACTGAAGTCTACCTTAAAGAAATGCGCCGTGTTTTTTTCCCCACCAGTGGTTGCATCTCATCTGTCGCACTCACTGGTTGACGCAGAAGGCCTGGCGCGCACAGGCCTCAGCAAGCGTTGCACCCTTGCCCAAGCTCTCCAGGCTAGGGTCAGCCTTTACAAACCTGCCAACGGCTTTTCCCGTCCACTCACCCTCCCCCATTCCAAGGTTAATTCGAACTTACATTGTAATTGAGGTTTACTGTTGGGGGGACATTTTTGCAGAATCCAGAGTCTTATTTTAAACAACTTATCAAGGAAGATCAGTTTCAAGCGATCTAAAGTTAGCTCACCTATTTGAAAGGGAATGTGATCTGTTGGGCAGTGGCTGACCCCCGGCCCCTGGGTCCCCGCGTGGCGGCTGTCTGAGCCGGCCCTGAGTGTCTGTGCTCGCTTCTACCAGGTGAGACCTCCCTGCCACGCCTTCCTCTGGTGGGTACGACTCTGGAAAGCTGTATCATTTTGTGATACGAATCCTCTTAAAACAAGCGTCATGCCAGCCAAGTTCACTGCAAAGAAAGTTGCCTTTACGTCGTCATAATGTGACTGTCATTGTTGGGCTGTGATTTGGGGCTACTTCCCTGTGAGATAGGAAATGTTTTGCGATAGAAATACTGCAATTCTCCATTCCCTTCTAGACGCCACTGTATCTGTGGTGTAGCACTGTCGTTGAGGCGATCCTCTCTCGACGCTTACGTATCAGATGGGGACTTTAGAAAGATAGAAGAAAGCAACAAAAATCACTCCGTTTTGGAGAAGGGCTCTATGTGGCATGACTGAAGAGAGAATTTGATAAAGGCCTGTCTGACCAGGGTATGGCCGAGTGGGGAGCTGTGTTCTTTCTCTGTCCACTGACGGCAGCCCCAGCAGAGACCGGTCTCTAGCCACCCACTCTGTTTTGACCCAGCATTTTCATTGTCCCGCCCTCTGCTCTGGTTCTCGGAGGAAAATCATCCAAAGAGCCGTTTCCTTCCTTGGGGATGACGCTCACCGCGGGACGGTTCCCGTGCTCCGACACGGGGGCTTGGGTGAGGAGAAGCCCTCATCTGAAGTGGGGGGCAGCCGTGGCCGAGAGGGAGGCAGGCGCGGGCACGCGAGGGGAGCCTGGGCAGGTGGGGCCTCCCAGGGCTGCCCCAGTGCCTGCTGCTCTGGGGGAGAGCAGAGCCCGGGCTGGCTCCGCTCTCGTCAGGACACGGGCCGCCTTTCTCCGTTTCCCCGTTCTGACTCGTCGTGGGGGGAAACTGATTCTCTCAGGTGGTGGCTGGTCTCTGCTGGGGCTGCCGTCAGTGGACAGAGAAAGAACACAGCTCCCCACTCGGCCGTACCCTGGTCAGACAGGCCTTTATCAAATTCTGCCTTTAGTCATTCTACACAGAGCCCTTCTCCAAAACGGAGTGATTTTTGTTGCTTTCTTCTATCTTTCTAAAGTCCCCATCTGATACGTAAGCGTCGAGAGAGAATTCCGTGCTGTGCTCGTCACTGGGCACGCGCAAAGGTGGTCTGACACACGGGCCTCGCCGCGAGCCCAGCACTTTCTGCCTCTTACTTGGTGGCGTTAGGTTTTCTTGCCATGGGTGCTCTTGCCCCACGTTTGTTCCGATTTGTTTCTGTCACTCAGCGCCCTTTCCCCCCAATTCTTAGGGTTCAGTACCTTGACAGTTTTTATGGACAAGGATAGAAAACTATCAATAGAACAGGTAAGTGATTTAACTCAGTGCAGATAGTGATTTACTGAGCACCTGCTGTGTGTCTGTATCACACCCGGGGGCGAGGAGGACACTGGAGTTAAGCTCCATGCTTCAGGTTGGAGAATGAATTTGGGCACTTGGAACGTGACACAGAACTGGCTGTAAGCCAGTCGCGACGTCCTGCCTCTGCTTCTCAAGGCCACCCTCCCCTCCGCACCCCTCGGTACCCGGCTCCTTTGAATGTTGGGGGGTGTGGGGGAGAAGTTGGACTCACTTGGGCATCTTTATTCCTAAGCCAGTTTCAGGAAATCCGTGCTATGCGGCTTGCCATGAACTGGAGCAAACGAGGCCTGCTGCTGTGCCTTTTGGGTGCTGCCTAGTGGCTCCTGGAATTTATCTTTGTTTTTCCCAGCAGGTTTCACCTCAGTGTTCAGTAAATGTGTTTAGAGGGATTTCTGGAAGTGTCTTGAAATTATCTAGTCTGACAGTAGTGACAGTAGAATACGTTTGAGTTCTTGTACACAAACAAATTTACTGTCAGGAAACTTGTTAAAGGTTTATACAAATGAGTATGAAGAAAAATAACCTAATTTGCACATTTTAATTATTGATGTAAAAATTTTATTTTCCTGCCTGTAGGTGTTTATTGGATTTGTGCTGAAGCAGTTTGAATACATTGAAGTAGGCCAGTTCAGGTAATAGCATTTTGTTATTTTAGATTTCTTGTTCTTGTTATGTAATTACATGTAATTTTATGTTATGTTATGTTATCTGCCGCACCGCACGGCATACGGGATCTCAGTTCCCTGACCAGAAATCAAACCCGTGCTCCCTGCATGGAAGCATGGAGTCTTAACCACTGGACCGCCAGGGAATTTCCTACATGTAGGATGAGCATTTATTTTAAAGGATTGTTAGGCACTTTTTTTTTTTTTTTTAAATTTTTGGCTGCGTTGGGTCTTCGGTGCTGCGTGCGGGCTTTCTCTAGTTGTGGCGAGCGGGGGCTACTCTTTGTTGCGGTGCACGGGCTTCTCATTGCGGTGGCTTCTCTTGTTGCAGAGCACGGGCTCTAGGCGGGCGGGCTTCAGTAATTGTGGCACGTGGGCTTCAGTAATTGTGGCTCGTGGGCTCTAGAGCGCAGGCTCAGTAGTTGTGGTGCACGGGCTTAGTTGCTCTGCAGCATGTGGGATCTTCCCGGACCAGGGCTCGAACTCGTGTCCCCTGCATCAGCAGGCGGATTCTTAACCACTGCGCCACCAGGGAAGCCCTGTTAGGCGTTTTTGCTAAGCATTATGTTTAATGGAAATCTGATTAACATGCTGTGGATTTTTGTTTCTTCTAAAAATTAATGAATAAGTATCTCAAGACGTGTTGAGAAGTAGTTCTGCATTTGATAATCACATGTGTTGTCAGTTTTCATTTCATATTTCAAAGCATTTAATTATAATAGTTTTCTAAATGAAATCTCATTTGATAGAGCACTAATTTTTCTAATCGTAGAGAAGTTTTTGAATACAGTTGTCTTTAATAAAGGTAATTATTATGCACTGTACTTATATTAATTGCAGTTTTTCTTTGCTAGGCTGTAAGGTTTGAATACTTCCTCCTATAAGTATAATTATAGAAAATTAAAATTCTTTAGTTTCTGAACTAACTGATAAGTAGTTAGGGAAACATAGTGCAGAAGAAAGTGTTCTGAGAGTCCCCTGGGTCTGGAGGCCCAGTTTCTTGTTCTCGACCATGTGATTCGAGGCAGGTTACTTTTTCTCCTGTTGGGCGCCTTCTCCAGGCCCTCACTTAGCCCAGGCGCCCCAGAGGACGTGCTGGCCCCACCCCGAGCCGGGCACACGGAGGACGTCAACTGGACTAAACTGGGTCCCGGGGGTCCTTCAGCTCAGCGCCCGCTCATCCTGCCTCGCGCTGTCCCATTTTCTCACACGTGCTCTCTCAAGTCTGAATCAAGAGTAATTTCATGCTGTTTGTATTGATTATGTTTCTTCATTTTAAAAGGAAGCATCTAAATGGATGTTTTTGTTTCTAGGGAATCAGAGGCAATTATTCCGAACATCTTTTTCTTCCTGGTATTACTGTCTTATGAACGCTATCATTCAAAACAGATCATTGGAATTCCTAAAATCATCCAGCTCTGTGACGGCATCATGGCCAGTGGGAGGAAGGCTGTGACACACGGTAACGGGACAACCTTTCACTGGGGTCTTCAGTGGTCATGATGTGCTGACACCACCTTCCACCTGTGGGGACAGCTGCCCAGCGCTCTGTAGGCTGTGCGTGTGTGCGTGTGCGCACGTGCACTCTAGTTAGAGATGTTTAAAAAAAAGGAGAGAGCACACACTCTTTACTCTCAGGAGTGTATGATCCACTTAGGTAAACACAGACAGTGAGATAATCTAAGGTGCACATAGAGTCTGACATAAATACTCTTGTCTATCCGTGTGAAACAAAGAATTTTAAAGTCCAGCTTCTGTGAGGACATTGGATTTCCCGTCCAGTGGTATTGGAAGGTGTAGTTTGGCCTTGATTCAGGGCCTTCTGCTTTGCCTGGTTACTTCACAGAAGCTTAAGTGAGGTCCACAGGCGACAGCCAGCTGCTCGGGCAGCCTCCTTCCCACCTGTGGAATGAGGTGGTGTGGTTGAGGAAGGAGCTGTGAATCTTTCTTTGCACTTTTTAAACTGCTCTTCCTACCGACTCCCCTCTGGCTCCATCGTCCGGAACCTGCGGGCTTTTGAACTGCGGTTGGGGTGCCTCCCAAGCCCTCGGCTGGCTGCTGCGCCCAGGGTCCCCGTGCCGCGTACCGCAGTAGGGTGGCCAGTGAGCCGTGGTGCCGGGGTGTGGAGGGGCTCGGCGGTCACCATTTGCACGCTAGCAAGACGGTCACCTTAGCCATGGCCTTGCTAGGGCGCAGATCCGTGCTTCAGCAGAGGGGTACATGACTGCACGTATGGACTTGGGGTCACTGGATAGAGTTGAAAGTGCAAACGGCAAATAGAGGGATGGCTGAGGGTTCCCAGATCAGAGGGTCTTTGGATAGAAAATTGATGGGCAGCCAGACCGCCCTGCTCTCTACTGGGAAGCCTGGTTGTCTGTGGAAAACCCAGCAAGTGTGTCGTGTGTGTGTGCGTCACTGAGGGTGAGAGAGTGTGCCTTTCAGTAACCTTGGTGACATGACTGGGCTGATCCTTCTCAATGAAAGGCCTTTCTTAGTTTGTTTAAGTGGTGGTGTGAGGCAAAATAACTTACTTTGCTCTTTTGGAGAAAGACACGACTTGGGGGAAAACACATTGTCTAATGAGAGAGTGACTTTAATTGCTTGAAACAGTATAGAAATCTAATAGTTTGACTAAATGTTTTCCGCTGAAAAAGCATTTGTTCTCTCTTCAGGTAAATCTTTAAGTAGATTATGCATGAGGATAGAATGTTGCTATTTTGGTTAGTTGGAAGGTTTTATTATTTCGAATTTGACTTTTGAATTTGCGTCTCTTTGTGTCAGAAATAATGTTATGTCACAGAAACCCTAGTTTTTTGGTTTTTTGTTTTTTAAAAATTTCACAACATTATCAAGTGTCACAGGAAGACCCATGGCCTTCCAGGATGGTATACAGGTAATTTCACGGCACTCATTGATAACCTTAATTTATCTCTTATCACAAAGCCAAGTGTGGGTCAGGATTTCCTTTATTTCTTGAAGATACTTTGGAGGCGTCAGTGCTGTCTTCCGAGTGCACCTGTCACCTACCGCCTTCTTAGTGGCCCTTTTGTGCCTGCAGCCATACCCGCCCTGCAGCCTGTAGTCCACGACCTCTTCGTTTTAAGAGGAACCAACAAAGCTGATGCAGGAAAAGAGCTGGAAACCCAGAAAGAGGTGGTGGTGTCAATGTTACTGAGACTCATCCAGTACCATCAGGTAAGAGGAGGTGTGGGGCGGTCACTGACCCTTCCTTGTCCCTGCAGGGACAGGAGGAAATGCCACGTGGCCGCTGTCTGCTGTCAGTGGGTGTGGCTTTGTGCCAGCCCTGGGCTCTCGGACAGGGAGACGCAGGGGGACATAAGGCTTGGTGGGGTCTGTCTTTAAGGCAGTGTGGCCTGGCCGACGGTCACAAGGTCGTTCAAGGCGGTAAACATGGTGGAGGCCCTCTTTTCCAAAATGAGGATCAAATACCAGTCAACAATGTCGATCAAAATGGTAGCGTTCTAAAGAATGATTTTTAAAAATCTCAACCTGAAATAATTTAACAACTTTATTTGTACATTTATTTACCACTATGTTGAGGGAGGGCCAGAGTCTTTTTCTTGGCGCTGATTTCTGGCTTCGTTTTCCTTAAGGTGGAGTAGGAATTTCAGGTGGTGTGTGAGGCAGTCTGAAAACAGAAGTCTGGCTTTTTAATGAATTCTCTTCTGTAGCTGGTACAGTTGCCTAGCCCTCACTTATTTTGGTAATTCTTTTTAGTTATTTGTCTTTGAATCTTTATAAAATCGTAAGATTTTCTCATAGAAACACTTTCTTTGTGCATTCTCATTTTGGTTAATCTAGGTAATGTTTAATTAAATGCTTAGTGTTTAATTAAATCTCGTAATTACAATAAAAAGTACGACTACCATAAAGAGGTTTGAGAACCAATAACCGGCTCTTGGCAAGCATGCAGCTTAGTGGGAGGCCTGGAGGGCAGCTCGGCCGGCACGGCGTCCCCAGAGCGCCTGGCCTGGTTTACGGAATGGAGAGGGCGGGTCTTGGGTCAGGAGAGTCGGGATGAGTGCAGAGCGGCCGCTGTCGCGCAAGTGCTGCCCGAAGTGCCCCTCGAAGGGAGAGGCAGCTGTGGAGCGGCCGGCGGCTTTCCAGGGAACGGGCTCAGCCTGGCCGGTACGTTCACAGAGCAGGCTGCAGGCTTTTCTGCGAGCAGGCGGGTGATAAGCATTTCCAGCTTTGCAGGAGCTCCTCGGGTCTGCTGTCATTCTGGAAGCCTTCCTGGCAGCATGTTCACGGTGGCCATGTGCCAGGGAGACCGTGTGCACCAAAACAGGCTTTTGAGGGTCTCTGTTTAGAAGGGATCACTAACAAACTCGTGCTCACCCAAGGCCAACTCTTCTGAAGTATGGTGTCCTCAGTAGAAGGTGACCTTTGCAGAGATGTTAACACGCACAAAAGCCAGAGGGTGTCTGCACAACAGTTTAGTCAAGGCTGTGCTTATGTCCTGCCAAAGGTTGAGATGAGTTGGGCTTTCCTCTTTCGTGCCTTTCCTCTGGTTGTGAGTCTTGTAAAGCCGTAGAGATGGCAGTGCTGTGGTCCTCCTGCGTGTCCCGGGGCCAGGGCTGCATCGGCCCTCCTTGGGGGCACGTGGGCTGGGGTCCGAGTGTCTTCCGGCCGTTCCCTCTGTGCAGGTGTTGGAGATGTTCATCCTGGTCCTGCAGCAGTGCCACAAGGAGAGCGAGGACAAGTGGAAGCGGCTGTCTCGGCAGATAGCTGACATCATCCTCCCAATGTTGGCCAGGCAACAGGTTTGTCCCCCTCCCCCCGCGTGTGGGGTCACTGCGACACCCTGGAAGTGGGTGAAGGTGCTCGTGAGAGGTGGGCGCTTGTGGTGGGCTTTTCGTCAGATCGTGATGGGTGCCTTTTATGGTCATTACTGGTGCCGTCTGGGCGAGTGCGGGGCCAGAGGTAGAGACGTCCCCTGGGTCCCAAGGCGCCCCTGGGGAAGTGCCTCCAGGGCTGCGTCCTTTCCTGCTTACACCCTGTCTCCCTCATTCTGCTCAGTCAAACGTCTTCTGTTTGCTCTGTAGGGGAGTGTTTTTCCTTATCATGTATAAAGTAAGTTGGCAGTTATCCGTCATTTAATCAGGATTTCTGTAGTCAAAGGATGCAGTCAGTGGTTTCCACAAGCGCAGTGGAAGGCACTGGTCTGGCTGTGCGTGTAGGATGGAGCCCAGTAGTTGCACGGCTTCTGAACCACTTCTGCCCCCACCCCCCGTTCCCCCAACCCCCGGCATCGAGGGCAGGAGGCTGTGCTCCAGGTGCTGCACCACCCCGGGAACCAGGCAGCAGGGACGCGCTGAAGACGGTCCCTCCAGGAAACCGTCCCAGCTGCTGACAGAGCTCTGGGTCTGAAGCACTTTGGGTACAGTCAGCAGATGCCTGTTTGTTCATCTGGGTCGGCCCGGCTAGGGAAGCGGGTGCTGTCAGAGTGAGCGTTTAGTTGGAACGGGGTGGGGAGACAGACAGCAGAGGGGAGTAAACTAGTGACGTGTATAAAATGTCAGATGAGAGTGCTGGAGGGAGGGGAGGTGTGTCGGCTGGGGGTGACAGTGTTGAATGGGTGACATCCGCAGGGGACTTGAAGGAGGTGAGGGATGAGCCGAGCAGATGCCTGGGGAAGAGCTCTCCGGGGGGAGGACTTGGGGGAACCCTCGGAGGGCTTGGTACAAAGGGGGTCAGGGTGTACTTGAGAGTTGAACAGGCGGGCGGGGGTGTAGGGAGAGCCACTCGTGGCTCAGGGCCCGCGTGGACCGGGGGTGGGAGCGAAGGGGCGAGAAGGGGCGTCTGCTGGACGCAGAACCAGTGGGCTTTGCTGACGGCTTAGGTGGGGTGAGGGGTGTGAGAGGAGGGGCGGGCAGGTGGCTGTAGCGTGATGGCTTTGGGGGGACCTTGGAAGGAGCGGGTTTCGGGAGGAGGTCAGAGCCTGGTTTGGATGTGTTTGGTTGGGACACTGGGTGGCGCCAGGGAGTCTGGAGGAGGCCTTTGGGGTGCGAGCTGGAGGGCAGGCCTGAGGGTGGACGAGGTCGCCGCGGGGCCCAGGGCAGCTGGGCAGTGGGCGAAGGCCGAGCCCCGGGAGGCAAGGGGGCCTGTGGACGAGACGGGGAGGAGCAGGCGGCGTGGTGTTCTTAAAACCGAGAAGAAAAGCTGTTTCCCGGAGGAGGGACTGATGGCTGGGAGCTGCTGACGGGCCCGGCAGACGGGCCCTGGGCACTGACCCGCACTTGGCCGCACGCAGGCCCCTGGGGAGCGGCTTTGGTGGGGCGGAGGGAACAGAAGCCCAGCCGGCGTGCGCTGGTGAGAGGGCGGGAGGAGAGGAGGGGGAGAGACGTGGCGGCAGCCGGCCAAGCTGTGGGGGGGGGCGAGGGCCAGTGCCCACCCCGAGGGCAAGAGCAGAGGGGAGCCGCCTGTGCAGGACAGGCGGCCGTGCCGTCGTGGCGTCCCTGAGCACCACCAGACCCAGGGCTCTGTGGCCGTGTAGCCGGCAGGTCATAGCCGGAGGGTCGTAGCCGGCGGGTGGGCCCCGGGAAGAGGCTCATCTTCCCACCGCAGAGGGGCGGCTCCACGCCAGGCAGGGCTGAGACCTGCACCTTGAGAGAATCGCCCTCTGTGGAGGTGGTACTGTGTGTATACACACTCGTTAGTAGTGACGAAAATCATCAGTAGGGCAGTAGTTGAATGTACTGTGGTAGAGACTTAATTTGGAATATTTTGCAACCTTTAAAAATAATGTTAGGAGGATTTCCCTGCCGGTCCAGTGGTTAAGACTCTGCCCTTCCATTGCAGGGGGCGCCAGGTTCGATCCCTGGGTGGGGAACTAAGATCCTGCATGCCGTGCGGAGAGGCCAACAAAATAAAAAAAATGTTAGGTTTTAAAACCTGTTGCCTTGGGAGTTCTCCATTATATTTTTAATGGAAAAAAGCAGAGACATTTATAACGTGATTTTTCAAAACAACTTAAACAAAAGTCTCTCTACATGTATAGGAATGTGGAGAAAGTTAACGAGAAATACACTAATTTGCTAACATTTGTTACTACGTAGTGGGGTAGGGATGGGGTGCCAGTAAAGAAAGAAAAAAGATACAGTGTGTATGATAACCATTTAGGTACATTACACGTGTGTAAAGAGATGCGAGAGAGGCTGGTTCCTGAAGTGTTGATGGTGACTGGGTCAGGGCGGTGTGGTTTCAGTTGATATTTTTCATACTTTTACATATTTGAATTTTTTACAGAAAGCATCTATGGTTTATTTAATAAAAATCTAAATGCAAAGATTTCCATCGTGGAAAAAATACAGCTGTTAGTGTTGTTCTAAAAAACATTTACTTGGTTCACTACTGAAGTTAAAATGCATTTAAGTGCGGGGGTGGGAATGATGCATGGTCAAGGTCATTTGACCTTGGGACAACTGATGTGAGGTATAAAAGTTGGCATTTCAGTTGGCTTATGGGAAAACATCTGTGACGTTTAATTGCAACAGATGCACATTGATTCTCACGAAGCCCTTGGAGTGTTAAATACGTTATTTGAGATTTTGGCCCCTTCCTCCCTCCGTCCCGTGGACATGCTTTTACGGAGTATGTTCGTCACCCCAGATACCCTGGTGAGTATCCCGCCTCCTGATGGCGTCTTGGGTTCATCACTGTGTGGGGCACCTGGGGGTTTCTGCTGGGGCCAGGGTGGAGCCTGAGTATTTGCATTTTAAACAGGTTCCCAGATGGTGTTGATGCTGCTTGTCTGAGACCACACTTTGAGAACCAATGAGACAGATTTATTGGTGGAATTGTAAAATCAGGGTGATTTTCATAAATGAAATTGGCAATCAGGAAAACTTAATCCTCTTTTTTCTTTAGCTATAACTTATTTATTTTCCTTCCTTTAGGCATCTGTGACCACTGTTCAACTATGGATATCCGGAATCCTAGCCATTTTGAGGGTTCTGATTTCCCAGTCAACTGAAGATATTGTTCTTTCTCGTATTCAGGAGCTTTCCTTCTCTCCATATTTACTCTGCTGTCCGATAATTAGTAGGTTGAGAGATGGGGACAGTAATTCAGTACTGAAAGACCACAGTGAAGGGAGACAAACGAAGAATCTGCCAGAAGAAGCGTTTTCCAGGTATGCTCTGTACCTGAGCCTTCCGCCAGTCCGCGTCCTCAGGCCGCCCTGTGGTGTTTGCGGTCACTGAGTCTCGCTTCAGCTCTGCGAGGTGGGTTAAGGAGTCTGTGTCGGTGTGTTTTCTTTGCCCAGCCTGCCTCACCTGTGGCCCTTGGTCATGCCTGTCTGCAGGCTCTGTCACATCCTGAATCAGACCCTTGTTAAGACTGCACGGCGGCAGTCGGTGGGTGCAGGCGATAAGGGCGTGGTTGCCTGCAGAGAATTTGAAAACCTAGGAAAACCCACTGAAAGTCAGTCTT
This sequence comes from Balaenoptera musculus, assembly GCF_009873245.2. Taxonomy (NCBI): domain Eukaryota; kingdom Metazoa; phylum Chordata; class Mammalia; order Artiodactyla; family Balaenopteridae; genus Balaenoptera; species Balaenoptera musculus. The sequence continues at coordinate 138,450,824 of NC_045789.1, read as the reverse complement.
ACGTTTATTCCCACCGGGTGCTGGCCACCCTAAACACTGTCAGTAGTAAAATCCCCCTCCCCGCCAGGGTGGAACGCTCGTGCTGCGCTCCCCTGGGTGTACTTGTGGCATCAGATCACGTCTGCCCTTATCAGTTCTTGGGAACCCTCCTCGAGGGCGGCGGTCACAACTCAGGCACTGAAAAGGCTTGTTGTGTAGACAAGTGTGTATCCACCTTTGCTGGATTCGGGGCGCACGCTGACTTAGACCTCGTAGAGCGGGTGCAGGAAGCACAGTTCCTGAGAACGTGCTCCTTCCTGCCGGGTCCACCGTAATGTCCATGTAGCTGCCCTTGGTTGGTCATCAGGGGAGGTGCCATTGTGTTTGTGGAGATAAATCCAGTGAAACTGCACGACACCCGTTTGTCCGCAGGTTCAGCAAGGCAGCCTGTGGCTCCTGCTGTTACATTTAAGCAGGGGGTAAAGTGGAGGATACATTAAATTCCTGTGGTGGGTTATCAGCCTGCTTTATGGTTTATAAAGTTTTGAAGAAACCCTGCAGGTCATTTTACCCTCCTGACAGTCCTTTGAAGGTGGTATGATTCCTGCCATCTCATTAGTGAGGAAAGTAATACGCAGAGAGGTAAAGTGACTTAATCCAGAGGGCTGGCGTTGAACACTTCACTTTACTTGCATTTTTACCCTACTCATATCTACTGTGTATATTACTTTTACATGTGTGCCTCCCAGAAGTGCTCCGCAATAGGCACCTACTTCACTGTCACCCTTCTCCCTTTCTTTGAAGGTTTCTGCTACAACTGGTTGGCATCCTTTTAGAGGACATTGTTACCAAACAGCTAAGAGTGGAAATGAGTGAACAGCAGCATACTTTCTACTGCCAAGAGCTAGGCACGCTGCTCATGTGTCTGATCCACATCTTCAAGTCTGGTAGGTGCATCACACTAGTCTTATTAGAGCATCTGTATATCCCCTGCCCTGCCCTGCACACTCTCAGGGTGTAAGGAGGTGCTGCCCAATGTGAGCTCTGCTCTGCTCTGCTCAGTGTGCCTTTGAAGACGTTGTGCTGATGAAAACAGTAAACCGGGGCGCTTCCTCCTGTTTTAAAGATTTGGAAAGTCAAGATGTTTTTGTTACCTTTACATACGATTGTGGATTAAAAAAGACAGTGCACTCAAGAGAGAAGTCACAAGATCCCAGCCATGTAGCAAGCATAGGAAGCAACCAGCCCGCCTTAGGACAGTCAGTGTTTTTCAACAGGAATGAGTGTTTTCAAAAGGAATGTCTTGCTAGTTATAGGGTACAGGCATATCCTTCTTTTCTTAGCAAGAAAAATGAAAGGCAATTCTAATCTCTAGGAAAAACAAACAGCAAGGAAGTCATGGTCCAAATATGAAGCAAATCTGGAAGTGGTTTGAGTCCTGGAAGTACGGGGCTAGGTGCTCTCTTTGGGTGTGACTGCCTCTGGCGTGTTTAATTCTGTTGCCGCATCGTGTATTTCCACGTCTCAGCTCTTTTACTGTGTCGGCTTTGTTTTCTGTGGGGCTCCTTCCCCGTGGCAGAAAGGATGGCCTCTGGTCTCAGCCCCTGCGGGAGTCCTGTGAGGGACTCGTGAGCCCTGGGTGCTCTGGCCAGCCTGGGCTGGGTGAGAGGCTGGACGGCATTCCTTTGGGAGAAAGGGTTACTTTCCAGTAGTAAGGGAAGGGGAGCAGACAGAATCGCTGACGGTCCACTGCAGGTGATGAAAGCATACCAAGGCAAGTTTGGAGGTAACCACCACGACTGACAACAGAATGATAACAAATAGTCGCCTTAAGAGGGATGGGGCAGGGCACTTGTAAAATCAGGAGCCCCCATCTGTTATGGGATTTAAAAATCATGTGTGTATATTACTTTAATACAAATTAACACACACACATACCCACATATATACCATTAGAGCAGAAGATAGTTACCATTGTCAAACTTCATTCATTCAACAGAGATGCACCGAGTCAGCCGCCACTGTGCTGGGCCCTGGGTGTGCGGTGGTCCGTACAGCTGGCGTGATTCCTGCCTCTGGTGCTCAGTCTAGCGGGGCAGACAGTACACAGAGATGTCACCACAAGTCTTGCCGTCTCCTGAGAAGGAAACAAAAGCACAGCGACAGCCAGCACAGGGGTGGGCAGTAGGGGCAGGTTCTCCTAGGGGGCTGCTGAGCTAAGGCCTGAAGGAGAAGGAGCTGGCCCTTCGGAGAGAGTGTTCCTGCCGAGAGGGGTGAGGGGTCGGAGGGGCTGAGGAGGCGGGCAGGGACCTGGGCTCGCGCGGCCTGGGAGCGATGGAGAAGGACACCTCTTCATGGTTGTTTCACATACCTGCTGTCGCCCTCGGCACAGGCGTGTGGCCAGAATTTAATTCTGATGATGGATTATAGCTTCAAGCCACCTTGTTTACTTACCATTGAAATAATTTTCCTTTTGAGGATCTTTTGATTTATGTCCCACCCACTGCAATAAGTGTAAAGTTGAGAAAATAATTAAACCATATGAAGAATAAGTTGTTTTTAGTATATGGGCCATTTTAATATTTGGCCATCGGTTGGTTTGGATCTGACACCAGAAGGGTACCAGTTCACATCGAAGGACGGCTTTCTACCTTCTTTGGATAAGAGCAGTGCATTCTGCGGCCTTAGGCGCATCCAAGTGGATTTCCGTGCTGTTCACTCACCCGTTGCTCTAACTTCCTCTTCCTTTTCTCAGAAATCAGGGGAAATACTTTTATGGTTTGTTGCAGTGCTGTCGAGTCCAGCTTCCTGCAGTGTGCAGATGTTCTGTGTCTGCACTAATCCAGTTGCTTCTGGCCACACGTGGCTGATGGGCACTGGAAGTGTGGTATTGTGACTGAGGAGCTTTTGTTCAATCTAATTTTGGTTAAATTTGAACAGCCGTGCATGGAGTGGAACATCGAGAAGGCCGCGCTCTGCTCCGGAGCCCGGGCTGGGTACCGGGGTACGTGGGTTTTGCCACTCGTGTCTTTGGACATTGTTCAGTTGGTCCAGTATTTGTAAATAAGGGGTGTATGGGTGTGTACAAATGTCTATTTCTATCTCCTCGTGTATTTTGATGCCATTTCTTCTAAAGACACCAGGCGGCAGAATTACTGTGTTGGTTGGTTTTGAGATAAAATAAATCATCTTGTCTTTTATATAAATAAGGTGTCTTTAGCATCTAAAGTTGGTAATTTTTATTTATGCATTGCTTAAACAATGACAATAATTTCACCTCTCCATTGAAAATTGAGATCTTTGAATTTGCCCATTTCAGGTATTATTTCTTAGAACAGGAACTAGTCTGAGTAATGGCCTTGACCTCTCATTTTCTGTTACCCCTGTTGTTGGGGGCGGGTATGAATCCCAAAGTCGTTTGCCTATTTCACATTCAATCCAGCATAAACAGAAGAGCCAAGAAAGTTATCTAGTCTCCATTTTATAGGTTCTGGGTAGCTAACACCTCGTCCTCTCCACTGAGACAGACCAGCTAGAAGGAGAAGGTGGAGCCGCGGCAGGAGGCTGACGGTGTCCATTGCTTTGTTGCAGGCAGGGCTGGGTTGAGTCCTCCGGCCTGTGGCCACAGTAGGGCTTCCTAACTGCTCACCGTGTTTGCCAGTCCCCCCCCCACCTCCACCAGCCCCCACCGTGTGCCCTCCCCGCTGCCGTCCAGTGCTCACCCAGCCGAGGGCAGCAGTGGGCGGTGGAGCCATTCCTGACCCTCTCCCTTCCTTCCTCGCAGGCAGAGCTCTCTTCCCAGTATTTTATGTGTGGGCCAAAGTGGGATTACTAGAAGGAAGAGAAAATGGTCTTCCTGCAGTGAGAAAATGGGCACTGATTCAGATTCGTGCTTGGTCCAGGATGGGGCTGCTGATGGTGTTCTCTTAGGGGTGTGTGGTACCTTTTACATGATTCTCCCCATCGATCCTTAGAACAGCTCTATGAGATAGTTCCCCATTTCTACTGATGAGAGAACTCAGGTTCTGAACGGTCATATGATAAAACCAAGAGTGAAAACCCAAGAATTTTTTCTTGCCCATTATATCGTGCTGCTTCATGGGTTGGTGATAGTAAGTGTAGCAGCTAATGCTTGCAGAGCACTTCCTGTGGGCCCGGCACACACCGTGATATCCATGTTCTAGCTGAAGTAACTGAGTCACAGGGGTTGTAATGCGTGAGCTCCCAGGTGGTGGGATGGGGGGGGAGGCGTCTAGAGCCTGGACCAGTCCTCGTACGTCGCACACCATCAGCAGTGCCGGTTCCCCCGTGAGCGTCTAGCCCCAGGCTACCACCAGTGTCTGTACAGTTCCTCCATCTAACATCTCGTCCCCCATCCTGGTCCCCATCCCCTCTGGTGTTTGCTCTTCCCATGATCAGTTCTTCCAGTTTGTGTTTTGAGTGTCTCCTTCATTCACTCCCGCTCTCTTCGCTGCACACTCCACGCGGCAAGACATACATGTCTGTCTTTCCTTCTCGCCTAGAGACGCGCTGCTGACGCAGCCTACGAGGCGGAGCAAAGCCGTGCTTGGCTCTGCGGCTTCCTGAATTGTCCTGCTCCTCTTGTTTACTGCACAGCTTTTCAGAAGAAGTGTTTCAGGAGTGTATTGTTGTTGCTTCTAGTGCTCTGCTTTCCCTCTTTCTCTCCATCCTCAGCGGTTTGCCTCTTGATCTCATTACCAGAAATGCCTCTGCAAAGGCCACCTGTGGGCTTTCCCAGGTCCTCATCTTCCCGGACCCTGCAGCCCAATTCCGTGGACAGACCTCTGCTCGCTGAAACTCCCTCGTTCCTTGACTTCTCCTTCAGTCTTCTCTTTCCAACCTCTTAATTGCATGTGTTCTTGTGCATTGTCAGTCACCCCAAACAGGAGGAGACGTGCGCCTACTTGGCATCCCTTACTCTCCAGCAGGAAGGAGAAACCTTCAGTAGGCGTGAGAGCTTCCGCTACAGGCCTGTCCCAACTCCAACTTGAGCTGAGGTTTCTTTGGTTGATTCCACGCTTGTAACTGGAAGGTTGTACCTTTTGACCACCTACACCCATTTCCCCACCCACCACCCCCCACCTCTGGCAACTGTCAGTCTGATCTCTGTATCTATGAGTTTGGTTTTTTTAGATTCCACATATAAGTGAGATCATACAGTATTCATCTTTCTCTGACTTATTTCACTTAGCATAATGCCCTCAAGGTCCATCCATGCTGTTGCAAATGACAGGATTTTCTTCTTTTTTTATTGGCTAAATAATATTCCTGTGTGTGTGTGTGTCACACGTTCTTCATCCACTCATGCTTCAATAGACACTTGGGTTGTTTCCGTGTCTTGGCTCCTGTGGTTAATGCTGCAGTGAACATGGGAGTGCAGGTATCTTTTTTTTTTTTTAAGGAGCATTTATTTATTTATTTATTTATTTATTTTTGGCTGCGTTGGGTCTTCGTTGCTGCATGCGTGCTTTCTCTGGTTGTGGTGAGTGGGGGCTACTCTTCGTTGCAGTGCGCGGGCTTCTCATTGTGCTGCCTTTTCTTGTGGAGCACGGGCTTCAGTAGTTGTGGCACGTGGGCTCAGTAGTTGTGGCTCACGGGCTCTAGAGCACAGGCTCAGTAGTTGTGGTACATGGGCTTAGTTGTTCCGCAGCATGTGAGATCTTCCTGGACCAGGGATCGAACCAGTGTCCCCTGCGTTGGCAGGCAGATCTTAACCGCTGTGCCACCAGGGAAGTCCCGCAGGTATCTTTTTGAGTTAGTGCTTTTGTTTCCTTCAGGTATATACCCATAAGTGGGATTGCTGGATCATATGGTAGTTCTGTTTTTTTTTTTTTTAATAGATCTTTATTGGAGTATAATTGCTTCACAATACCATGTTAGTTTCTGTTGCACAACAAAGCAAATCAGCCATATGCATACACATGTCCCCATATCCCCTCCCTCTTGAGCCTCCCTCCCATCCTCCCTATCCCACCCCTCTAGGTCATCGCAAAGCACTGAACCGATCTCCCTGTGCTATGCTGCTGCTTCCCACCAGCCAACTATTTTACATTTGGTAGTGTATATATGTCCATGCTACTCTCACTTCACCCCAGCTTCGCCCTCCTACCCCATGTCATCAGGTCCGTTCTCTATGTCTACCTCTTTATTCCTGCCCTGCAACTAGGTTCATCAGTACCATTTTTTTTTTTTTTATATTCCGTATATATGTGTTAGCATACGGTATTTGTTTTTCTCTTTCTGACTTACTTCACTCTTTCTGACAGACTCTAGGTCTATCCACGTCACTACAAATAACTCAATTTCGTTTCTTTTTATGGCTGAGTAATATTCCATTATAAATATATGTACCACATCTTCTTTATCCATTCATCTGTCAATGGGCACTTAGGTTGCTTCCATGTCCTGGCTATTGTCAGTAGTGCTGCAGTGAATATTGTGGTACATGTCACTTTTTGAATTATGGTTTTCTCAGGGTATATGCCTAGTAGTGGGATTGCTGGGTCATATGGTAGTTCTATTTTTAGTTTTTTAAGGAACCTCCATACTGCTATCCATAGTGGTCGTATCAATTTACATTCCCACCAACAGTGTAGGAGGGTTCCCTTTCCACCACACCCTTTCCAGCATTTATTGTTTCTAGTTTTTTTGGTAATGGCCGTTCTGACCGGCGTGAGGTGATACCTCATTGTAGTTTTGATTTGCACTTCTCTAATAATTAGTGATGTTGAGCATCTTTTCATGTGCCTCTTGGCCATCTGTATGTCTTCCTTGGTGAAATGTCTATTTAGGTCTTCCACCTGTTTTTTAACTGGATTGTTTTTTTGATATTGAGCTCCACGGGCTGTTTGTATATTTTGGAGATTAATGCCTTGTCTGTTGTTTCATTTGCAAATATTTTATCCCATTCTGAGGGCTGTCTTTTTGTCTTGTTTATGGTTTCCTTTGCTGTGCAAAAGCTTTTAAGTTTAATTAAGTCCCATTTGTTTATTTTTGTTTTTATTTCTGTTACTCTAGAAGTTGGGTCAAAAAAGATCTTACTGTGGTTTATGTCGAAGAGTGTTTTTCCTATGTTTTCCTCTAAAAGTTTTATAGTGTCTGGTCTTACATTTAAGTCTTTAATCCATTTGGAGTTTATTTTTGTGTATGATGTTAGGTAGTGTTCTAATTTCATTCTTTTACATGTAGCTGTCCAGTTTTCCCAGCACCACTTATTGAAGAGGCTGTCTTTTCTCCATTGTATGTTCTTGCCTCCTTTGTCATAAATTAGATGCCCATATATACGTGGGTTTATCTCTGGGCATTCTATCCTGTACCATTGATCTATATTTCTGTTTTTGTGCCAGTACCATACTGTCTTGATTACTGTAGCTTTGTGGTATAGTTTGAAGTCGGGAAGCCTGATTCCTCCAACTCTGTTTTTCTTTCTCAAGACTGCTTTGGCTATTTGGGGTCTATTGTGTTTCCATACGAATTTTAAGATTTTTTGTTCTAATTCTGTAGTTTGGTAGTTTGATAGGGATTGCATTGAATCTGTAGATTGCTTTGGGTAGTATAGTCATTTTCACAATATTGATTCTTCCAATCCAAGAATATGGTATATTTCTCCATCTGTTTATGTCATTTTTGATTTCTTTCATCAGTGTTTTATAGTTTTCTGAGTACAAGTCTTTCCCCTCCTTAGGCAGGTTTATTCCTAGGTATTTTATTCTTTTTGTTGCAATGGTAAATGGGAGTGTTTCCTTAATTTCTCTTTCTGATTTTTCATTGTTGGTGTATAGGAATGCCAGAGATTTCTGTGCATTAATTTTGCATCCTAAAACCTTACCAAATTCATTGATTAGTTCTAATAGTTTTCTGGTGGTAGTTTTAGGATTTTCTATGTATAGTATCATGTCATCAGCAAATAGTGACAGTTTGAGAAGGATTCGTGTTAGGTCTCCTCCAAATGTTTGATAGAATTCGCCTGTGAAGCCATCTGGTCCTGGGCCTGCCTCTCCTGTTCTCCCCTCGGCTTCCTTCCTATGCCCCCAAGGACCCACGTGACCTGGAGGGGGCTTTGGAGGGCAGGAGACTGGCCTGGGAGCTCAGCAGTCTCCCTGGGCCCCAGTGGGTGGGGCAATCACCCACCGCTCCTTTCCTGCTCCTCCCGGAGGGCCCCTCCGGCCTACCTCTCCTGATCTCCCCAGCCTCCCTCCTGTGCCCCCAGGACCCACACAGCCTGGAGGGGGCTTTGGATTGCACAGGGGATTGGCCTGGGAGCTCAGTAGGCTCCCCCGGCCCCAGTGGGGAAGGCAATCACCCTCCGCTCCTCTCCCACTCCTCCTGGATGTCCCCTCCCACCTGCCACTCCTGATCTCCCCGGCCTCCCTCCTATGCCCCCAGGCAGGACCCATGTGGCCTGGATGGGGCTTTGGGGGCTGGGGGAGCGGATTGGGAGCTCAGCAGTCTCCCCGGCCTGAGTGGGCCAGGCGATCGCCCTCCACTCTTCTCCGGCTCTTCCTGGAGAGTCCCTCCCACCTGCCTCTCCTGATCTCCCCAGCCTCAGGGGCGCCAGTCTTGTCTGGCTTCCACTTCTCCTCCCCCCTCGGTCCCCCTACATCCTACTGGTTTACTCTGGGGTTCCTCCCATCTCCTTGGGGGGTCAGAGTCCCCCACCAGTGGCCGGCAAGTGCCCTAGTTGTGGGGAGAGGCTAACTCCACGTCTTCCCACAGTGCCACCTTGACTCCTCCTCTGGTAGTTCTATTTTTAATTTTTTAAGGAACCTCTGTACTGTTTTCCACAGTGTCTGCACCAATTTCCATTCCTATCATAGTGCACAAGGGTTCCCTTTTTTTCCGCAGCCTCACCAATACTTGTTATTTCTTGTCTTTTTGATGATGGCCATTTTAACAGGTGTGAAGTGATATCTCATTGTGGTCTTTACCTGCAGTTTCCTAATGATTAAGGATATTGAGCACCTTTTCATGTACCTCTTGGCTATGTGAATATCTTCTTTGGAAAAATGTCTATTCGGATCCTTTGCCCACTTTTTAAAAATTTTTTGAAGACTTTTTTTTGCTGTGGACCATGTTTTGTTTTGTTTTGTTTTGGCAGATACAGTGCTCACTTATTCTCTCCATGTTTAAAAAAGAATTTCAAAATAAAATAATTTTATACACCATACAATTCAGGGTAGGGTTGGGCTCAGGGGGCCACTTCGTTGTTCACAGTGTGGGCAGAACCCTCTGTCTCCAAACATTTTTTGAGCTGGTTCAACTTTCAGCTCTGAGTCCTGGTCCCAGTCTTGAAACCACAGCAAGTTAGGGGCTGGAATTTGCTCAGCCATAGGGATGAGCTTCTTGTTCAGACGGGAGGAGAGGGCTTCCTGCACGGGACCAAGAAAGCCTCTGATGCAGAAACATGAGGAAGCGAGGGCAGAGGGCACTGGGGCCGAGCCAGAGGGGCCTGTCGTGGGGGGGGGGGGGGAGGGGCCCTCTCCGGAGCCAGCATTTCGCCGTGCTCACCCCTGCGTCTCCACTCAGTAGAACAGGGGCTGCCTTAGAGCAGCAGCAGCCGGTAAATCTGATGGAGGAACTTTCTCCTAGTAGCTTCCAGAACCTGAAGACGGGGCCCAGTAGGAACTTGGACTGGATTCATGAGATCCCAGGATGCCTGGGAGCTACAAGCCCTTGATGACTGAGACGGCCCTGCCAGTGGGCCCAGCTCCTGGGAGGCACGGTCAGGTCGTTTTGCAAGGACAGCCCTCGACTAGGGCAGATGGGCCCGCACAGTCACACTGGAGTGGGACAGATAGACTCCATACTGCCCAGACCAGAAATCAGTGTCCCGGACCAAGTGGTCAAAAGACACAAAGCGGACGACCTTCTGAAGGTTGGAGAACACATGGCTAGCCTCAGAGGAGAAACTCTTTCTACACTGCTGGAGGGGAAAGGCAAAGGAGAGTAGTGATGCAGGACGGCCTGGTTGGCATCTAGAGGTCGGACAGTTAGCCCATGTAAACTGTCAGTGTACTGTTGGTCTGTCCACCAGTCAGAGACACAAGTCTCAGTCTTTCCACTGTCCAGGAGTTCCGGCCACAGACCCTCCTCCTCCAGGTCCGACACCTGCTTCTTTTGACACCACCTGTAGGAAGACAGGAAGCTGGTCTGTATACAGGCCCTGGGAGTGACCCCCCAGTTTTCCTCTGCCCCCCAGGCATCTCCTCCAGTCGGCACCGTCCATTTCAGGAAGCCTTCTTCGCCATTGGGGTTCGGGAGGAGGTTGCGTCCTATGGGTCTGCTCTCGCAGAAGCGGCCCAGGACACAGGGCCTGGGGTCGTCGGCGGGGGCAGGTAGGTGTGGAGGATGGGTGACAGGGTGGCGTGGCCTTGGGCCAGGATTCTCAGCCACAGGGCCTGGCAGTCCACCAGGTCGTGCCAGTGCCGGCACACCTGGCGGCAGTGCCCGAGCAGCATGTGTTGGGGCACATGGCTCAGCACCATCACAAGCAGCTCCGATGACAGTTGGCCCAGACCCAGCGCCTCCTTGGGTTCGGGGTCCTGAGCGGGGACCCTGGCGGGCAGGCCCCTGGAGGCTGAGGTGTACATGGTCTCCTCGCCAGGCCCGGCTGCCACTGCTTCTAGGGGGAGAGACATAATGAACAGGAGGCATAGTAAGCAGATTATGTACTGTTGGGAAATTACTAAAAATAAAACCCCGAGCTTCTCGAGAGGGCGGAGTCAAGATGGTGGTGTGAGAAGACGCGGAGTTTGCGTCTCCCTACAACGTCTCCCCACAACTAGGGCGCCTGCTGCATGCTGGTGGGGGACCTCAAGGCCCAAGGAGATGGGAGGAACCCCCAAGCGAACCGGTAGGACGTGGCGGGGACCGAGGGGGGAAGAGAAGTGGAGGCCGGACAGGACCGGCACCCCTGAGGGGTGGCTGAGAGGGACGAGGGGTTCCCACGCCTGGAGGGACCCTTGGGGGCTCAGATCAGGGGGGTGGGGGGAGCGTGCCCAGCTGGCCGGGAAAGTCTGCGCAGCTCTCGGGTGGGGTCCTACGCCCTCAGAGTTCCCCTCTGGGCTGCGCTGGTCTTGGGGGCGTAGGAGGGAGGCAGGCGGGAGGGCACTCCAGGACCTGAGGAACAGGAGAAGGAGCGGAGGGCGTTTGCCCCGCCCACTTGGGCCCGGAGAGCCTGCTGGGCTCCCAGGCCTGGTCCCCGCCGCCCCACCACATTGGTCCTCTGATTTGGACCATTTTTAAAGTCTTTATTGAATTTGTTACAATATTGCTTCTGTTTTATGTTTTGGTTTTTTGGCCACGAAGCATATGGGATCTTAGCCCCCTGACCAGGGATTGAACCCACACCCCCTGCATTGGAAGGGGAAGTCTTAACCACTGGACCGCCAGGGAAATCCCACTTTGGCCACTTTTTAATTGGATTTATTTTTGTTATTAATTTATGTGTTCCTTATATATTTTAGATATTAACCCCTTATCAGATGTATGGGTTGCAAAGTTTTCTCCCATTCTGTAGGTTGCCTTTTCATTTTGTTGATGGTTTCCTTTGCTCTGCAGAAGCTTTTTAGTTTCATGTAATCCCACTTATTTTTTTTTTGTTTTTTTTAAAGGAATTCCTTTATTTTTATTATTTATTCATCTATTTATTTGTTTTTGGCTGTGTTGGGTCCTCGTTTCTGTGCAAGGGCTTTCTCTAGTTGCGGCAAGCGGGGGCCACTCTTCATCGCGGTGCGCGGGCCTCTCACTATCGCGGCCTCTCTTGTTGCGGAGCACAAGCTCCAGATGCGCAGGCTCAGTAGTTGTGGCTCACGGGCCCAGTTGCTCCTTGGCATGTGGGATCTTCCCAGACCAGGGCTCGAACCCGTGTCCCCTGCATTAGCAGGCAGACTCTCAACCACTGCGCCACCAGGGAAGCCCTTTTTTTTTGTTTTTGTTGCCTTTGCTTTTGGTGTCATATCCAAAAAATTATGCCAAGACCAATGTCAGGGAGCTTAATACCTATGTTTTCTTCTTTATGGTTTCAGGTCTTACATTCAAGTCCTTGATCCATTTCGAGTTAATTTTTGTGAGTGGTGTAAGCTAGGGGTCTAGTTTCATTCTTTTGCATGTGAAGACCCAGTTTTCCCAGCACCATTTGTTGAAGGGACTGTCTTTCATCCATTGAGTGTTGGTCTCTCTCTGTTCTCCCCTCCCGCCCTCTGTCTCTCTGTCTCCCACCCTCCTCCTCACCCTCCATGGGACCGCCTCCTTCGTGACCTGCCTCGGTTATTGCTGCAGAGATGACTCTGGTAACTGCCTCCTTAGGTCCTGTCACTCCACCATCATGGCTGCCTTGGTCTCTCGTTTCCATCCTCCCTCTAGACACGTGCTTGGTGTCCTGGCAGCACCTCAGACTTACACTTAAGGTTGGACTTGTCACCTGGCACAGCTGCTCTTCTCCAGCTTCCTCTTCTTGACTTGTTCGGCATTTGTCATTAGAGACGCTCAAAGCCCAGCGTCATTGTCGCCCCCCGGTGGGCCCCTAACTTCCTGTCCTGTCCTGCCAGCGGCTTCCCCTGCTGTCGGGACGCTGACCCCCGAGGCCGGGCACTTCCCTGACGTCCTTCCGGCAGCAGCAGCTGCTTGCCGGTCGTTGGCTCTGTCCAGCGCTGTACTGAGCCCTTCCCTTGGGTTTTATGATTTGATCCTTCCTGCAGCCCTGTGAGCGGCTAGTGCTCTGAATTCCATTTTACAAGCGAGGAAACTAAGGCCGCAGGGGACGTATGGCCAGGGTCACCGAGCAGGCATGGCAGAGCCACAGTCTGATTTCAGAGCCCGCCTCGACACTCCGTCACCTGGATCTCAGCTCTGACCATGGTTTCCTGCTCCCTGTTCAGTAAAACCCCACCTCCGTGGTCTGCCATTCCCCGCGTGCCTTGGCCTGGCTCCAGGGTTCCTTCGGGGCAGCGCCTGGCTCTTCCCTCGTGTCCGTGGCCCACAGGGAGCCCACGCAGTGACAGCGGCACGAGAGGGAGCAGGCCAGGGCTGGGTGGGCTTGAGGTGGGCGATGCTGACCCGGCAGCAGCCGGAGAGAACCCAGCCAGTGCGGCCAGAGGGAGGCGAGCACCGGAAAGCTTCTCGGCGGATGTTTCTGTTCGGCGAGCTTTTGTCAGCTCTCCCCTTGTCTCAGCGCGTACGTGTAACCAGTCATGAGGAGTGAGAAGAAGTCTGTGGTCTGTTTGTTTCTGCCTGTTTTAGGGCCCTTTCGTGTTTGGATGTGTTGAAATCTAGAGCAGAAATAAGCTTTTGACTCTCCAGCAGTGATGCCAGGAGTCCTCAGCTGGGGGACAGGGAGCCCCTGGCCACCTCCTGTCATGTCCAGTCCTGCTGCGTCCCAGGCTGCACTTCACAGCATGCACGTGTCCCCGTGTCCCTGGGGTGAGGGCCAGTCTGGGTGCATCCGGGGCGGGGTGGAGAGACAGACGTGTGGAGCTGGCTTCGTGTCGTTCCAGAGGTGGGATAGAATGAAGTCGTGAATTCACTCCCTCCTAGGGGAGTTTTCCTGGCCCTAAGGAGGATGCTGTGGGAAACCGGGGCAGGGCCCGGCTGGGTCTGCTGCTGACGTGCGGGTCTGAGCGTGGGTGCCTGCCTGCGTGGCCGCCTTGCCCCGGGTGGTCACCCGTGCTGGGTGCAGAGGCCACCTGGCCCTCGGCCCTCAGGGGCCTGCCGGTCCCACCCGCGCGGCTGTGGCTCGGGCTGCGTGGTGGCTGCTGCCTTCTCAGTGGAGCTGCGTCCACGGTCAGCACCACTGCGGCTCCCGGCTCGGAGCCCCTGGAGAGCCTGGCACTCAGTGGGGAGGACGGGACAGTGGGAGCGCCGGCTTCCTTGGCTGCTCCATTAAGGAAGCAGAATGTCAAGCTGGAATTTTCTAAGTGCCAAAGGCTGTGAACGTGTCAACGTAGGAAAGAGCCCCGTGTGTATCTTTTTTGTGTAAAAGCTTCACGTGGTTACAAAGTGTTGGACCGTGATGTGTTTCCCCGTAATCGGTTTTATTTTTGGTTTGTTTCTAGGGACATTCCGGAGGATCACTGCAGCTGCCTCGAGACTCTTGACGGACGGCGCGGACGGCAGCTTCTACGGCCTGGAGAGCTTGAACGCGTGGGTGCGCTCCATGGTCCCCACCCACCCGGCCCTCGTGCTGCTCTGGTGCCAGATCCTGCTGCTCGTCAGCCACACTGACTACCGCTGGTGGGCGGAGGTGCAGCAGACCCCCAAGTACGTGCGCTCCGCCCCCCGGGAGGCCAGCCCGGGCTCGTGAGCCAGGCTCGGAGCAGCTTGAGCTCCGGCTCCGTTTTCACGAGGCTCTGTAAAGATGCCACCGCATGTTCATCTTTCTTTCATGGACACTCTATTGCAGGGAAAATGTGGTCTGACTGCAGGCATTCAGAATAGCCGCTGCTTTTCACATGTGATTTCTTTGACAAGTTCTTTGACACTGTGCCATCTTACGGGCCATTTGTGTCATGCTGTGTCCCTCCTGCTGGGTTCTCATCCTTAAATTGGTTCCAGAGCCAGACATGTTGCAATGACTTAACTTCATTATAAGTTAAATGTGGTTCTGGTTATTAGATAATGAAGAAATTATTTAGCAGCCTTTCAAAACTACTTGGAAATACCTTATTTTTTATCATTCAAAAAGACTTGTTAAGTATCTGATTGTGGGTGGCCCTCTTTTTGCAAAAAATTGTCAGGTCTGAGTCTCTGTTTCTAGGCACCCTCTTGCTCAGCCATTTGTACATATGTGGAAAGAAAAGATTTGATTTCCGCCCCCCCCACCCCCACCCCGCCACCGCGCAGCTGAGTCCTCAGTGCAGTGTTTCGGGAAGACTCAAGAGCCGATGGCGAGGAGAGAAAGCTCTGGAAATAGGAGACTGCAGGGGCTGCAGGGTTGAAGTCAGCTCCTCTCTGCTCAGCATGGAAAGACAGCCAAGTGAGGCCATGGGTCCTGCATTGGCTGGTCCAGTGCTCTCAGGTGGAAAAGCCAGCGTGAGCAGGAGTATTACCTCTCTGCCCTGTGCTTACATTGTGGGATATGCAAAGGAAGAATCATCGCTGCTTCCTGCCCTCCAAGTGCTTACAGTTAGTTGGGGAGGACAGAGCAGTGAAAACATTTGACATGCTTAGAGAACAGTTTAAGCCTGTCATGATGACTTAAGTATTGTGAGAGTCGGAAACAGAAAATCGGTGTCTTGTACTTCAGAGCTTCTTCACTGTGCATATAAATCAGCTGGGGAGCTTGTTCAAATCAGATTCTGATTCAGCAACTGGCTGATGGGGCCTGGGACTCTGCATTTCTTCCAGGCTCCTGGGGTACCAGTGCTCTGATCCATGGAGGACGCGCTGAGCAGTGAGGCCCTGGGTCCTTGAGGATTGTGCCTCAGAGCAGCACCCAGGGGGCTTGTTCCAAGGGCCAAGTCTGTGCTCCAGCCCACTGTCGGACCAGATGGCTGGGCATCCTAGGAATTAGGGTCCTGGGCTCTTGTGTTTTTGCAGCCTCCCCAGTAGCCTCCCTGGACACCAAGGGCAGGACTTGAGTTAGCTGATAATACGTTAACAGATGTTGGGTGGGTGGACGGTAAGTGAGAAGGCATCCACCACCCAGATGGATCCCTCAGCCAGTGTTTCTTAGCTTCTCCCCCACTCTCCTCCTTCTCCTCCTCCTCCTCCTTTTCCTCTGCCTTTGTACATATGGTGGGCAGTGAGGGCAGAGGCCGACCTGGAGTGGATTCAAGAGGAGATGGGAGGGCAGACCCCAGTCTGATGAATGGAGGGCCTTCCACAGAAGGCTCACGTGGGCTCTCCAGCAGTGTCAGTCAGTGTCATGGAAGATACAGAACTGTTTGCTTGGATGAAAAGACGTAAGAGTGCATGACAAACAGGTACAGTTTTATGAACCTTGATTACATTCTGGATCTGGCGGATGAAACCACTAGAAAGGACATTATTGGGTCAACAAGCTACATTTGAGTGTGAGCTCTACATAACCTGTTGCTTTTGGTTATGAGTAGCTCTTAGGGGACACAGTTGCTGAGGTATTTAAGGGTGCAGTCTCTTGACCTGCAGATTACTCTCAAATGGCACAGCCCTCCAAATTGCGTGTGTGTACAGTGTTCATGAGTGTCGAGTGTGTGTAGGGTATGTGTGTAGGTGTGGAGGACGTGCATGTGTGTGGAGTGCGTGCCTGAGCACAAAGGTGGTGACTTACTAGTAGTTGAATCTAGGTGAAGAGTAGGTCGCTGTTAATTGAATTATTCTTTCAGCTTTTATATCAGCTTGAAAGTTTTCAAAATAAAAGTTAAGGAAAAAAGATGACGGAAGAGGGACATTTAGAGAGCAGCTGTACACAGCGGTTAGGAGGAGGTTCGCTCTGGAGGGAAATAGAGACATGGGAAATGGGGACATGAGAGAGTTTCTAGATGAGAGAACGAATGGCATGGGTGACCCTTACAGAAGAGAGCGTTATCCTAGAGTCGGCAAGAGCAGATGGGATCTAAGGGACAGACACTGGCTTCATGATATTGATTTATTTTTTGCCAGCTTTTTATAGTTCAACTTACATTTTCCTGACTTCTCTCCGTATGTTAGCAGCTATGGGAAACTCACTGATTCTGGGTTCTCAGCTCAGTCATTACTTCCTCAGGGAAGCCTTCCTGACTTCTCTTTGATTGGTGAAGTCTCACTATCTGCTCTTACCCCAACCTTTGCCTCTTTTTTGTGGCATGTGTTGAGACTGTAATTTGACATTTATTTGTGTGATAATTTGGTTAATATCTCTCCCTCTAGATCATAATACTCACAAGGGCCCTCATTGTGTTCCCAGCACTAACATGAGTTAGTGATTTAATTACTCTGATAATAGAAATAATAATAATGTATTGGTAAAGACCTCATATATAGATCACTAGCACTTATATAGCATTAAGTGCCAGATATTGTTCTGTGGGCTTTCCACTATGATAAGTTATTAAAATCTCTTGAAATGCATGTATATTATAGACAAGGAAACTTCTTTTCCCAGAGAAGTTAAATAACTTGCCCACTATCACACATTAACAGACATGTGTGCATGCATGATCCCCCAACTCGATTATTTTCACCTATTACAGCTGAAACTGTCATATAAGTGTGGGTTTATTTCTAGGCTCTCTATTTTCTGTTCCATTGATCTCTGTGTCTGGTTTTATGTCAACACCATACTGCTTTGATTACTGTGGCTTTGTAGTGTAGTTTGAAATCAGGGAGCGTGATACCTCCAGTTTTGTTCTTTTTTCTCAAGATTGCTTTTGGCTGTTCGGAGTCTTTTGTGGTTCCATGCAAATTTTAGAATTTTTTGTTCAAGTTCTGTGAAAAATGCCATTGGAATTTGGATGGGGATTGCATTGAGTCTGTAGATTGCTTTGTGTGGTATGAACATTTTAACAATATTAATTCTTCGAATCCATGAGCATGGAATATCTTTCCATTTATTTTTGTCTTCTTTAGCTTCTTTCATCAGTGTCTTTCAGTGTATAATTCTTTCACCTCCTTGGTTAAATTTATTACTAGGGATTTTATTATTTTGATGCAATTGTAAATGGGATTATTTCCTTAATTTCTCTTTCTGATAGTTTGTTATTTGTGTGTAGAAATACAACAGATTTCTGTATATTGATTTTGTATCCTGCAATTTTACTGAATTCATTGATTACTTCTAACAGGTTTTTAGTGGACTCCTTAGGGTTTTCTATGTATAGTATCATGTCATCTGTAAGTAGTGAAAATTATACTTCTTTCTGACTTGAATGCCTGTTATTTCTTTTTCTTGCCTAATTACTTTGGCTAGAACTTCCAATACTATGTTGAATAAAAGTGGCGAGAGTAGGAATCCTTGTCTTGTTCCTGATCTTAAAGGAAGAGCTTTCAGCTCTTCACCATTGAGTATGATGTTAGCTGTGGGCTTGTCATATATGGCCTTTATTATGTTGAGGTACGTTCTCTCTGTACCCATTTTATTGAGAGTTTTTATCATAAATAGATGTTGAAGTTTGTCAAATGCTTCTGCATCCGTTGAGATGATCATATATTTTTTATTCTTCATTTTGTTAACATGATGTATTTTATCGATTGACTTATGGATGCTGAACTATCCTTACATCCAGGGAATAAATCCCACTTATCATGGTATATGATCCTTTTAATGTACTGTTGAATTCAGTTTGCTAATATCTTGTTGAGGATTTTTGCATCTGTGTTCATCAAGGATATTGCCCTGTGATTTTCTTTTTTTGTGGTGTCCTTGTCTGGTTTTGATGATGAGTATCTCTATTTCCAAAAGATAATAAAAATGAATTACTAGAAGTTTGGAATACAAAGCACAAGTCATTATTTTCTGTCTGTGTACTCAGCAGATACAGAGCTGCTCTATCAGTCGTTACAGAGGTTCTGTATGCAGCTCAGCTCTCAGATGCTGGCTCTCAGATGAGCACGGGCTCCCAGGCCACACTTCCTGGAAGTACCCATGGTTGCCACAGTCGGGTCTGCTCTTGTCTGCTTCTTATTTGGGGGATTAAATCATCATAGTCTTATGATTTGCTTTCTACCTGTCCTACCTTTTGGTGGACGGTTAGGGTCCTGCATACGCAGTCATCTTTTATTTGGGAAGTTCATTTGCTATCAGTAGCTGGCAGTGTCTGTCCTGAGGTCTTGGGGGCTTGCCCTCCTACAAACTGGGACTAAATTTGGGTTGACGTTGGACCTTCTTTGTGTCCACTGCTAATATTTGAACTGCAAATTCTCCCCTTCTCTTTCAGAGGCTTTTTCCCCTATAGCTATACTATTACAAAACACAGAATTACAGCTTGAATGTAAGTCATGTTGGGGCTGGCAGGAGGGCTGACTGAGAAAGGAAAGGTTTTTGTTTGTTAGTTTTTAATTGACATATAATTTATAGTACAGTAGAATGTCCTCTTTTGTACCCGATATAGTCAGGTCACCACCACCACAATCAAGAGTTAGACCAGTATCATCACTTCGGAGAATTCCCTCCTGTCCCTGTGCCGCCACCCCCTCCCCCTGCCCCTCCCTCGGTAACCACTGATCCACGTTCTGTCGTGATAGAATTTTTTATAACAGTTCTCTTCTAAATCCTGAGGCATTAACAGGAAGAGTTGACACATTTCAGAATATTCTAGTCCTGGTGTCATCTTCGTCTCCACTAAGCCTTAGCAGAGACTTGTAGGCTCTTGGCCGCCGAGGCGAGGGGATTGTCTTACCCTCAAGTCAGAGGGCTGTTTGTGAGCGTGGCAACTACTGTGTTTTCAGAGTTGTGGCCCGTACTGAGAGTCCCAAGGTTTGTAATCACCATCTCCTTAGAAAGAAAAAAGACAAGGTGAGAAGAAGTAAAGATGAAGTGAAATAACCTTCACTAGTGGGGAATTAATTTGGCAGAAATGCTTTTAAACCGGGTTTCCATAATAGCACAGACACTGTGGGCATGCTTAGGGTTGTAACTTTTCGTTGGTAATTGAAGAGTAAAGTATGGAAATACAAAGGTTTTTCTTCTGTCACTTGACGGCTTTCATAGCAAGCTAAAACCACGAATTTCAAAAGCAATAGCTCTGCCATCAGACATAGCCAGTGAGATAAGAGCGCTGATTGAATGTGCAACTTCGTGGTGGATTTTGCCTTTCAGTCAAGCATTTTAATTTTCTGCCTGTTAGATCCTCTGTTTATTTTAGTTTTCCATATGTGCTTTATCATAGCTCAGAAAGAGATCACTAAGAGTAGATCTTACACATTAAAGTAACTGTCTGCTTTAGAACTGGGACTAAACGACAGTCATCTTCAGTGTTTTGAAAATAAGCCGGCTGTCATCTCAGAAACGCTGTCAGAGCTTCTGTTGCTCCTTCTAGAAGACGCAGTCTGTCCAGCACGAAGTCACTTAGTCCCCAGATGTCTGGAGAGGACGAGGATTCTGATGTGGCTTCCAAACTGGGAATGTGCAATAGAGAAATAGTACGAAGAGGAGCTCTCATTCTCTTCTGCGATTATGTCGTAAGTTTGAAATTGCGAGGAGGGGCGGGTTGGGGGCTGGAAAACACCTCGTGCGGATGATGCTT
This sequence comes from Balaenoptera musculus, assembly GCF_009873245.2. NCBI lineage: Eukaryota > Metazoa > Chordata > Mammalia > Artiodactyla > Balaenopteridae > Balaenoptera > Balaenoptera musculus. The sequence goes on along the minus strand of NC_045789.1, from coordinate 138,430,686 downwards.
CTACAGACTGACTTCCACCGTCCGTCACTCCACCAGAATGAAAAACTAAAATTAAAGTTGAATCCTGCTCCCAAGTATAATTGGAAATCAGGCTTGGCGTCCAGCCCTGGGAGTTTAAGTTTGTCTGTAAGAGATTCAGTGGGCAGTCACTTGCTCTGCACCACTCGCAGTGCTGGGCACCTTTGTTGTTTTGAGGGACACCATGGAGTAACAATAATAATAAAAAGTTACAAGTTTGACTGAGTGAGGTTCTAGTTAAAAATTTTTTTTTTAATTAATTTATTTATTTATTTATGGCTGTGTTAGGTCTTCGTTTCTGTGCGAGGGCTTTTCTCTAGTTGTGGCGAGCGGGGGCCACTCCTCATCGCGGTGCGCGGGCCTCTCACTATCGCGGCCTCTCTTGTTGCGGAGCACAGGCTCCAGACGCGCAGGCTCAGTAATTGTGGCTCACGGGCCCAGTTGCTCTGCGGCATGTGGGATCTTCCCAGACTAGGGCTCGAACCCGTGTCCCCTGCATTAGCAGGCAGATTCTCAACCACTGCGCCACCAGGGAAGCCCCTAAAAAATTTTTTTAATCTGTGGAAAAGGTGTTAGAATGTTAATTGCTGCATTTTTAGATTCCTGTTTGAATGACATTCTTTTAAAAAATAACTTTTGTGGAATTTTTGACCATAAAACTAACATCTCTTGTTTAATACAAAAAATTTACAAAAACCAAATAAGTAAACAGAAGAAAATAAAATCTGTAATCGTATTACTCAGAGAGAACTCGTTGTTCCACTCTCACTGGGATCTGATACCTTTTCCAGGCTGATAGAAAGTGCTGCCTTCCTTTGGTGCAGACATGGTGCCATGAAGGCCGCTGTCACTCAGCAGCGCATCGGAAAAGGAGTAGACTCCTTCCCCTCAGGGGCTTGTTGAGATCTTTTTTTGCCATGATAGCAATTTGTTAATACTCATGTTTTGTTTTACATTCTTTTTTTTTTGTCAATTTATTTATTTTTGGCTGCGTTGGGTTTTCATTGCTGCGTGTGGGCTTTCTCTAGTTGCGGTGAGCGGGAGCTACTCTTCGTTGTGGAGTGCGGCTTCTCATTGCGGTGGCTTCTCTTGTTGCGGAGCACGGGCTCTAGGCACGCAGGCTTCAGTAGTTGTGGCACGCAGGCTCAGTAGTTGTGGCTCACGGGCTTAGTTGCTCCACGGCATGTGGGATCTTCCCAGGCCCAGGCTTGAACCCGTGTTCCCTGCATTGGCAGGCGGATTCTTAACCACTGCACCACCAGGGAAGCCCCTTGCTTTACATTCTTGATGTTGAAATAGTTTTTCTATCTTGTTCCACTTTTGAGAAATAATTTGATATAGTTATATAATGCTGTTTTCACAGAAAAGTAAGAAAAATATTTATTTTATAAGTTAATACTATCAAATTATCCCACAGGAAAAGTATTAAGCATTAACCATATGCCAAAAAATTTATCTCGTTTTATAATTTCTGCCTAGGGTCATGAATTACATTGAAAAGGCAACATATGTATGGGGTTGGCCAAAAGGTTTGTTCGGCTTTAAGTAAAAATAAAAGACATTTTTCATTTTCACCAAGAACTTTTTTTAAAAAATATTTATTTATTTAGGCTGCACCAGGTCTCAGTTGCGGCATGCAGGATCTTTTAGTTGTGGCACGCAGGCTCTTAGTTGTGGCTTGCAAACTCTTAGTTGCAGCATGTGGGATCTAGTTCCCCAACCAGGGATCGAACCCGGTCCCCCTGCATTGGGAGCACGGACCGACCCCCACTGGACCACCAGGGAAGTCCCACCAAGAACTTTAGTGAACAACGTATTCATTAACCGAACAAACTTTTTGGCCAACCCAAAATTTAAAACTGTATTTTTCTCATTTCCTTATAAATCTTACATGAAATTTCTTCCCTTAAGATCCATTTGATCTGTGGGAACTATTCATATTTTGGATTCAGGAATTCTATCAAAACTGTGACAGTTACAGTAAATTCTTTTTTTTCCACTGACCTGTCACAAAATTGGAGCGAGGGTAACTGGAGAATTCCCGTCGGGAGGCCGGACTGAGGCCTGGGCGAGGCAGGGCTTGCCCTGGACGGGAGGGCCACCTGCTCTCATGTCTCAGCTCGGGCCAGTCACGCCATTCCCGCTGCCCTCGGGAGGCACCGGGCTCTCTGGTGCCCCAGACCCCCCGCGGCCCTGGGCCACGCTCCTCTCCTGTGTCCCTGAGCTGTGCCGCTGGGGCGCACTTCCCTGGGGCCTGACTTTGGACAGCTCGGCACGGTGCACAGTTGCGGGTGCCGGCTCTGTAAAGTGTGTTGTCACCTCGTCAGTTATGGTGCTCAAACACTAAATACGTTCAGTGAGGATTATAATTCGGAGTTGGTTTTCTCCTTCCTACCACTTCTGGCCTTTTCTGTGGCGCTGGTGTCTGCTCTTGCCTTGTCCACTAGAAGATGGCCTTTCATTGTTGTCTTGTCCTCAGTGCCAGAACCTGCACGATTCAGAGCACTTAACATGGCTCATCGTCAACCACATTCAGGATCTGATCAGCCTGTCCCACGAGCCTCCCGTGCAGGACTTCATCAGTGCTGTCCACCGGAATTCCGCGGCCAGTGGCCTTTTCATCCAGGCAATTCAGTCTCGTTGTGAAAATCTTTCCACTGTAAGTCTCCCTGGTGCCAGCTGTCGCCAGTTTTCTCTGCCTTAAAAATGGAGGGTTGGCATTTTTAAACTGCTCTTTCCAGTGGGCAAAACCCTCTGCTGTCATGTCTCTCCTTCTCTCAAACCGCAGCCCACCACGCTGAAGAAAACCCTCCAGTGCCTGGAAGGGATCCACCTGAGCCAGTCGGGTGCCGTGCTGACGCTGTACGTGGACAAGCTGTTGTGTACTCCATTCCGTGTGCTGGCTCACATGGTCGACACCCTTGCTTGTCGCCGGGTGGAGATGCTTCTGGCTGCAAATTTACAGGTACTGGGAGAAAACACGGCTGTCGTGTTTTACTGAAAACCTGGTAGGGCAGGCGGAACACTTGGCTGGCTCCTCCTCCACGGGCATGGTCTTCACGTGGCCACCAAGGGGGGCGTGCAGCACGGATGAACTGGTCACTCCTTGTGCGTCCGCTACGGGCGCTTCCTGTACTCCTAGTCCGCCTTTGCTACCAGAGCCGCACGTGCCCCTTATCTTCTGGAAATGAGCACCGGTGGCTTTGACTCTTGTGCGCTGCAGCCCCACTGACGTGTTCTTGTCTGCTTTAGAACAGCACGGCCCAGCTGCCGGCGGAAGAGCTAAGCAGGATCCAGGAGCACCTGCAGAGCAGCGGGTTAGCGCAGAGGTAACGCCGGGGCCAGGTGCTCCTTGCTTTTTGAGTGTAAAGACTAGGGTTTGTGAGGGCGCAGACTCGCAGGTTGAGAGGCTGGCGTGCCGTATTGGTGGGTTCACCGCAGGAGGGCCTTGAGAGAGCCTTCCGAAATGAACACAGTCGGATCTCAACGTGTACACAGTGAGGAACAGCTGGCAGTGTCAGCTCTGCCACGATAATGCGCCGTGGCTGTGTGAGGGTGGCGGGTGTTCCTGTGGCCTCCACTCACCATCTGCGATGAGTCATCGATCAGCTCTGTCTTAGCAAAAATCAAAGCCTGTGATCTAATTGCTAAATAAGACCTGGCAGAGCTGAGAGACGTTACCTAGTTCTCGGCGAGAATTGTTTCTACATCTTGTCAACATTTTGTCTCTCTGTGGCTGTTTATCACCTAATTTTGTTTGCAAAGTCTTTTTGAGGCCTTTACCAGAAATCCTGATGTCTGTTACATGAGTGTATTTCTGTGACTGCAAAATAAATGAAGAGAAGCCTTTATCTTCTCTCCTCCACAGCAGGGAAAACGTGTGTGAGAGAGGATCTGGTTACTGTACTGTGACTTCAGTGTTAAGAGTAGCTGTTGCTGGTTTCTTTAATCGAGAAGGGGTAGGACTTGGGCAGTACGAGGCTTTAGGTGACTTGTCTGTATGCTGGGTGACTTACGTTGTAATTTGCATCATGAAGTTGTTGTTCTCGTAGCAGGTGGTGAGAGGTGACACTATCCCTATTTTCGACCCTAGGCTTAGTATTCAGGCAGACGAGGAGGGGTAAAAATATTTTGTGCCAGATGAGGTGATTCTTCTATGAAATGAATGTAAATTGGTGTAGACTGTATATTGTGGGGAGGTAAAGTAGGAGATTTTGTGCACTGGGATCTTAGGTGGTCCGTTTTGTGTTTATAAAGAGTGCCTGTATTAGCTATTAGGCCATGTATTGCCTGCTGCAGTGTTTGAGTATAAATGAAATTTCTGAAAAATACTTATGGGGCATAAACTGTGGTTGTTACCAGTAAACTGGGGCCTGAACTTGCGTCATGACTTGAGTGTCGGTGAGAAATAGCTCTGAACAGAAAGCTTCAAACATGTCGCCTCGCTGTAAGAAGCCACCGTTGCTCCCTCCCGTGCAGCTGTGCCCTAACCCGTGTGTGATTGGATTCCAGACACCAAAGGCTCTACTCCCTGCTGGACAGGCTTCGTCTCGCCACCGCACCGGCGTCGCGTGGCCCCGCTCCTTTGGTCACGCCCCACCCGCTGGACGGGGATGGGCCCCTGGCACTGGAGACAGTGAGTCCTGACAAAGTAAGTGTCCAGCACGTCTGGGTGTGACGCACAGGGCCCCCTCGGGGCACTGAGTGCCTCTGCAGCGGGTGGCTCAGGCGGCAGGACGTCCTGGCGCTCAGCATGGCCCCTGAGGGCTCTCGACCTGCCCTGTTTCTTGCCAGCAATGGGCACAGTCACATCAGCGACAGGACCCATGAGGTCCAGCCTGGGTCTTTAGCAGGGGGCGTGGGGTGAGAAAGGAAGTGCTGACTTGGGTCATTAGTAGGGGGCTGAGGGTCATGGTGATTAATGGAGAATCAGGAGATGGGTGGCCACGACCTGCCCACCTGGCCTGTCTCCCTCTCCTTACGCCTGCTGACCCGCTGCATATTGACCCCACCACCCAGGGGACCTGGTACCTTGTCATCACCCTCCCCGCTCACACTTCAGAGCCGGGGGCCATCTGGGGCCTTGGTGGGGCCTTGGTAGGGCCTTGGTATGCTCCTTGCCTGGAGAGAGTTCATTTTAAATATGAACTTGGAGTCCAAAGTCCAGCAGCCCAGGCGTAGATAGCAGAGTCCGGGCCGCTGTTCTCAGGCATGGTTTGTTCAGCCCCTCCGCTGCACTGGCCCTGGGGAGAGAAGTGCAAAGCAGGCCCCCCAGTAGAAGATGATCAGCACGACGCCCAGCAAGGGGTGGGCAGGGAGGTGGACCCGCTCCCCTCAGTACTTCACTGAGTTTGGGGGACAGTGGAGCGTTCACCAGGTGAGGGGAGAGGGTGCCCAGACAGGTACCAGCAAGTCCAAAGACACAGCCCTCGTGCCAGTTCCCATGGAAAAGGCCCGTGGGGCGCTGAGCAGCCCGCACAGCCGCAGCGTCCAGTTTTGCCAAAGCTGTATTCATGGTCCAGGGAGGCCACTTGCCCTTTGGTCTGGGGCCACAGGACATGAGGGTCAGTAGGAGAAGAAGCAAGGTGTATCCGGTCAAGTTGGAGCCCCTTGAGAGCCTGCCCAGTCGCATCCCGTCATCCGCCTTTTCTCCTCCCCAGGACTGGTACATACGTCTGGTTCAGTCCCAGTGCTGGACGCGGTCAGACTCTGCACTGCTGGAAGGGGCAGAGCTGGTGAATCGGATCCCTCCGGATGACTTGAGCGCGTTCATGATGAACTCGGTACAGTGGAGCCGCGGGACCCTTGGGAACCCTTTCTCTGGTTACTCACACGTGTTTGATTTGTTTCATTGTCACGTGACCTAATTGCCATGTGCGCCACTTACCTTTGTGCCTTAACAGCAGAGACCCTAATCCAAACAGGACAGGATGTCATTTCAGCCACGTTAGAGTCTAAAAGGAGGGGAATTGTGTTTAACTCACCTTTTCGTGCATTTAAAGAAAATAGGTTCCCTTAGGTTATAATGAGTTCTGACTGCTTGTCTCGTGCTCATGAGCAGAAGTACTGAGATGGTGCCATGGTGCGTGATTTAAGTGGCCTTTTCACGATGTTATGGGATTTAGTAAGCGCCCCCCTACCTGGAGCGGGGTCCCCTCCCCCACTGTGTGCAGTGAGGCCCCCCGCCCTCACTAGGTGGCACACAGGCCTGCTGGGCGGAGCTGGGCCAGGAGCCCTGGCAGGGCATCCTTGTCCCTGTCCTTAGCTGTTGGACCGGTGCTGTGAGGGGTGGAGCCCCCCTGATGGTGCTGTCCAGCCACAGCCTTGGCAGGTTCCTTCTCAGACCTCCTGGGACCAGCAGCCGATAAACCTTCAGGTGTTAATAGTGCTGCCTGGAAATATGCCACGTGGGAGTGAAGCAGGGATGTGGGGGATGGCAAGGACCGGCAGGTGTGGCGTAGAGAGCCTCAGGGTGCAGCCACATGTTCCCAAGCACTGACCCTCCCTCAGTTTGAAAGTAAGAGCTACATGGGGAGAACAGGAGAATTGGCCCAAAACCAGTTTGCCAAACTCATTTTAAGAGCCATTCAGTGAAAGCTGATTTGCTGATAAGTGATAAATTTGCTTAATAACCAACTGAATTTTCCAAATTTGCTCATTAGACTTCTAACAGCATTAAAGAAAGGCTCAGCTGCAACGGCTAGGGGTCGATTTTGGTCGCTGACGATGACATGTGCTTTTCTGAATATTAACTAAATTAAGATTGGCCAAAAAGATCCTTAAATGGCTTTAAAAAGTTGGCAAAGCACAGTACAAATTGAAACAGTATCGTATGAAATGCTGTTTTTCCAATCAAACTTGTGGCATTTATACGACTGCTTTGATTTATTTCAGCTGCTTTTGAACATAACTTGTCTTTTTCAAACGTTGAGATGTTTGGTGTTTCACTGTTTCTTGGATGGCACATCAGCTTGATTTTGTATCTTCATCAATTAAAATTTCATCGTATTAAATTTTTGATTTCAAATAAATCTGAAGACATAAAAGAAATTTCTTTAAAATTAAAGTACCCAAAAGAGACCAGAAATATACTTCACTGATCATATGTTAAATGGAGATGTTCATTTATTTGTAACAGAAGTAGAATAAGGTATTCTTTCAAATGTTTTGGGTGGCTACTAATCTGTTATCTCAGAAATGTTTGCATTCTCCTCTGCTGTGTTTCTCTTGCCCGACTGAAAGCTGGTAATCGTCACTGTTGAACCTTTAATGCCCCGATTCAGGAGTTCAACCTGAGCCTGCTAGCCCCGTGCTTGGGCCTGGGCGTGCGTGAGATCTGTGGGGGCCAGAAGAGCCCCCTTTTTGCAGCAGCTCGCACGGCAACTCTAGACCGCGTGACCAGCGTGGTTCAGCGGCTGCCCGCCGTCCACCACGTGTTCCAGCCGCGCCTGCCTGCAGAGCCCGCCGCCTACTGGAGCAAGTTGGGTGATCTCTTTGGTAATTAACATCAAAGTCCCCTTAGTTTTAAAAAACGCTGCAGAGCCAGTGCCATGCTCTGTACCGAGTGAAAATACAGCCCACACTGTCGATCTGATACACCAAAGGCACTTACAGAGACCACCGAGAACCTGCACTGGGGCCCCGGCTCTGCGTGTCTTTTGGTGTGTTTGCTGCTTGGCCGTTCCTTGACATGGCCTGGGCTCGGGGCCTGCGAGGAACGCAGGCTCAGCCTCGGGAATGTGGGTCCTGGTCTCGCAGGGTGATGGGTTGTGTGCCCGTGTGCTTCCGCGAGCCATGTCTTTAGTCCCCATCAGATTCTCGGTGGGGGGCCCAACTGCCAGTCTTTCAAAGGTCAGAGCCTCTGCTGAAGGCTCTTGCCCCCATGGAGGCCTTCTGTTTCAGGGGATGCCGTGCTGTATCGGACCCTGACCACTCTGGCCCGGGCCCTGGCCCAGTACCTGCTGGTGTTCTCCAAACTGCCCGGCCACTTGCACCTTCCTCCTGAGAAGGAGAGGGACACCGTGAAGTTTGTGGTCATGACCCTCGAGGTAAGAGGCAGCTTGGGAACTTGGCGCTCAGTGCAGAGGGAAGAAGCTCCTCCATCTGAAAATGCAGAGCTGTGTGCAGCCCGGCGCCCGCGGCCTGTCCTTCCAGCAGTGACCGCTGTCACATGTCACATCCGTCCCCTGCTTTGCCGAGCTCCGTCACGCCCCTTATTGCTCCATTCCCCACGGTTGCCTTGTGAGGTTGACAACACAGCCCTTCTTGTCTCTGCCTCAGGGCAGGGGAGGGGGGCACTCTGAAGAGTCAGGTCTGGGACCTGGGCTCCCGCCCAGGGTCTCCCGAGCCTAGCATGGGGAGTCATCATGCACTTATATGTGAATCTTGTTTCCTTGATGCTGAGATACTTTTTTGGTTTAGTACAAACCATCCATTTAAAAGTTTTTCCAGGGAAAAAGAAGCCATGCAAATGTAGTATGTATCCTAACTTTAGATACTTAGTAAATAATAATATGAGAAATTTGTTATATTTTAAATTGAGCAATAAACCTGATATTTCAGCTGTGGACAATTGAACACTCTGTATTAATACTTATGAACACCCCCAAAACGTGTACATACGTGTGTGCGTTGCCTTTTTGTACGACTTCTAGAGAAGAGAGTTTGGCCTGCACCCTTGGAGACAGAGACAGGGCTGACCCAGTGCCGACACCCCCTGCCACCTCCCAGTGGGGAGGGGGGGCATCCAGAGGGCATTCGCACAGCTGTTCAGAAGGTGACAAACAAGCCCCTACTTGAGCCAGGCCGAGCCAGATAGCTGTGACCCCTGCCCTTTAGGCTTCAGCGTAGTAGGAAGGCTGGCAAACAAGCGTACGGTTACAGTACAGAGTGGCCCCTGCCAGCCGTCACGTGCCCGCTGCGTGCAGGACCATACGCCCTGCATCATCTCATTCAGGTCTCACTGCAACCCTGTGAGGTGGGCTGTTATTCCCGTTTTACAGATGAGAGAAGCAGGGCTTAAGAGGCTCAGCGACTTCACCGGGTTCACCCGCTGGGAAGTAGCCATTCCAGCATTTGAACCCCAGCGCGGCTGTCAGGTTCAGCCTTCGTGACTGCAGCTGAGGCGAGGCCCTGGGCAGTGGGCGCCCCGAGGGAGAGCCTAGCCCGCAGGCTGTGCGGCCAGGGCAGGATGCTGGGGGCGGGCAGCCACGTCCGGTTGGGCATTCTGCGTTCCACTCCCAGAGTGGGAGTGGGCGGGGGGTACTTCAGTGAGCAGGTGGGTCAGGATTGAAACAGAGGGAGCTGGGGATGGTGGCCCGAGAGCCATCCCTCTGGAGGGAGCTTTGGACGGTTCCTCGACGGCAGGGGGTTCTCAGCTCCCCTGCCAGCCCCCGTGGCAGGAAGGAGGTGTGGGTCAAACCTGCATTAACACGCACCTGCCCTTCCAGGCCCTGTCGTGGCATCTGATGCACGAGCAGATCCCGCTGAGTCTGGACCTGCAGGCGGGCCTGGACTGCTGCTGCCTGGCTCTGCAGCTGCCCGGCCTCTGGCACCTGCTGTCCTCCGCTGAGATGGTGACCCACGCCTGCTCCCTCATCCACTGCGTGCGGTTCGTCCTAGAAGCCCGTGAGTCTACCACCGGCACGGTTTCTTGCCTCTGTCTCTTGAACCAGTAATCAGCTCCGCAGATCTCGTCACAGACGTTCATTTTGTGCCACCTGTTTGCCAGGTGCTAAGTTGGGAATTGGGGGTGAAGAGGTGGATGAAATATGGGCCTTGCCTCAATCTCCAGTATCTTGGGGTCTACACTAGGATTTAACTTGAATTTGCTTTTGCAGTCATTTTGTTTAGATTTTGGAATTCTAGCTTTCATAAAAAATACTTCTAATTTATGTCCCTTTGATTTCTGGTCCTAGTTGACTGTTTCATCCTTTTAGTCCTAGATGATCATAAGATTAATAAGATTGTATTCAAAAAATTATTTGTTTTCTGTTATAGTTGAAATGCTTGTTTCTATACTGCATTGTAATACTAGTATATTGAAAAATAAAAGTGACTTACTCTTTTCAAGGGACGATGTCCTTAACAAGGGTCATTAGCCACAATTTTTAAAAAATTGGACATTATAGTTTACATGTTGGAGGGTGTTTTGAAGTTTTGTATTTTTAAATTAAGCATTATAGAGTGGTGTTTTGAAGAGTCATTGTTTAAATTGTTTTCATCTGTGCATTTGTAGTCAACTTGAAAACGAAGATCCAGGGGCTAATTTATCAAAGCCAGACTTCTTGGGGGTTGCATTGATGCTTTCAGCAGTAATGAATCATGAACCATCTGATAAAGACCCCCCGGGTTAGAGGTGGCAAACAGCAGACAGTGGGAAGGACTTGGAAATCCGAGTGTAGAAGTCCAAATCCTTGCGCATTTTGGATTAACCTAGAGATTGATACCTGAGTCTGGTGCGTCTAAGATGGTCTAAAGTTGATTCTAGGAAATCTAGACCTCATTTGGCATAGTCTATCACTTTGAAACGTTCATGAGGCTGCATGAATGTGAAAATCTGAATGAAAGGAATGGGAATTCTTCTGTTTGTTCTGTTGTGGTTTTAGTTGTGGTGCAGCCTGGGGACCAGCTTCTTGGTCCAGAAAGAAGGACGAACACCCCACAGGCCGCCAGAGAGGACGAAGTGGATTCAAACACACAGAGTACGTCTTACCTAGTGTCTTTGGGGGCTTGAAATTCATTCACAGAAGAGGCCTTTAAAGCGGTCAGTGTGGACGTGTGAAGCTGCCTTCACTTGGCTGCGTCCTGGTGCTCGTCCCCGAGTTCGGGGGCGACTCGGGGGGCTGCCTCGCACGTCCCGCTGGCGGGCACCCTCTGCTGTCTGGCTCCCTGTGAACCCCACACTCCGCTGGGGTGTCGCGCTCGTGGGGGAGCCTCCTGCCCTCCATCCTCGCTCGCTTTCCCCACCACCCCCCGCCTCTGTTTTCACCCTGCACTTGCTGCTTCTGTGTCCTTTACCTCAGACTCCGAGCTCCTTGTGGGCAGGGCGTCCGTTTTCCTTCTCTGTGTTCTCACTGCTGTAAGTGATCAACACATGTTCACTGAGTAACAAACGAATGAATAAAAATACTAAGAAACTTAAAGTTAGTGGAAATACCATGTGAATATTAGGTAACCTGAGTGTCTGTTTCAGCCATATATTTTGGCGGACTTTTAAATGAAAATTCCTCCTCTCCCTACAGAAAAAAAAAGAAAAGAAAAAAATACACATCTCATTCATTTAAACCTATTCAAAATCATTTAAACCTAGATTTAGCCATGTACCTTAGTTTTTCATGTACTTTCTCCCGATTCAGGTATTTTACTCTCAAAATGATGGCAAGGCAGGTTGGGAGGAAAGCTTCTTGTCACCAGGGGCCTCCAGGCTCTTTCCCCAGAGGGTCTGGTGGGAATGCCAACCTGCAGCCTGTCCCACAAAGGGAAGTAAATGCCCCACCTGGCAGTTCTTGGCTGTCTTTCTTATGGAACACTCTTACTTGGAATATCAAAATCTTATCCATGCCCTGTTGGCTTAAGAAACATGCCTTTGTAACAGCAGGTAGATAAATGCTTTGTGTCTTTTTTTGCCAGCTTTTGCTCAACCCCACTTAATGACAAGAGTGTTCCTGTCGGTGGTGTTAAGATAGGAATTTTTCTTCCTGTTACCCACTCAAGGTTTTACAGTTGCACAGCATCTAGAAGCGTGGTGTTTTGTTCACAGCCACGCTCTTCTCTGAGCCTCTATCTCAAGACTCTGGTTCTGCCATCCCCGAGTTTGTGACTTAGTGATTCCTTACTGATAACTGAGGAACGTGCAAACACTCACTTCCTGCTCGGCCACCTTCTGGCTGTGTGGCCTTAGCAAGTTACTGCCCTGTGCTTCTGCAGTACGGATAAGAATAGTACTCACCTGATGGGGCTGCCAGAGGATTAAGTAAATTAATCCACATAAAGAACCCATGACAAGTGCCAGGCTTGCTGTAAGTGCTCAGGGAATGTCACCGTATGTTAGTTGTAATTTGAATTTCCATCCCTCTGAAGATAGTTGCGGCGTTTCACGTGGTTGAGTCAGAGCAGGCAGGCCCACTGGCTGGAGCATATTTAGTTCGGGTTAATACAATTGTGCTCGTTCTCCATGGCCCCATTTAGGCTGGTTAATTTCATCCTGGCCAGAGGAAGAAGCTCACTTTCTTTATCACCTCAGTAGGATGGTACCTCTTAAAGATGGTCCCGGAAATGGTACTAAAGTCACCCTTGTTTCTCTTAGTTCAGGGCTCGATTCCTTAAGTCCAGTAGTCATTCCTTCTCTCTATGAAGAAGTTGCCTAGACTGTTGAATCTCATGGACGGTGGCTAGTATCCATCCACAACCCTAAGCATTTATCAACTTGGCAAATAATTTTTTGGCACATACTCTATGCCAGACTCAAAGTGAGGAAGAATGTGCCCCTGCCCTCGAGGTGCAGTGGTTCTTAAACCCTCAGGACGTGGAGTTTTCCTCAGCATTCTGTCTCAGGACTTCTCGGGTAGGACTCGGCAGCCCGTCAGAATCCCTCCACCAGCCACCAGAACCCCTGATCTTGGGGAAACGGTGAACCGAGGATTACAGCGTGGGTCTCTACACACCAGCCTAGGGGCGAGCGAGCACAGGGTCCTGGGAGAGCCAGAGAAAGCCAAAGCCCCGGGGAGGGGCTGCACCCTCCTCCTGGGTGTCAGCTGGCTGCACATGCAGGGTGGGTGGGAGGCTGGGACCAGGTTCCAGGTGTTCGTGCCAGTCTTGGCCGATGTGGAGAGGACTGCTTGTTTAGATGGATGTGAAGGAGGTGAGATCTGTAGGCCTTCAGCGACCGCCTAGAGTCTCGTGGGCTCCACGTTTCTGGCGGGCGTGGCCGGCAATGGGGCTGTGCCTACTATCTGCGAGGGTGGGAAGGTCAGGGGGAGGGATGGTGGGTTTGGGGTGTGTTTTGACAGAACGGTCCTCTGTCACCCACGGTGCCTGTTTAGACCCTCAGTATGTCGCTGCAGCCTGTGGGATGGTGGCCGAGATGGTGGAGGCTCTGCCGTTGGTGCTGGCCTTGGGCCATAAAAGGAACAGCAGCGCCCCAGCGTTCCTCACGCCAGTGCTCAGGAACATCGTCGTCAGCCTGGCCCGCTTGCCCCTCGTCAACAGCTACACGCGCGTCCCGCCCCTGGTGAGTCTGGCCCTCCCTTTGCACAAGACCCAAGCAGCGAGGGGGACGCGCGGGCAGGCCCCAGGCTCGGGGCTCTGAGAGCACGAAACCCCTCAGGTGACCACTTGCGGTGGCCAGAGCATTCCTTGGTTGCATTCGCGACACCGGGCTGGTGTCCTCGGGCGTGATGTGGCTCAGTCGTTGGTAGAAATGCTCCAAAATGGGGTGAGGCATCCTCACATGATGAAATGAGATTTTTTTCTCCCACAATGCTGTATGTGATTCCGAGGTCCTCAGGCTCACCTGTTGAACGGGAGAGCAGAAATTATGCCTCCTGGAGTGGGCGTTTCCCTTTAGGTGGTCACCCTCGGGGGCAGCTCGGGGGTACGGCACAGCTGCAGCTCCTGTGCTCTTTTAAAGCTGCCTTCGGAACCAGGTTCAGGAGGGCGGCGTCGTGGGACCCGGCTTCACGTCACAGAGGGGCCTGGGCGGGCGGGCCGCGGGCCGCAGGAGGCTGCACTGCTGCCCTCACACCTGCTGGAGGGAGAGGTGGGGCGATGGGCTGGCACCCGCGGGCTGGAGCCGGCAGAGGGAGGTGGGCCGGGACCGAGAGGCAGGCGCTTGGTGCTGCCTGGAAGGGTGCGTGCCCGCCGGCGGGGCTCAGCCTCTGTGCATGTGAGGTTCCGCAGCGGCTGCACCGAGGCCGTGGTGTGCCCCGACCCCGAGGGTGAAGAGGGTTTCGCTGTGGGAGCTCTTTCTGAGGAAAAGCCCAGTGACGTGCTGTCCTGGGGTCGTCGTGGAAACTGGGAGTTGTGGGCGTTGGCGAAACCCGGCACCCCGGGGTGGGGAGAGCTGGGAAGTCAGGTGTGGGTCTCAGCCCGGGCGCCGCGCTTGGGCCGTCGCTGCAGGTGTCGAGACGGCTCACCTTTGGGTGGGAGCGGGGAGCCGATGCAGGCGGGCACAGTCCGGAGGCTTCGATGGCTGGCCCGGGTGTGGGAAGAGCCGCCCAGACCTCGCACACCGTAGATGAAACTCCACGAGCGTGGGCTTGAACCCACGCGGCTCCACGACCCTCCTGTGGACGTGCAGCAGGGTTCGGGGAGCAGGTGAGAGGCTGAGAGGGCGTCTTCCAGAGGCCAGTGGGCGCTGGGGCTCCGGGGGCCAGCCGGCCGCCTCCTCGAGGCCCACTGGCCGGCTTCGGGGATCCAGAGTGCGAGCTCTGGCCGGCAGCAGCCTGTGTCCTCCGAGGGGGTCGGCTCGGCCGGTTGGGAGCTGGGCTTCTGCTGCCGGGGCAGCCTCGGTCCCTCCGGTGTGCGTGGCAGTGCCAGACGACAGAGCTGGACTTGACGGAGTTTACAAACGGCTGGCGTGGCTCTTGTCGTGCTTGCTCGTGGTAAATATTTATGTGTGTGGCCGAACCTCACGTGCTCCTGCCAGCCTCTAAGGGTTGGGGGCACCTGCGCGGGCGGCCCTGGGCAGGTCTGGGAGCCCCCGTGGCACCGGCGCCCAGGGCCCTCCCTCCGCCGTGTCTGCGCTCAGGAAGAGGTGGCCGCCAAGGAGCTGCGCCGAGAGAAAGCGTGTTTCCTGGCTCCCTCGCGGTTCGGCCATCCTGACTTGACTCGGGAGACTATGTCTCTTTCATCCTCTCAGGTGTGGAAACTCGGATGGTCACCCAAACCAGGAGGGGATTTTGGCACCGTGTTCCCCGAGATCCCCGTGGAGTTCCTCCAGGAAAAGGAAGTCTTCAAAGAGTTCATCTACCGCATCAATACGCTAGGTAGTCCGGGTCTCCCCTCCGGCGTGGTTACACGTCATCATGCCTGCCCTGGGGGAGCCAGGGCTGCAGTAGTGGGACCCGTCTTCTCCTTTTATTCCACAAAAGAGTTAAGGCATAACATAATCGTGAATACGTTCTGTAATGTACACAGAGCTGTCACAGTGAAAAGTTTGATCCAAGTTTGTGTGTGTGTGTGAGAGTTTAATGCCAAATTTTCATGTGCCAGACTTGTTTCAGGTCAGGAAGGGTACCCTAGTAATTGATAATGCTAAGCCAGATTCAGCCTTTGTATAGCACCTAAGGTAAAGGGCAGCAGTGATTTCCTCTGAGTGCTTCCTATGTGGTCACTGATGCCCCTTTTCTCGGATGCAGAACCAGCAGCCTGGGCGAGATGGAGCCAGAGGTAGACGCGGGGGAAGTAGGCTTTAGGTGGACAACACTGGGCTTTGTGTAGTGTGGGGCACGTCGTTTTAACCTCTGGGTTTTCCTGTCCTCAACACCCCCATTCTTGTCACTTGTAGCCCTAATACAAGTGACATGGCCACCTCCGCCTCCAAGGTCACGGGTGGGGACGTTAGCGCAGCCCTCGAAACAGTCGTTCATCAAACAGCACCTTGAGTGCAGCTTGTGACGGTGCTTGAGGGTGGCCCCTCAGAGATGCCTTCCCGGAGGGCTTGAGCACACACACCCCTGCTAGATTACATTCTTTTTTGACCTACTGTTCTTCTTGGTGGGGTCAGAGGGACCAGCGCTTTAACTTTTCTAACAGCTGTACTGAGGTGGAATTCACACAGCACACCCTTCACCCACTCAAAAGTTCAGTTCTGTGGTCTGGGGTGTACGCTCAGTCTGGGGATGTGATTTCTGGAGGACTTTCCAACCCTCTGGTGAGCAGGGCAGAAGCGACTCAGACCCCATTTGAGTGTAGCCTGCTCAGATGTCCCTTTACTTCATTGCGTCTACACAGCAGGGCTCCAGAGGGTGCCTCTCACCGGGCTACCTGGGCTGAACTCAGCCTGGCCTCTTGTGTGGCTTTGGACCTGTGTGCTTCGGTCCCGTCACCACTGGGCTCGGCTGGCAGTGTTGCCGCGTCGCAGCGCTGTCGTGAGGGTCCAGGGAGCGGCTGTATGTGGCGCCTGGGCCAGTGAGAGCCGGAGGGCCCAGCTGCCACATGGCATCGAAAAGTCTGAGCAGCAGGGGACCCTCTGTCTAAAGTGACATTTGTATTTCTAGGGTGGACCAGCCGTACCCAGTTTGAGGAAACGTGGGCCACCCTCCTCGGTGTCCTGGTGACTCAGCCCCTCGTGATGGAGCAAGAGGAGAGTCCGCCCGAAGTAAGGCCACGTGCGGGCGCCGGTGTCTGCTGGCCGGCACACGGGCGGTTACAGCAGCTCGCGAGTCATCCGTGGTGGGGAAAGGCAGGGCAGCAAGCTCTTACTTTTCTGTCTTACCGTATTTTTAAAAGGTAGCCAGATCATGTCATGACTGGTGTTCCAGAGCAGGAATGAGTCTCCCCAGGGTCTGGGCACCCTAGAATCGCGGCCGGAGTGCGTTTATCACAGTGCTCTGCCCTTTCAGGGTCAGTAGTATTATGTCCTTTCTTGAAAATATTTTTGAGTTTTGTTTCTCAATATTCAGGGTACAGTGTGTAGCAACATTTCATCAAAATGAAAAGGCACGTCATAAAGGCCACACATACGTACCTGTGTTCATTTCTCTTGACTGTTTTGCGAAAATTTTATCAGGCTTCTTGGGGTGTTAATGCATATTATGTTACTTTAATATTAATAAAAACATGTTCAGATAAAGCAAAGCCTGAAACATTAAGTCATGAGATATGTTTTTAATTCTGACAGAAGGTATGGTATGAGCGTTCAGAAATGGCCGTTCAAAGAGTATATATGTCAGACATCATCAAGGTTGTCTTTCACAGGTGTGGAACTAACAGGTTGTCATATGCAGAGTCCCTAAAATCAGTGAGGAAATTTAAGGACAGTTTCTTAAAAAGTAATTCATATTTGGAGGTTTGTGCCTGTAGGAGACCTTGCTTTCAAAAGCAGCCATTTGCCCATCAGATTCATCTCAAATCCCAGATGTGTGTGGGTTCTGGTGAACTTAGGCAGACACAGCAGGACCCTGGCTGGGAAGGCACACCCCCCTGTCGCACTCGGGGGCCCCCGCCCACAAGGCCACGTGGCTGGACAGCCACGGCCCGCAGCTTCTGCCCACAGGTGGGGCAGCGGTGGTTGCCTGTGTTGTGACTTGGTGCCGTGGGCTCTCCTTCCAGGAGGACACGGAGAGGACCCAGATCCACGTCCTGGCCGTGCAGGCCATCACCTCCCTGGTGCTGAGCGCAATGACTGTGCCCGTGGCCGGCAACCCAGCCGTGAGCTGCTTGGAGCAGCAGCCCCGGAACACGCCCCTGAAAGCTCTCGACACCAGGTTCACCCGGAAAGCCCTGTGTCTCCAGGGACGGCCGCGGTGGGAGCAGGGAGGCGCCAGGGTGCCCTTTCCCTTGCTGCCAGGATTAAAGACAAAAACCCCGTGCAGGGGGTGCAGATACAAAGTGGCTTGGTGGCTGAGGCCTGATGACTCGGGCATCCAGCGTTTAGGGCAGATTCCGAAGGAGCTGATAGAACACCTGCGCAGGGCCTGCAGACGGGAACCGCCCACAGAGGGTGTGGGCACGGGGCTTGGAGGTGCCTGTGTTTCCTTGAGGCAAAGCTGGGGAAGCCTGGTGGTTTTCACTTGTAAGATTCGGAGGAACCAGATGTTCTGTGACCTTTGTTCTGAACTTTAGGTTTGGGAGGAAGTTGAGCATCATCAGAGGAATCGTAGAGCAGGAAATTCAAGCGATGGTTTCAAAGAGGGAGAATATCGCCACCCATCACTTGTACCAGGCGTGGGACCCCGTCCCTTCTCTGTCTCCAGCTACTACAGGTACCTGTGGGGAGAGGGCCGGCTGTCCCTGGGGCTTGCGGGGAGGATGGGTTGAGTGTGGGTGTCAGCCTATGCCCTGGGCCGGTGGGCACAGCTGGACAGTCCCGGCACCGAGGCGGGGTCCCAGGAGGGCCCGTCCACCAGAGCTGTCGTCTGGGCTCCCAGAGGGCTGCCGGCTGGGTAGTCGCCTCGTTCGCGGCTGCTGACTCTTAGCTTTTACACCTCAGCCCACAACCGGTTCCGGTTCAGAGTCTGAAGCTGGTTTGTTACAGAGAAAAAGTGATAATTCAGCGTCGCCCCCCTGGCCCTGCCAGCTTAACGGGTGGTGAAGGGCTAGAACACCCCCGAGCCCCTCGCGGCCGTGCAGGCGGCACTCACGTGCCCTCGCTCCTCAGGTGCCCTCATCAGCCACGACAAGCTCCTGCTGCAGGTCAACCCCGAGCGGGAGCTGGGGAGCACGAGCTACAACCTCGGCCAGGTCAGTCCCCCAGCCTCCGTCCAGCGCGAGGCCCCATGGGGCGCGTGGGGACCGGGGGGCCTGTCCGGGTTCTCAAGCTCCTCCCCACCGCACCCTCCGCAGAATAAGCATGGCACTCTTTTGCACTTGTGTGGAGCTTTGTTAAGCAAGTAATTCAGAAAAACGGGGTCCTCAAGTGACTGCCAGCGAGAGGACCAGCCTTGAAAAGGGAGCCCCACTTTCTGGTTCAGTTTTGTGCCGAGACGTCACCCCGATGTCCCTTCGGAGCGAAGGTGTCCTTCCCTAGAGGCCCGTTCCTTCCCTCTCCTCGGCTGCCCCCGCCCGTCACTTCATCAGGTCTTTAGTCCTGAAGGCAGAGCGCCCTGAGCAGCCCTGCTGAGTGCTGGGGGCTGCTCGCCTCAGGGACCCCGGGCAGTACCTGCGGCTCAGCGCCCCTTGCCTCCGGCCCTGAGCGTCGGCCCCCTGTCTTGTGCCCCTTGAAGGTGTCCATCCACTCCGTGTGGCTGGGGAACAGCATCACGCCCCTGAGAGAGGAGGAGTGGGACGAGGAGGAGGAGGAGGAGGCCGAGGTCCCCGCACCGTCGTCCCCGCCCATGTCTCCAGTCAACTCCAGGTTCCCGTCTGCCTCTGTGTTCACGCGATCGGAGAGCTCTGATTAGTCACTTGACTTTACGGGGTGCCTCTGGAAATGAACATCTCATCTCTGTTGGGGGGAAATTGCAGGAAACACCGGGCTGGAGTCGACATCCATTCCTGTTCGCAGTTTTTGCTCGAGTTGTACAGTCGCTGGATCCTGCCGTCAAGTTCAGCCAGGAGGACCCCCGTCATCCTGATCAGCGAGGTGGTGCGGTCGGTGAGTTTGCCTCCCCCCCGCCCGGGGTTCCCGGTCTCTGGGCGCCCGTGAGGGGACGCGTAGACACGGGTGGAGGATGTAGTACTCCTGGAGACAGTGAAGGAGCGGTTTCCACTGGTCCAGTCCCTGGCAGTGCCACCCGTCAGTCCAGTGGGAATGTCGTGGGGACGGCACGTTAACCGTAAGGTCTGAAGGGTCACCGTCCTTGTCCACGTTGTCTCCTCGGGGGCTTGTGATAGACGGTCCCCTGACCACCAACCCACCGACCACCCGACCACCAAATGGTGCTTGAGAAGCACCAATTTAGAGCAGTTGTTCTCCAACTGTTGGCCGGGGGATTTCTTTGCATCCTTGAGATTGATGGGGACCCCAAGGAGCGTTGGTGTCTGTCGGTGACATCCATCCATGCTTGCAGTATTGGAAGTCACATCTGAGAGGTTTTAAAACAGTTACTTATTCAGTGCTGGCTTCTCTACGTCACCCAGATTAGCCATCCAGCAAGGAGAGATGCCCAGTTACTGGAACCGTCTTGTTACCTGTGCAGCACAGGGTTTTTATTATCTTTACCGAAAGATGTCTCTTTTAGGTAATGACAAACTTTTTTTTTTTTCAAGTCTGTTTTTCTCAATACTCCTTTAAAGGTTTCTAAATGGTTTCATATCTGGTCAAGTTGAGATTTTTAAGAACCTCATTTTTAATTTGTAATGTAAGTTACAAATTGATTTTTTCAAAAAAGTCAAGTTTAAGTTCTGCTAAAGATCTTAAATTTTAAAAAGTTATCCATTTAAAAATAATAAGGATAACAATTTCTATTTTAAAATAAATTTTTAAAATTAGTTTTTGTATACTTCTTTTGCAAATCTCTGTAATGTCTGGCTCATTAGAAGTCCCCTGGGGGGACTTCCCTGGTGGTCCAGTAGCTAAGACTCCACGCTTCCACTGCAGGGAACGAGGGTTCGATCCCTAGTCAGGGAACTAAGATCCCACATGCCGCATGGCGTGGCCAAGACTCTTGTATCTCCTCTGTATTCAGTCTGTTAATATTAAGTAATTTCTAGAAAATACCACTGTACAGTTGGGAGAGCACAGGAGAGAAAGGCAAGTAGGGTCTTAGCGTTTTTAGGAAAATAGTTTTGACCTTGTGGCCCTGAGAGGCTCACCTAAGAAGTGCTCTTTTAGATGATTTGCTGAGTGTCCTGCTGGCTTGTTGGTTCAGCTCGCCTGGGGCCTCTGAGAAAGGGCCAACCCCAGCCTTCCCTCACCCTCCTAAAGAAAAAGGGCCTTCATACCTAATCAAAGTTTGCTTTTAGATGTAACGTGAACACTGAACGTTTCGGGGAGACAAAAAGAATCATTGCCAAAGCATTGATTTCCAAAACGATCGCCCATTTCTCCATTCCGGGGCTCTGGGTAGCTTCGCTGGCGGCGGCCTGGGGGCGGGTTCCCACACGGCAGCAGTGTGTGCGTACAGGCACTAGGAGGACACGCGGGTACAGGTTTACAGTGTAGTTTAGGTTTCCGGGTTTTGTTGGTTGCTTTTCCCGGTCAGGGCTCCTGTGAAGTCCCGCGTTGCGCACTTCCCATAGCGTAACTCACCCCTTCCTGCCCGAATGTCCCGTCGCCAGCTCCTTGTGGTCTCAGACTTGTTTACGGAGCGCAACCAGTTTGAGACGATGTACCTGACGCTGACAGAGCTGCGGAGGGTGCACCCTTCGGAAGACGAGATTCTCCAGCAGTACCTGGTACCCGCCACCTGCAAGGCGGCCGCCGTCCTCGGGATGGTGAGTGGGAGGCGGCGTGGGGCCTTGGCGCGCGTCGCTGTGGAGTGTGCGGTGCTGGGCGAGCCTCAGTTGGGGCTCCTGTCCCCTGGTCCCCCAGGTTATCCCGGTGCCTGTCCCCGGAGGGGCTCGGCGGGGGCAGCGGGGCTGGCTCCTCCTGGACGGTCGCCCGTGGTCCACAGCGCCCCGCTCTCCTTCTCCGTGTGCTGCAGCCCCCCATGCTCCCTGTCCTCAGAGCCTCCCCCCGGGGCCGTTTGTCTCAGTGACCCTGCGCTCCCACCCCCGGAGCTGGATCCTGTGCTCTGTTCTGAGCCCAGGGCCCGGGCGGGCCTTCTCCTGAGCCTCGTAGCTGTGCCTCTAGCGGATCGGGACTCGCCATCTTCTGTGGCCGCATCACCACGCGGTACAGACACAGGAAGTACTGACCGCAGGCCCTGCCATTCCTTAGAGCATGTTAAAATACCAGCCCTGCCGTTGGAGGCAAATAGCGTGACTCCAGGCCACGTGGCATCAGCCGGTCACTGCTGTTTCTCGCTCAGATGTCTCCTGGAATCCAGCTCTATGCTAGAATAGAGACTCGTTCCCTGAACAGACGCAGGGGTGGCCGCCATGAGCCGGGCATTTGGGACCATTGGCGAGGGGCGAGGTGGCACCCAGGTGCCTCTCCCACGTCCCACACCCATGCTGTCTGTCCTGTGCTGCCATTTGCGGAGCTCTCCCCTGTGCCCCACACACCCTGTGTACAGGCTGGCGGAGGTGGGGCCGCCACGATCCCACCTGCTCCCGAGGAGGCCGAGGTGGGGGGTTGCTGACTTGCTCCAGGTCGCACAGGACGGGGCAGACGTGGGGTGTGAGCTGGGGTCTACGACCGGAGCCCTGACCGTCCCCTCCTTCCCGACTGTTCCCCCATTGAATTTGTCCCTCCGAGCCAAGGCCCAGAGCAGGTACCATTCATCCTGGGTGGCCTTCGGCCCTGGGGCCACCGTCCAGGGAACAGAAACAGTGAGTCCGTTGGCTTTCCGCTGAGCAGACAGCTCTTCTAAGCGTCGGCCCTCTGGGTGTGGAGACGGAGGTTTGTGCAGCCAGGCTCGAAGGGGTCCTTTTGTCCTTGCGGGAGTTTCAACTGCTGGGTTTGTTTTCATGGTAATTGTGTTTGTGCTCTGGCCTAGATCCCTGAGGTAAATGTTGTCAGTAAATGGAACGAGTGATCATGGTTTTCAAGAAGAGGCTTAGGCAGGATGGCGCGGGGACGCGGACTCACGTCCCGGTGTGAAGGGCAGCGCAGTTTCCCTCAGGACGCTGCCTTTCTGCAGGTCGTGGCCTGGGCCCCTGTGCAGCACCAGCGTTCCCGTTCCCCAGTGTGGGGAAAGCTGCGCCCTCCGGCGGGTCCTGGTGGTGGTCGGTGGCCTTGGGTGTGGGCAGGAGGAGGAGGAGTCCTCAGCGGTGTCAGCTCCACCGGGGCCCCGGGACAGAGTTCCTGGGGAGGGCTGCAGGGCCAGGCAGCCTTCATGGCTTTTGCAGAGTGAGACAAGGCCCTCGGCCAGCGGTGGTCGCCTGTGTCTGGGCGGGGTGGTCTGTGAAAAGCAGTGGTCGCCATCTCTGCCTTGTGAAGGTGTCTTCTTTGATGAAAAGCCGATCTGAGGTGCGGAGTGTGGTGCTGAGTGTTTACGTTCCTGCCTCTCTCCATCCTGCTTAGGCTGCTGAGGGAAACTAAGACCATTTTCGTACAAGTTAGCCTAGGCTACCGTTGCGGGTCCCCAAGGCCACACCAGGAGGACACGCAGGGCTCACGTATACTCGGGGCTCTGATCCATCACAGTGAAAGGCTGTGAAGCAGAACCACTGAAGGGAGAGGGCCCGGGGGCGAGGTGCAGAGGAAACAGGCGCCAGCTTCCAGAACCCCGTCCCGTGGGGTCACGCGGGCTGCGTTCCACCCCCAGCGACACGCTGTCCCCAGGGAAGCTCGTCAGAGACTCAGAACCGGGGCTCTCATTGGGGGCCCGCAGGCTCCGCAGGCCCCTCTGCCGGGCACACACCGAACTGCAGCCCCGGGGAGGGGGGAAGGGTGCCAGCACAGACACAGCAGAGGAGGCCCAGGGAGCCCCCCATCCCGACACCCCAGCCCCCGGACGCCAGCCCAGGGCCAGCCCCGCACGCAGGCCCAACCGCAGCGCGAGGCCGGCCTCCCTCGGCCCCCACGGCGCTGTGAGGCTAGCCCCCGCGTGTGCTGTGCCCCAGGACAAGGCCGTGGCAGAGCCGGTCAGCCGGCTGCTGGAGAGCACGCTCCGGAGCAGCCACCTGCCCAGCAAGATCGGAGCCCTGCACGGCGTCCTCTACGTGCTGGAGTGCGACCTCCTAGACGACACCGCCAAGCAGCTCGTCCCGGCCCTCAGCGACTACCTCCTCTCCAGCCTCAAAGGCGTAGCCCAGTGAGTGGCAGTGGCCGGGACCTCCCGCTGCTGCCTCCCTCCACGCCTTCTGTCTGACCAGGGGCGGGGGGCTGTGAGAAGTGACGTTCCGCACGTCAACGCGTACGTCAGACCCTGGCCGTATCATGGGCAGGGGTCAGCGGGGACCCAGGCAGGCACCCTTCTCACAGGGACAGCGGCTGAGGTCCCTGAGACAGGAGGACACCACGTGCCCTCAGGTGGGAGTAGCCGCCGTGCGTGGCTGAGCTTGGCCCTTGTCTCGTTCTCAGCTGCGTGAACATTCACAGCCAGCAGCACGTGCTGGTGATGTGCGCCGCGGCCTTCTACCTGATTGAGAACTACCCCCTGGACGTCGGGCCAGAGTTCTCGGCATCCATAATACAGGTGCGCGGGAACGGGCGTGGGCTCCGTGCTCTTGGACCTGCACAGTGGGGCCCTCGGTTGCTTTCGTCTGGGGGAAGAAGCCTGAGCGACGGGAGGCCGGGCGTGGCTCTCTGACTGGGAGGTCTTCCTTCCTGTCCAGATGTGTGGGGTGATGCTGTCTGGAAGTGAGGAGTCCACCCCGTCCGTCGTTTACCACTGTGTCCTGAGGGGCCTGGAGCGCCTGCTGCTCTCCGAGCAGCTCTCCCGGCTGGATGCGGAGTCCCTGGTCAAGCTGAGCGTGGACAGAGTGAACGTGCACAGCCCGCACCGCGCCATGGCGGCCCTGGGCCTGATGCTCACCTGTATGTACACAGGTGAGCAGGGGGCCACCTGTGCCCGGCGGGTCAGTGCCGCCGAGCTCCGACGCACGGGACGCAGACCACAGGCCCCTCCGGTTCTCAAGGTTGCAGAGCTGTGCGGGTGCCGGAACCCCGCCTGGGAGCGGGTCTGCAGGCGGACCCCTGGGCCCTGTGTAGCTGGGCTGGGCCCTGGGGTGCTGGGGGCTCCCGCCACCTGGTCTCAGATCATCTCTAGGGGTTTAGGAAACTCCTGCGTGAGTTCCAGGCCCTACTTACAGAGCCTGTGCGGTTTTACAAATGAAAAGAACTGAACGGCTTTGTTTCAGGCAAGGAGAAAATCAGTCCAGGCAGAACCTCAGACCCCAGCCCTGCCGCCCCCGACAGCGAGTCAGTGATTGTGGCCATGGAGCGTGTGTCTGTTCTTTTTGACAGGTAAGAATGGAGCCCGCCCTGCCCTGCCCTGCCCTGCCCTGGAGCTTTAGCCGGGAGCTGCTGCTTCCTGCACACCCGCTCTGCTCTCGGCCCGCCGCTGGGGGCTGCCTGCTTCCTGCCTGTGCCCTGAGCGTGCTCGCGCTGCCCTCGGGCTCTGCTCCAGCGGGCAGTCCTAGGACCCCAGCACCCGGGTTTGGACTCGACTGGCTCCGAGGCTGTCCCCAGTGCTGGCGTGTCTGCTGAAGGCGAGGGGCAGTCCGGCCGTGCGGTAGTGTCGGGAGGGCCTGTAATGCGACTGGCCGGCAGACCTGCTGCCTTGTGAGAGGAGTCTTGGCGCCACGTTAGCAGTGGCTCAGGAGGCTTCGGTAGACTGTGGTACAGACTTAAATGACAAACACAGACATCTTTGAGAGCCTGCCCCCGACGTGTGTGCCCTTGTGTCCAGGACTGGCTCAGTTTGCGGCCCTGTAGAATAGGTGAGGGGCCTCATCCGGCTTTGCCCCAGGCCTCTTGGTCCAGGCGACGTGCTGTGTCTGTGGCCTTGGGGCAGCCGACTCCGCACCACTCAGCCTGACAGGTCTGGTCAGCTCGGTCAGCAGGAGGCCAGTTGGGGTTTCACAAGAGCACACTTAGCAGGACTTTCTCCGTCTGCTCTGGCCAGGTGAGGGGTTGTGGGAAGCTGAGCGTGTGGGCTGTTTTCACGTTGAGCGTTGAAAGCGTTTACAGTCATTCTTCCCTCACTTTCATCGGGCCCTCCACGGTGGGCAGAGGCGCCCACGCTCAGGCCCCTGCGCACGTGGGGCTTGCGCTCCCATGCCTGCTGGTGGGAGAAACACTTCAGCCAGTGCAGTGCCGGCGTTCAGCCTGACCACTCTCCGGACGCGCGGGGGACACTGGCTTGACAAAGCTGACTTTCAGTTGCGAGTGTCGCCCATGCTGGGCAGCGGCTGGCGTCTGCAGACAGGTGGGTCAGGCACGCCTGGGCCAGTTTCCAGGTCCCTTCTGGTGCTTTTCAGTCACACATAGCTTTTCTGCACAGTCGTCTCTCGGTATCTACGGGGATTGGTTCCGGGACCCCCCACGGATTCCAAACTCTGCTGACGCTCAAGTCCCTGGTATAAAATAGTGAAGCACAATCCGCCTCTGTATCCTTGGGCTCTGCCTTCATCCAACCAACTGCGGACTGAAATTCGGGCGCGGAACCCACGGATACGGAGGGCCAACGGTGTGCGCTAACGGGACGGTAGCGTGAGTAGCCTGCTGGCCGCCTTCCCAGCTGGCACCTGGAAGGACGCTGCCCAAGATGCCCGCTGAGGGTGTGTTGAAGGGAGGTGCCAGGAGGGCATCAGGGACAGGCGGGTGAGAAGGGGGCCTGGCCGAGACGCCGACAGGTTCCAGGAGCGTGTGGACACTGGTGAGGACAGGCCCTAGCGAGGGCGCGGTTCTGTTACGACTGACTTAATTCCCCCATAACGCCACTGCCCCAAACCATTTCTGCTTGTTACTTCAGGGCCCCTTTTTGGCTTGGGGGCCCCCGCGCGGGTTGGGAGCCCTGGGCAGGGTGGGGCTCTGATCCGTGTCTCCTCCCTGCAGGATCAGGAAGGGGTTTCCCTGTGAAGCCAGAGTGGTGGCACGGATCCTCCCCCAGTTTCTAGATGACTTCTTCCCGCCCCAGGACGTCATGAACAAGGTCATTGGAGAGTTTCTGTCCAACCAGCAACCGTACCCGCAGTTCATGGCCACCGTAGTGTACCAGGTGAGGGCCCAGCCCAGGGGAGCCCCCAGACCAGGTGCCTACTACCCTCTGAACGTGTCGGCCCCGGGGACTTGCCAGATCCTCCCCTTGAAGCCAGCCGCCACTCTTCCCCCGAAGCCGGTGTTGACGGGGTGGCCCCCGGGCTCTCCGCCCTGGCAGGTGTTCCAGACTCTGCACAGCACAGGGCGGTCGTCCATGGTCCGGGACTGGGTCATGCTGTCCCTCTCCAACTTCACGCAGAGGACCCCGGTCGCCATGGCCATGTGGAGCCTCTCCTGCTTCTTTGTCAGCGCTTCCACCAGCCCGTGGGTTTCGGCGATGTATCCTTGCCTGGGTCCTGGGGCCCCGCGGGGCGTAGCACTCCCAGCGGCAGCACCGCCGTCAACATCCAGGTTGACGTTTGCGTTAAGGTTTTGGAAACCTAAGTTCTGCAGAAAGCCCGGGTGTCAAGGTGATGTTTACTTTAAGCCCCAAGAGAGTAAGCCATGGACAAGGAAACAGAAAACCGTGTGTTCCCTACGCAGAGCAGGAGGGGCGGGGCCGGGGTGTTGCTCTGAGGAGTGCGGGGGGGCGAGGCCCCCCCCCAAAGAGCTCCTCCCGCCCGCTCGTGGGTCCGTGTAGCTCGGTGTGTCCCTCGTGCAGCTTCTCGTTATTCTTTGTCACGTGCCTCGTATCACTCTCTTGGGTAAAAGCTTAAGTGAAGATCCAGTTGCCACCCCCAAGATGCTGGCTGCCAAAGGGACGTTCTCCTCCTGTCAGCCGCCCCCCAGGACAGACCGCAGAGCCTCGGAGCAGACAGCTGTCCTGGCGCTGTCAGCGGCCCGGGAGGGCGGCCCGGCTCTGCCCTCAGTGCACGGGTGCCGGGCCAGGTAGGTGCTGCCGAGAGAAGTGCCCTCCGTGGGGGCTCTGGCTTCCCGGAGCCAAGGTGGGAGGCAGCTGCCGCCTCCACCCTGTCCGCGGCTTGGCTTGGCACTCGGCACTCCCGGGCCGTTGGCAGGCCTGTGTCGGGGCAGAGGTTTCCAGGGAGGATGGGAGGTAGGCCCCCCCGCACTTGCAGCCTTGCGCCCTTAACCGCCCTGCTAGCCTTCCCCACGTCGTGAGCAGGATGGGCAAGCTGGAGCACGTGGACGTGCACCTCTTCTGCCTGGTGGCCGCGGACTTCTACAGACACCAGATAGAGGAGGAGCTCGACCGCAGGGCCTTCCAGTCTGTGTTCGAGGTGGTCGCCGTGCCGGGAAACCCGTACCACCGCCTGCTGGCTTGTTTGCAGAATGTCCACAAGGTTGCCACGTGCTGAGCGCCCACACGGGCGGAGGCGAGGTGGCGCCAGGACTCGGGGCCCCGCCTGCACCGCGCGGCTCCCTCACCGCGTGCAGGGAATGTATGCAGGAATCTCTGGGGTGGAGCCTGAGTCCTTGCAGGGAACAAGAGCAGCCGTTGCCGACCCCTCGTGCTAGAGCTAGCGGTAAACGCCCGTCGCCCGGTGTGTCCTTCCTCGTGTGCAGCCTGTTCGCTGTCGCCGGCTCACGGCTGCTCCTGCCTCGGCTCTCGCAGGTCGGCCGTTAGCCCCTCTGCTGTCCCGCAGGCGGGAGGTGACGCCACGGGCCTCCAGGAGCACCCCCCGCATCTCCCCAGTGAGGCACGGGGTCCTGGGGTCTCGTTGGCTCCCGCAGGCCTGCGTGCCGCGCTGGCGTCGGGCCTGGGCCGGGTGGGGTGGCTGGGAGCACGACGGCCCGCGCCGTTCTTCCCTGTCTCTGTTTTCTTCTCAGGATTTAAAGTTTAATTATATCAGTAAAGAGATTAATTTTAAGGTACCTTTCTATGCCCGTGTACAGTCTGTGCATTGCCAAGTCTGTGCTGCACATCATGGCCTCCGAGGAGGTCGACAGGAGCCCGTCCCTCTCCCTCCACGAGACTTACTCTGGCGTTCCTCTCGCCCAAGCCCTAGCCCCCCGACACGCCGCCCTTTTTTGTGCATTCACGTTTAGTTAGAGTTTAGGGAGGTGTTGGTGTGCAGATGTCTGACCGGGAGTTCCCCCTGCCCCCTTACGAGTTGCGAAGGTGCCCCCGTGGCTGTCCTGGTCGTGGGCAGTCAGCTCTGGGGCACAGACGGCTCTCAAGGCTCTCCCACCGGTGACGGGCGGCTCCTGGGCACTTAGCCGGCCAGGCCGGCCCGCCTGGCTGTGAGCAGCCTCTGTCCTGACCGACACTGTCGTCCCCCCGCTCCTGTCCTGACCGGGGCCGCGCTCTACCCAGGGGCTGGCCGACGGGTGTTGGGATCCGAGTCCCCCGTGTCCCTCCTGCACAGTGGGGCCCAGACGCTCGCCTGGCCTGGCAGCCCCGAGGGTGTAACAGCGTTATTTTTCTGCGCCCCTCTTGGTCAAGAGCAAAGCTTGGTGTCCTGGCAACTGTTTGAGAAAGGCCCGAGCACCTCCTCGGCTCCCTTTCAGTCCATCCACGGGGCCTCCTTTCAGCACAGGAGGGTGCGGATCTGTGCCCACTGGACCAGTGGTGGGGCCGGAATGAGGCCAGCCAGGGCCGCCACTTCTACCCCAGGCCCCGGCCCCTGGACCAGCTGTTTCTGGGCCCAAAGCAGCCACATCATCAAATGCACACGAGGCGTGGACGGTCGAGTGCCCTTGGCCAGGGGCTGGTGGAGCGCTTACAGGCGGGGCTCTTCAGGTCCCCAGAGGCAGCCAGTCATTTGGTCACCGTCGTGCTGGCCAGTTTGGTCATGAGCTCACGTGCAGTCAGGTTTTGGGTGTTTCATTGGCAAGTGGAGATGACTGTGAAGCCGACTTCCAGAGTCTGCAAAGGGGAGGGGTCCTTCGGTGCACGGCTAGCTACCCTCGCGTCTGTCTGTGCGACGTCTCACCACGGCGCACACAGCTGCGGGCACGGCCCCAGGCCGCTCCCACCCCCAGAGCTACCGTGGTTTGAGGCCGGCTGGGGTCAGAGTGTGCGGCCAGGGGAGGCTGTGGGAGCCCCTCCTCAGAGCAGCCCTTGGCTTTTCCCCACCAGCGCCTGGCAGAGGCCTCGCCCGGCCAGGGCGTGAACAGTAGAAACGGGTCAGAGGTCCAAGTAGGACCTTGGGGAGGAACTCCTGACTCTGAACAAGAAGTGAGAAAGGCACCGCTCTCTCTCCCTTTTCACTTTGGACTCCCACGTTATTTCAGCATCTCTGAGATAGACGCATCGCAGGCTGACGTTGTCCCTGCTGAGATGTTTACGCTTGTTAGAAATAACACTGTGAATGTAAAACTGGGAACCGTTCCCCTGAGGAGTCATAGCACCAGGCTCAGCTGAGTTTGGTGGGTCCTCCTTGTTACCACGTGACCTGTAACAGCCAGTGCTTAACGAGGGGGCTTGAGCCCAGCTCTGGCCCTGGGTGCCAACCCAAAGACTTGCCGGTGTGCCCCCGAAACGGGTATGAGTTTATGAGTGAGATCACTTTACCTGTGGATGAGTATGTGTGTAATGCGTTTGTATGTATCTATATTCATCAAGACACAGGCACGCGAGGCCTCTAAGAATGGCCGTCAGTTCTCTGTAGAAGCCGACCTTCCTTAGACCTGCCCTGTGGAGTCGGCTGCATGGGGTCACTAAAATCCCACTGAGAAAATAGTCCACCTTGTCAGCTCTTTGCAGAAGGGACTGACTTTACCAAGTTCCTGAAAGTCTACGGCAAACACCAATCATATTGTCAATCCAAATTTTGTTGAAAGTATCGTTCATTTGACCGTCAGGTTTGTTTTCTGTTTTTTGGGGGGGGTGTTTTTGTTCTCCTGCTGGTGACACAGGAAAGAAAGATTTGAGTGAAACCAGGGTAGGGCTGGTGGGCGATGCGCTTCCGCGCCTTCTCGGAACCGTGTCTCCCGGGGCGGCCCCTGACCCAGGCAGGGGCTCTCCAGCCTCCTAGTGCCCTTTACCACTGGCTCTCCCACTCGTGCAGCCCTGTATCCTCTCAGGAGGAAAGAAGACGCTGAGGCGCCTCCAGACACCCGCAGTGTGGCATCAGAGGAGGCCCTGAACCCCAGAGGACGCCCTTCGTGGCCGGGTGTCACTGCCCAGCCCTGGGGTGCGTGCAGCTCATCCATGGAACCGAGGGGACCCCTGCTGTCGGCGCGGGTTCACAGAGCTGCGCTCGGCCGTGTCGCAGGGAAACTCCTCCGGGGCCGCGTGGCGTGGGCCACTTCTCTGTGGTTTGCAGGTGTGGACTCAGTTCCATCTTGATAATGTCTCTTCCTGGCACGTGGCCTCGCTTTGGCTTTTGTCCCTCTGCGCTGTGGCCGAAACTGTAGCTCCTGGCCAGGGTGAGACTCAGGGCCATTCTGCCCACTGGAGCAACAGGCGGGGGTGTGAAAACCACCCCGAAGGCCACCAAGGCTCGCTGGGGAGCTCGGGGTGCCCCCGCGAGGAGGGGACCACGGGCCTGGGCATGCGCTCAGCAGGTGGGGGGGGGGCGCTCAGATGGTGGTGACAACCGGAAGGGGCCTGGAGGCTTCAGGGGCACTCTTCCCCTGTGCCTGGCACTTTCTAAAGCAGCTGAAGCAACCCACTTCCCTCGAGCGCTTGTGGGAGCATCTGGCCCCAGACAGTCACTGCAGGGTGACCCCTGGCCCTGGAGGATTGTGGCCGTCGTGGACCTGCCGAAGGCGGTTGGGCTCTGAGCTCAGTGGGGCCACCTGCCCGTCCTCGCTGCCTCGAGCCGTGGCGGAGTGGCCATTGGCAGGGGTTTGAGCTCATGCTGCGCCGCCGCCACTGTCCCCGCCGTCCCTGCCACGCTGGGCACCAGCAGGGCTGTGATGGGTGCGTCCCGGAGCCTGGCCCAGACGTGACTGTCTGCGAGAGGAGAGGGAGGTCTGGCGTGAGATGTACATTTTAATTTTTTAAACTGCTACAAACGTTGTACTTACGAATTAGAAGAAAAGAATTAAGCGATAAATTGCCGGGTGAGGCCTGCTTTGCTTGTGGGGAGCCTAGACCCCGCGGGGGGAGGCAGACGGTGCTGCCACACCAGCACGAGCCCAGCGCCTCGGTCAGGGGCGGGTGGTCGGGTGGCTGGCCGTGCGGGGCTGAGGAGGCGACCCGCGGACCACCTCTCAGCGGGCCTCCTGCCAGCACGCGCGGCCACAAAGGCTGCAGCGGTTCTGTCGGAATCTCCCAGGGGCCGTGGGATTTCGCCCAGAGCCCTCCCCTGGAGGGGTGGTCAGGGCTAGCACAGGTTCTGGGGGGCTCACTCGGGGGCCACGACCTGACTTCCGAGCCCCTCACGGTCCAGCTGCCCCTTCCGCCTTGTTGGCCATTGGCCCCCGTGCTCCTGGGCGACAGCGTGAGTCGATGCTGCCCTGTCCATTTGAGCCGGTGAGTTCTTCCCGCCTGAAATGCTAGCTCCTCCTGGAAGGCTTCTCCACTCAGCTGAGTGGGCACCGTCCTCCCCGGCCCCCGGGAACCCCGGTAGTGAGCGTCACAGTCATCTCGGGGTGCTGGTGATCGCCCACCAACCTGCAAACACAGAGACCCTGGGCCACGGGCTGCCCCGGGCAGGCGCTTCACAATGTCTGCTGAAGTCCCCCCAGTTCTGGGAAGTGGGCGGCCCCGAGCCTGGCCGTGATGGGTGCCCAGAGAGACGGCCGAGCATGGGTGGACTGGCCCCTGCCTGTGGTCACGGCCGTGGGACCGCACACGCCTGCAGACAGGGTGTCGGGATGTGTGCAGGCGCCGCAGGTGCGGGCAGTGTTGGCAGGAAGCTGCTTGGAGAGCGTTTGGCTGCTGGGCCTCGTGGACGGGCCGCACGGGTTCGTTTCCACCTGAGTTGCTCTACGCGTTTGGGAAGGTCACGTCACCTCCGCAGGTGTGTCTCCTCTGCGACACACCCCCAGGGCCCCTTCAGCTCACCCTTCAGAGCTGCCTAAGCTCTACCCGCCCCTCCCTGGTTCAGGCGAGGCAGCCAGACCCTGGCCGGCACACCTGGTCCACCTGTTGTTTCCAGAAAGGAAATGTCCCCAGATCCCCTGGAAAGAAGCGACGGCATGTCCCCCACTCACCCGCCAGCCACCGCGCACAGGTGCCCTCGGTAAAGGGCAAGACCCCTTTTGTCTTCAGAGGAAGCCCTTGCTTCCTGGCCTGACACCTGAGAGCCCTTCTGGGTCTGGGGGTGCCCGGCCCAGCCTCGCCCCTCAGGGTAGCCTGGCCATGGGCCCAGGCGCTGCCGGACGGGGCATTCTGCCAGGGCCCGGGGCCTGTGGGCACAGGGTGGGCCCACTTTGTGGGGTCACCAGGGCTCTTGGGAAGCCATGAGGGTGTCCTGCAGTTTCCACGCGCCTGGGGGCCTCAACAGCCTGGCTTCTCCACCTGGATGCCTCATCCCCACTGGCCTTCCAAGCAGGAAACCCGGGGCCCGGCACGGCCACGTCCTCCAGGGGCCTGACGCTCCCAGGCCTTCACCCTGCGCTGTGGATGGGACGGACCACTGGCCAGGCCTCCACTCACCCGGCCCAGGCGGTGCTCGGAGCCTGGCTGGCCCAGTGGAGCCGTCGGGTCAGGGTTGGGTTCTGCCTGCTGAGGCGGAGGACTGCAAGTTACGGGTCTGGGCTCCCGTGCACGCGGGGAAAGGATGGTGGCGCCGGCACGGTCGTCGCCCCCTGACACCAGGGAGTCCATCCTCCCGCCCTGCCCTCCTTCAGCTCTGCCCTGCCCGCGCCCGGGCCTGGACCCATCTCGCCCACTCCCTGTGCTTCCCTGCCTCTGCCCAGCTGGGGAGTCTTCCTCGGCCAAACCCCTGCCTTCGGAGACGGGCTCAGCTCACCGCTGCCTGCTCCCAGGAGGTGCTGGAGGCCCCTGAGGCCCCTTCCTGCCCTGAGCCCCCGCGGGGGGAGGCGGAGGCCTGTGCCGAGGTTTGCAGCCCTGCCCAGCCGAGGGCATGCAGGGCCCACCTGTGGGGCCGCTGGGAGCTGGGCCTGCCCTCCCCTCCTGCCTGGCTCCTCCTTGTCCTTGGGCCGAAAGTGAGGGCTCTGCTTCAGGGAGCGTCCCCCGGGCCCCCCCTCTCCAGGGCTTCCGGTGCCCCTGAAACCTGAGAAGAGATGGTTGGAGCCCAGCCTTTTACCCTGACTCTCCTGGGCGTGTTGGCTGGGGGCCTAGCAGGGGGTGTAGATGCCTCCTCTGAGCCGCCTGGCTGCCAGGACCCTGAGCAACGGGCAGCGATGCCTGTGGGCCACAGCTGCCCCGCGGAGGCACTGGGACCCGCTGTCCTGGGGTTGACCAGGCCGGGTGCCCTGGGGCAGCAGCTTTTCCTGATGACGATTCACCAGCCCCAGCCAGGCCAGCACACGGGCCTCTGCCCTCTCCCAAAGCTCCAAGGAGGGTTTGGGTGGGGGGAGGGAGGGGCAGCGGGTAGGGCCGCAGGGCCTTGGAGGTGCAGCCTCCGGCCGCATGTCTGGCGGTGGATACTTGTCCAGAGAGGACGACTCCTGTGCTCTTAGCCCCACTGTAGGTGAGGACGGGCTGGGGGGCGGGGACAGCCGAGTCACAACCCGAGTCGGTGGAGCTGGGTCTGAGACCCTGAGCCGGCTTTGCCTGCCTCTCCCTTGGCCCCGCTGCCCCTGGCGCTGGGATGCACTGAGTCAGCCCTCTCTGCTCTTGGAGTCGTGGTTGAAGAAAGGTCCACCTGGAGGATGGTCAGGGTTGGCACGGGCTCTGGGGGACACAGAACCAGCGCTAGGGCCACTTGGTAGGTTGAATCCTTCATCTAGGGCAGGGCGGGGTGGGGGGTGGTTCCTGGAGGAGGTGGGCCTTCCGGTCACTCGTTCACTTGGCAAACACTACTGAATGCTCTGTGCCAGGTACCCAGGCCGGAGGAGTGCAGCAGTTGTCAGCCTTCCTGGGCGGTGCTGTGTGGTGTCCCTGTGTCCCCAGAGAGGGAGGGGCCTCCACCAGGAGCTGATGGCAGGGCCGGGCCCTGACCCAGGGACCCCTGCTGCCCTCCCCCTCTGCACCCCAAGTTCTGACTGCAGGGTGGGGAGGGAGCCCCAGCCAGCCCACCCCATCCTGAGCACCTCCCCTCCTTCCGCCTAGGGCTTCAGCCCGCCTCGCAGGGTGTCAGAGGGCAAGCTCTGGGCACGTGGGTGCGGGGCGGGGGGCGCCTGGGCAGAGACTCGGGGACGCCTCGCATCCCAGGCTCAGCTTCCCTGTCCTGGGACGGCTCAGGCCAAGATGCTCCTGTCGTAGTCAGGCCCGAGGAGGGCCCTCTGTCGAAGGTGGAGGTTTTCGGCCTGGACTTTGTGAGCCCTTCCCCCCGAGTTCAGGCCACCCCAGAACCCCAAGGATGCCAGGCAGGCTCACGGATGGGCACGCTGGCCTGTGGGCCTGGGGGTGGAGCGGGGGCACCACGTGGCCATCGTGGCCCGTCCAGCAGGTGTGAGGGCTCTTGCTGGCAAGGCACCTGCTTGAGTTTTACCTTCAAAATGTTCAGTCCCGATGCCTTAGGTGGCCCTTCTCTCTGCAGCCCCTGCAGGCTCCACCGCTCTGGTCTTCTGCCCGGCTAAGGCTTGGTCCCCTGGCCATCCTGGTGGGCGCTCAGCCCCTAGGCCCTGCCGAGGTGGCGGCCCATCCCCAGCCTGGCTCTCAGGCCCCGCTGTCCTGCCCTCCCCGTTACAGCCCCACCACCTCTCACTGCCCGTCCCGCACGTGCTCTGGGCCGGGCGGCCTTGCTGCCTCCCTTGGCCTGTCCTTCTGCAGAGCTCTCCTTCATCCTATGCTGCACCACCCGGCTGGTGCTGGAGGTCAGTGTTGCTGTCCCCTGAGCCTCAGTCAAACACTGGCGGAGGCCTGCTGAGGGTGGGTGGCCGGGGACCCCAGCCAGTGCCAGGGGTTGCTTTGTCCAAGGTCAGCGTTGGTGGGCCTCCCAGGAGAGCCAGGAAGCAACGGGGGCATTTGCCCAGGACCATGGGCAGAGGAGGCGTGATGGTGTCCTTCATGAGGAGCCTGGCGGCCACTGCACAACACAAATCAAACCCAGCCCCGAGCCAGCCTGCCTGGGTTCAGAGCCCAGCTTGGCTCCTTGACCACAGCGTGACCTCACCTTTGTCCCTCAGGCTATTCATCTGGAAACTGGGAATAGCAGCAGTGCCAGCCTCCCTCACAAGAGTGCTGTGAGGATCAAAGTAGAAAACACAGACGTACCAGACATACTGCACTTAGAACAGTGCCCAGCGATCAGAGAGTGCTTGAATTCTTATTACTGTCACCTTAGCAAGCGCCACAAAGCTGGAAGGCAGAAAATAAATGGCTGGCTCAAGGAAGGTCCAATTTGCAGGAGGGAAAAAGGGAAGAAGGACCAAAGTGTATTGAATAGGAAGACTTCAGAGAGGAGCTGATGCCAGAACAGGGTTTTGAAGAATGAATAAGAGTTTGCCAGTAAGTCCGAAGGTGAAGTCTAGGCAACCTGCTGGAAAGGGAGGGGAGTTACTTGAGGTCGGTCCTTTGTTCATTCCTTTATTCAGCAAGGCTTCCCCACGCCGTTTCCTGTGGGGTCCTGGGGTACAGGAGCAGCCCACCCAGCCAAGTGGACCAGGCAGGTCTGGGCGTGGATGGTGCTGATTGATGCAGGGCGGTCAGGGCTGCGGTGGGGCTGCCCATGGTGGGAGGGGTCCACACCACCTGCTCCCAGCTGCTCTCTGGCCTCAAGCGCTGTGCTGGCTCCTCAGCCGACCCCACGTCACCCAGGCCAGCAAGCATCCCGCCTGCAAGGAGGGGAGCAGGCAGACAGTGGCCGAGCCAGGGGTCTGCTCGGGGCCGGAGCCCTGCCCCCGCCCAGCCTGGCGGTGGTGGCGTTTGTACCGCAAGTGTGAGCGTGTTGGCCGGAGGATGGCTGTGCGCAGGGCACGCAGGTGGGTGGGTGTTGGTGCACACGCACGTCTCTGCGGGTCCCCGAGAGTGTGTTCCTGTGTCATTCTCCCGGTCTGTCTGTCTCTTCCCCTCCCACCCCTCTGTGTGCCGTCTCTCCTCCTCTGGGTCTCCCTCTTTGTTTGCCTACGTCTCCTCATTTGGTTGCACCCCAATCCCTCACCCGGGGCCCTCCCTGGGCCCCCGCCTGTGTGAGCCGGGGCGGGGCAGAGGCGGGGGCTGCGGCCTGGATCCCACCTCTCAAGAGCCCGGTCTGCCCAGCGGAGGTGCCTCGTCCGGTGGCCTGGGCCGGCCAGCCTGGCAACAGGGCTGGGGCGCCGGGCAGGGCCGGGAGCCTGGGCCGCCAGTTTTGGGTCTGGCTCACTCAGTGCAATATTGATGGCCCGTCAGGGCAGCCCTGATTCCTGCGCTTTCAGTTAAAAGGTTTCTGTTGTTGTAGCTTATGCAGTTGCTCTGTTGCTATGGAAACGTGACATCAAAATGACGTTTCCCGTTTAAAAGCTTTTAACTAAATTCCTGCCTGTCAGATGTAGGCCCCATTTTGAGCGAGGAGCTGCCTTCCAGGAGCGGGGCTCCCGCCGCCGTGGTGCGCAGGCCCCACGCGGCCCGGCCCGAGCGCGCTCTGTGACCCCGCAGGTGCCCCCGGCATGGCAGCGGCCGAGGTGCCCGGCTACCTCGTGTCCCCGCAGACAGAGAAGCACCGGC
This sequence comes from Balaenoptera musculus, assembly GCF_009873245.2. Classification (NCBI taxonomy): domain Eukaryota; kingdom Metazoa; phylum Chordata; class Mammalia; order Artiodactyla; family Balaenopteridae; genus Balaenoptera; species Balaenoptera musculus. The sequence continues at coordinate 138,393,685 of NC_045789.1, read as the reverse complement.
GGGCCCGCAACTGGACGGACGCGGAGATGCGCGGCCTCATGCTCGTCTGGGAGGAGTTCTTCGACGAGCTGAAGCAGACCAAGCGCAATGCCAAGGTGTACGAGAAGATGGCCAGCAAGCTGCTGGAGATGACCGGCGAGCGCCGGCTGGGCGAGGAGATCAAGATCAAGATCACCAACATGACCTTCCAGTACAGGTAGGCCCGCGGGCACCGCTCTCGCCACCACGGAGCCCCAGGGCGCCCCAGGCTCGCCGGGCAGGCGGTCCGCACAGGGACCCCGCCCCCCCCCCCGCCCCGGCCGGGACATCCCCGGAGCTGAGTCAGGAAGGTGGGGGGTCCTGGCTTTGTGTAAGCGAGAGGGGACCTGCAGAAGCCGTGGGGGAGGGGAGGGGGGAAACCGAGGCACAGGAGGGCCGGGCTGGGGCTGACCCCGGCTCCCCGGGCCTCGGCCAGGGCACCACCCCCCAGGCCCGCGGGCGACTCCCACTCGGCCCCCCAGGCTTGGCTCTGCTCCCCAGGGTGGCGGGTGCTGCTGTGTGGGCGGGAAACCGAGGCCGGAGGAGGCTCAGCCGCCAGGCCCGCGAGCCGGCCTGTCCTGCCGCTCTGTCTTCTTCAGCATCCGCTGAGCCTGCTGTGAGCAAAGCACAGCGCTGGCCTCAGGGCTGGGGCGGGGGCGTGCAGGGCTCACGCGGAGGCCCCGAGTGCCCAGGAGGGTCCGCTCCCCGGAGGAGGCCCCCTGCCCTGGCTGCCTTGGGAGGAGCCCGGTCAGGGCCAAGCACGCGGCTCCGGCAGGGGCAGCTCTGGCGTCCGGGACGGAGCCCTGTGGCCCCACGTGCCCAGCACCGTGGAGTGTGAGGCCAGGCCTATCTGCAGGGGGTCACGGTGAGGAGAGGGTCACAGGGAGGGCAAAGGTCAGAGGTGTGGAGTGGGTTCAGGGCAGGTAAATGTCAAGCAGGAGCTGGGCTCTAGGGAGAGAGTGTCACCGATAGCACGGGCCCTGGGGGCGGCCTGGCAGCCCGAGAGCCTGTCAGTGTGCAAGGGGGTGGGAGGGTGCCGTCTAGGGGGCCGTGCAGGGACCCAGCTGGTCTCAGCCCAGGCCACCTTCTGGCCCTCCTAGTGGCCGCCGTGGGCAGGGGCACAGAGCTGGGTGTGGACGGGGCCCCGCAGGTTGGCCTCGGGCACCTTGAGCCACACCGTGGGTGAGAGGACCCTCACCCCGACTCCCACGCCCACCTCGAACAAGCAAGGAGAGACCTCACCCCTCCTGGCCTGTCGCTCCCGGCCCGTCTGGAGCCTGGGGACGTGCAGAGGCTCCCCAGGGCCCTGGGCAACCAGAGGCTATTTCAGTTGCATCCATTTAACTTTTTCTGGCCCTTGGAGGTCCTGAGCCTGGCCCGTCCAAAGGCCCATTTCTGACCCCCAGCTTGGCCCCCAGCCAGGCCCCGGGGCGGAAAACAGGTGGCTGCTGGGGTCCAAAGGCATCCGAGTCGCTTAGGTAAAGTCTGTCAGATTCCAGCCGCCGGCTCCAGGCGGGAGGGCCGAGTTGCGTGTAGGCGCACCTGCCCCCCGCCCCCCGGTGAGTAGGGGGGCTGCGGAGGTGACGCAGGCTGTCTTACGGGGCTCCTGTCTGACTCCGTAGCTCCAGGGCCCTGACTGGTGTCTAGCCGGGTCATTCATTATTTATCCTGAAAGCTTCTTCAGAGTCCCAGGGGAGGGATTCTGTTCCATTCCTGGAAGAGGGATGTGGGCCCCAGAGGCCACAGGAGAAGAGGGTGTGGCTGAGCGGGCCCAGGGCCCCCTCGCAGACAGCACTTCACAGTTTAGGAAGCACTTGCACGCCGTGGTACCTGTCAGCTCCCGTTCACCGATGGGGAAACCGAGGCCCAGAGCAGGAGAGGGACCTGCCCAAGGCCACACAGCCCCTCACAGGCCAACGCTTTGGCTGCATGACTGGTTCTTTCTCTCTCCCCCCGCCACCCAGAGCCTCCCACAGCAGAGACTTTGGTTATTTTTTCACGACAGCTTTTTTTTTTTTTTAACAATCCTTGTGTATTTATTTATTTTTATTTTTTATTTTTTTGGCCTCACCACAGGGCTTGCGGGATCTCAGTTCCCCGACTGGGGATTGAACCCGGGCCCTCGGCAGTGAAAGCGCGGAGTCCTAACCGCTGGACCTCCAGGGAAGTCCCAAGACAGCTTTTTATATATTAAGATTGTCGGGGGAATTACCTGGCGGTCCAGCGGTTAGGACTTGGCGCTCTCACTGTCGCGGCCCGGGTTCAATCCCTGGTTGGGGCACTAGGATCCCGCAAGTCACTCAGTGCAACCGAAAAAAAAAAAAATGCTGGTTAAGGAAGCCTGGGGGTGGCCTGGTTCCGTGGGGGATGTTTTGTTGGCACACCGTTCAGGGGCTCCCCGTGCCGGGGCGGGCCTTTCCTCATTTCTCTGAGGAGTAAGCTGGCTTGAGTTGACAGAACAAGAGCTGGGGGGGCCTGCGGAGGGCCTGGAGGGGAGCCCAGGTGGGGGCCGGGCCCCGGGCACCATCGTCCACCCCCTGTGCCCATGTCCGTGTCGCCCTCCGCGGGATGGACGGTGGTCCGTGGTCAGGAAGACAGAGCGGCCTGCTCGTCCCCACGTGGCCTGTCCCTGGCTTCCTGCTGAGGACACTCTGCTTGAGGGCACGTCCCGCCTGGCCCGCCTCTGCCTGCTGCCCTGAGCCACACACCTCCGCGGGGGGGCGACTCTTTCAGGTGGTCAGCTCATTACCTCCAGCGGCCACACCCTGGCAGGGATCCCCTTGTCAGAGACAGAGGCCATCTGGCCACGGGGCGCTCTTTTGCTCAAAGGCCACCCCACAGCGGGAAGAGCGAGGGGCAGGAACAAGGGGGCTGCAGGCTGAGGCTGGAGGCCCGGGAAACCCTGTGACCTCTTTCCTGGCCTGGCTGGTGCTGCCCAGCTGTCTTGCGGCCGCCTCTCCCCATCCCTCACCTCCCAGGGGACAGCCAAGGCCCAGGGACCTTCAGGGTCTGTCTGCAGGGGTGGGGAGCAGGATGCAGGGCCTCGGATGGGCTCAGGCCCACAGTGGGCAGAGCTGTGCAGTGCAGACCCTGGGCCTGGGGCCCGAGTGGGGATGGGGGATGTCAGGCAGTGTGGGAAGGGACCCCGTCCGGCCCAGCCCCGGTCCTCCTGGTACCTTCAGCTGAGAATGAAATCTGACAGCTTGCTGTTTGCCAGGCACCAGGCGTTGTCTTCTCAAATCTTCCCGAGAGTGACGGCCACGTGAGGAGCTTACTTTGATCATCCCCATTTTACTGATGTGAAAATGGAGGCTCAGAGAGGTTAATGGACCTGCTGATGGTCACACAGCAAAGCGATGGAGATGAGAGACAGACTCAGATGTGCTGGACACCGAGGCCTGTGCTCTTACCTTCTGAGCTTCTTGCTCCCCAGGGCGTCCTCTTTAGAAAAGCACGTTTATTATATGACCGTATTTTACGTTTGCATTACACATTATATTACATTTTATTCCCATGTTGGTATTATACCATATATTTGATTATTGCCGGTTAACTTATTAAAAAGCAGTATTTGTTCATTGCAGAGAGTTTAGAAATTCCAGAAAAGCAAAGAGAGGACGAATGAGCCCAAGGTCCCGGCACTCACACTGGGGCACGTGCATCCTTTCCAACATCCAAGGCGGTGTAGGTCCCGAGCCTGACTTCTTGCTGAGTCCCATGTCACCTTGGCCCTGGGGCCTGGCCGATTTTTCTGGGGAGGCCTGACTGCCACGTGGCTCCCCCAGGTCCGGAGCCCCCGAGTGCCCCTCCGCCGAGGGCCGGGCGAGGCAGGGCCGGGAGCAGCTGTTTCTCACCCTTGGCTCTTGTGTCTCTCGTTTCAGGAAATTAAAATGCATGACAGATAGCGAGTCCGTCCCGCCCGACTGGCCCTATTACCTAGCCATTGATAGGATTCTGGCCAAGGTCCCCGAGTCCTGTGATGGCAAACTGCCGGACGGCCAGCAGCCGGGGCCCTCCACGTCCCAGACCGAGGCGTCCCTGTCGCCGTCTGCTAAGTCCACCCCTCTGTACTTACCGTATAACCAGTGCTCCTACGAAGGCCGCTTCCAGGACGATGGCTCCGCCAGCTCCTCCAGCTTACTATCCCTTAAGTTCAGGTAGTGTGTGTGCTTCCCTCTCTTGCCTCCACACCAGCGGGGCAGGGGGCTGGGGGCCGCGAGGGGGCTGTCCTGGCGGCGGCATCCTCTGCCGGCCCGGGCCGGCCGCCGAAGCCTAGGCAGTGTGCACCAGCCCCCAGGGGCAGGGAGGCCAGAGACAGGAAGGCAGGTGGTTCCCGAAGCCTGGGCTGTCGTGTCCACAGACTGGGTGCATCTCCTGCTCCGTCACCGTTTAGCTGTGTGGAAAGTCCTTGATCTCTCTGGGCCTCAGCCTCCCTCTGTGAAATGGGGATAAATCAGGACCTTCTCCAAGGAGGGCTGGGGTTAGAGGCGAGCCCTCCCGCCTGCCCTCGGCTTCTGGCTCTTGCGCTCCCCCTACCCCAAGCAGACCATGCCCTGGGGTCCCCTTCTCCCTGGCCTGGCCGGGCTGGCTGGTCTCTCAGCACCGGGGAGGGGGTATCAGGCTGAGCCTTCAGGGTGTCCTCGGAGCCTGGCTGCAGTGGGGGGACGCAGCCCCTCTGCCGTCTGCGGCGTCCTGCCAGGCCTGTGCTGACCCCGCCTCAAGATGCCCTCAGTCAGGTGTGCGGGAGACACACCCCTGTGGTGTGGGGGCCGGGGAGCCAGAGGAGGTGACGTTTGGGCTGGGCTTTCACGGGTGAATAGGAGTTGGCCAAGGGGGGGGAGAGGGCAGGAAGAGTGTGGATTTGAGCCGTGGCCCTGCCTCCCCTGAGCCCGGTCTCACGTCTGTCAGACGGGGGTTAGGGTGGGGTGAGGAAGGCATCTCTGGGGGCCCCTCCAGTCTGACACCCCCAGTCTGGGGGGCTGCTGCTCGGTTTGTTCTCAGTAAAAACCCCAAACAGAAATGCCTTTGCTGGTGGCCAGGCCGAGTTGCAGGGAAGTCTGAGATTTACGGACAGTTGTTTCCATGGATTGAGCCCAGTTCCCAGACTGACAGCTGCCCCGGGCGTTGCACCAGGACCGGGACGTGGGGCTGTTCTCCCTCTCGGGGCCAAGCTCTGCTCTCTGCCCCTGAGGTTGGCGCAGTCAACGATTCTGCACAGAAGCAGAGGGCCTGGGCTCGGGGACGGGCAGGGCCTTGGGGCCTGGTGGGGTTTGGCAGCTAGCTCCCTGCCCACCCGTGGGGGCCGGTTAGACCCGGGATGCCCCACCCCCGAGCAGAGAGCCCAGGGCATGCCCACCCAGCTCAGCGGGTTTGGGGGTGCTCTCGTGGCAGGGCCCCCCCACCTCCTAAGCCTGCCCCCCACCTCGTGGTGGGAGGGCCCGGCCCTCACGTGCGTGGACGCTGGCCCAGCTCCCCGTGTGCCCGGTGGCGGCTGGGAGGGTCGGGCAGGGCCCGGGCTCTGCGGCCAGCCATCCACACACCGGCGCTGTCCTTCCAGGTCGGACGAGCGGCCCGTGAAGAAGCGCAAGGGACAGGGCGGCCACTTGCAGAGGAAGAAGCTGCGGCTGCTGGAGACGATGCTGGAGGAGCAGCGCCGGCTGAGCCGCGCCCTGGAGGAGACGTGCCGCGAGGTGCGCCGCGGGCTGGACCAGCACAGCCTCCTGCAGGCGCAGGGCCTGCAGCTGCAGGAGCGCATGATGAGCCTGCTGGAGAAGATCATCGCCAAGTCCGGGGTCTAGGCCGCCCGCCGGCCCCCCGCCGCTCCCGGTCGGGCCTTCCCTCCCAGCGGGCCGGGAGCCCCCAGAGCCTCAGTCTCCAGCATTAAAGCCCCCCGGACACGCGGCCGGGGCCCCGGGCTCACTGCAGGGTGGCTCCCGGGAAGAGCGTCCCGGAATCTGCTCTCCAGTATCGTCCCTGTCGACGGTACTCGGAACAGCTTTCGATGTTAAACGTGTCATTTTCATCACTGCCTGGAAGCGGAGGTCACGGTGCAGCCTTGGAGGGAGGCGGCAGGCGGTCCCTCTCAAGACGAAGCAGGTGGACGCAGCGCGGGGGCGGGTGTGTCCCCCTCCCTGGGTCTGCTGCATCGGCCCCGAGAGCCTCGGACACCCGGGCCAACCCCAGAGGCCCGCACCGCCTTCAGCGGCCTTTTCATCTGTCCCTCCAGGACGTCGGGCATCCCGACGGCGCTAATAACAGCGGTGACCCTGCCCGCTGGGGACATCCTGCCCTGTTCCACCGTCTCTGCCCAGGGACGCGGCGGGGACGAGACGAGGCCCAGCCTCGGGGAGCTGACACTCGGGGGGCAGGCAGGCGAGTGAGTGGAGAAGCCGGGTAACAGCGGGTTGTGAAAGTGCTGGCAGGGCAGGGCTGGGCTGGACACGGGCGCACATAGCCGGCAGCCGTCCAGGAGCTGCCTCCCCGGGAGGGAGAGGGGCTGGGGGTGGGAGTGTCAGCACTGCCAGATCTGCCGGCAGGAAAACCCCTCCAGAGCCCCCGCACCCCCCGTTCCTCCTGAGTCTCATCCGGGCCCAGGTGGCTGAAAGGAGGCACCACAGGAGAGCTGGGGGTTACATTTTGTTCAGGGCCTCCCAGGGGACGTAGCCTGGGACGCCGCCACTCCGTAGCTCTGAGGACGCTCTTCCAAAAAAGTGGGGAGAAAGGAGCCTCTTGATATGTGACTTCTGGTAGGAGATATGGCAGTCAGGTCCCAGTAACAGGTCACAGCTAGTCACAAAGAGCAGACGTCTCAGTTAATGGCTGTAGCGCTTTTCTCTGTGTGGGAAGAACCGGATTCATTAAAACTCTTGCTGAGATACACGTCTGCCTGTCCGAGGGCCTGATTGTTTGTCCAAAGCACAGAGTACCCCGTCACGGTCTTCACGTCCTCTGTCTGCAGTGTGGAGGGCTTCGTCCTGTCTCCTTTTTTGGGGGGTGGGGGCCACGCCGTGTGGCGCGCGGGATCTTAGTTCCCCGACCAGGGGTCAAAGCCGTGCCCCCTGCGGTGGAAGCGCAGAGTCCTAACCACTGGACCGCCGGGGGAGTCCCCATCCTGTCGCCTTGATCCCCTCGCAGGGTGCACCGTGGCTCCACCCCCGTGCAGCCGGGTGACGAGCGGAAGCCCTCCGTTGCTCTCTGTTTTACAAGGAATGTCTGCTTCGCCCCTGAACTACAAGTTGCTGCCACACAACAGGGTTCTGAGGAGACACAGTGGGTGGGTTAGTGACAGGTGACTTACGGGGTCGAAGAGCTCCTTCTGACTGTGGCTCAGCAGACTGTTAGGATTTCTTGTGGGGCTGCAGGGTGGGGAGTGGGAGCCGGGGCCCTGCGGGAGGCTGCCGCGGTCTCACTGTGTGACACCCACCGGCTCATCCGAACCTCCAGGGCCCCTTGAGGGCAGCCAGGCCGTAACCAGGGCTCTGCTGGTGTCAGAGCACCCCGGGTGAGCCAGGTGGTGTAGACGCCTGTCTGCTGGAGGGAGGGGCTGGGTGTCCTGTGCAGCGCAGAGGGCGGGGCCGGGAGGGCAGGACGGCCCACCGGGATCCCCTCAGAGAGCACATGCTGTGGCCTCAAACCATTGCACTTTGGGACTGAAGAGGTGGTGTGTCTGGGGAATGTTTACCCGGCTCTGCAGCAGGGGTGGAGCCCTGCCGTGTCAACCTGCAAGTATTCCCACGAGCCCCAGCTGCCAGGAGTGCGCTGCCGGGAGTGCCCTGCCGGGTGTGCTCTGCCGGGTGTGCCCTGCTGGGTGTGCGCTGCCGGGAGTGCCCTGCCGGGTGTGCCCTGCCGGGAGTGCGCTGCCGGGAGTGCCCTGCCGGGTGTGCTCTGCCGTGTGTGCCCTGCCGGGTGTGCGCTGCCGGGTGTGCCATGCCGTGTGTGCCCTGCCGGGTGTGCGCTGCCGGGTGTGCCCTGCCGGGTGTGCCCTGCCGGGTGTGCGCTGCCGGGTGTGCCCTGCCGGGTGTGCGCTGCCGGGTGTGCCCTGCCGGGTGTGCTCTGCCGTGTGCCCTGCCGGGTGTGCGCTGCTGGTGTGCGCTGCCGGGTGTGCGCTGCCGGAGTGCACGGTGGCTCCCATGTCCACCGCAGAGGCCCAGAGCCTGGAGGCGCCTCATGTTGAAGGCCTGTGTTTGGGGGCTGCCCTGGCGAATTTCTAGCTCTTAGACAAGGCACCAGCACGAGAGCTCACTCAACCAACGCTGGGCCCTGGCCAGGCTGGGCCTGAGAGGGTCTGGATTGAACCCCGACAGCAACCGTCCCCATCAGGGTGGTCATGCCCAGAAGTCCCCCAGGAGGGGGCGGATCGAGTCATGTAGCAGAGTCTTCACCTTAAACATCTTTGCGTTCCTAGAATCAGGGTCATGAAGTATTAGTATTTCGGAAACTGCGAGGCCTCGGTTACACGTGTAATTTTGCATTTTTTGCATTTGTATTTAGAGGTAATTTGGTCTGTTTTCTTTTCCCTGCTCTCCCATCAGCGTTTGTAATTAATGGCCCCTTCTGCGTCCTCGATGGAATCAGCTTATCCCTGTCCTTGGTCTGGACAGAGCCATTTAAGGTCCAGCGGAACTCAGCTGAGAACCACCCAGGTCGCGCCCTTCATAAACAATGTGTCTTTAGCCACTTTCCAATGTCGTCTACAGTTATGGTCCGTTAAGGAAGGAAAAGTGGTGCTATCAGTAAATGCTAAAATATTTGATAAGATTCAGCAAACAACATGTTAACACTGACAAGTAAAATCAAGAACCAGACAATGTGCTCACTTTCACCATCATTATTTTGTTGTCTTGACATTTATCGCTAATGCATTAAGACAAACAAAATAAGCAGGATAAGAGACGAAATGAAGAAATTAAAAATACCTTTATTTTCAGATAATATTTTTATATACCCAGAAAACCGAAGTACAGAAAAGATCAAGAGCACTTTAAACTACCTTAAACCCGTTAAATATGAGGATGGAAAAATTCACAGTTATGATTCAAAGCTGTAGACTATCTACAAGTGAATTTAAGCAGAAAGGTATAGGATTATATGAAGAAAACTATTCAGTCTCATCAAAAAATGTAAAACAGGCCTCCCGCCTTCTGAGATGGCCCACACTCTGTCTGTGGAGCGTGCTTCTTCCAAGGCTGTTCTCCCCTTTTGAGACAGACTGCATTATGTCTATGGAATGTGGATCTCTCTAGATAACTCCACTTCTTACCTATCCAAAAAAAGAAAATTTAAAACAATATCTGAGCATGTGGAGAGACTTACCATTCTCCCAGAAACTCCAAAATATAATGTAATTTTATTAATGTAATCCCCAACTTTGCTCTCAATAACACTGCACTTCTTTGTTTTGAAATGGATGGAATTATTTTAAAATTCACATGAAAAAGGAATAGGGCAAAAGCTCCGAGGCCGATGAAAGTGGGAAGACGCACTCAGCTCCAGGAGGCACTGGGAAAATATGAAATTAAATGCGAACATGCATTTCACACTCGTGAGTTGGGGAGAACGTCAAGAAACGAAGACTCGGACACGGCCGGTGGCCACATAAACTGATGCAACCGTTCCGAGGAGCCATCTGGCATTTCCTAGGAAAGCTCATCAGCCGGGCCGTTCCCACACGTGCCAGCCCAGGGCTGAGTTCTCAAACCGGGGCCTCAGGACCCCCATAAATAACACTCTTCAAAATTATTGAAGATGCCAAAGAGCTTTTCGTTTATGTGGGTTCTAACTGCCAATATTAATACCTGTTAGATTACCTTACTAGAAATTAAACCTAAGATTTAAGAAATAGTCACTGCAAAATAACAAACTCACTACAGTGGTAACCTAAGTAACAATTACATGGAAAATATGTTTTTCAAAACAAGAAGTTTAGCGAGCAGAGTGGGATCATGTCACATTTCCTCAAATCTCTGGCTTCAGAGAGGTCAGCGTCCACTGTGGCACACGGCTTGGTTGGAAAACGTGAGAGAATCTGGGAAATCCAGGCTCACATGGTTACACGTTTGGGAAAGAAAGGAAGGTTTAATAATATCTGCAGGTCACGGACGTTCTTCCTCGTGACGACACCCAAACTCAACAAGCGGTGGTCCCTCTCGGGCTGGTTGCAACGTGGAATCTGAAATCGTATCAATGAACTTTCCCTTCTGTCTTATTGGAATCCATCTGTCCGTCCTGCGCCTGGACCAGTCCTTATCCGCACTTGTTCCTGTGACATCACACGCGGGGCATTTGGAAGATAACAGATCACCAAGCAATGCAGGTGACAGTCATGTATCAAAGTGTCACTTTTGTGAATATCACCATCAGTCTCAGCAGAAAAGTCTTTAGTTTGGTAAGTTGGAGAGCTTATGGTGACGGATGCAGGTTTTTCAAAATCCCAGTCTTTGCATGAAAGCTTGAATTTTATTATTGGTCACAAACACTCCGTTTTCCTTGAAGGGACAGGCTCACTTTGTCGTTTTCAAGAAAATGTCTGCCAGGTCTGAATAATCAGAGCTTCTATCAGTCCTTCTTTCAAGTAAAAAGTTGTTGCATTAAAATGTGTGTGTATTTTTCAGCCAGCAACTCAAACAGCTGCACACGTGCTTTTTCCCAACCTCCCCTCAGGCCCGGAACTGAAGTCCTTTGTGTGTATCTGCCATTTGGTCACACGGCAGATTAAGCCGTGGACTCAAGGGCCAAGATTTGATAGAATTAACCCTTCTCCAGCAGGTGCTGCCTCTGAGGGCCCCAGGCAGCTTTCTGACACTGTCTTCCGGAGTGTTCCATTGGAACCGTGCTAGCCAGAACTCCTCACCGCATGTGGTCCCAGGGTCAAGGGTGAGGTTGTGTGAGGCTGGGAAGGTGGAAGTGAAGGGGAGGCCAGGATGTTCTGAAGGCCGCGGTGGCTTGCGGTCATGGGCGGTTTAGGGGCAACGACGCAGCAGGGGGAGAGACACAGCTGCCTCAGCTGTTCCAGTTTGTCTGGTTGCAGTGTAACTGGCCGCGTGAGCCATTTCAGGGAACTGGTTCCACGGCATTTTGGGGGCACCTGCTCAGGTTCAGGTGCTGTGATACTGTGTCCCTGCCCTCGAGGAGCTGAGGACAGACCTCAATTCCTTCATTCAAATCTCTGCTGTTTGGTGTCGAGGTTGATTCAGGTTTTCCCCTGTAACAGACAATGCACCGAAGACCCTCCCTCCCCTCCCTCCCCTCCCTCGTGGCAGAGCCTGCTAAAGGCCCATCAGTTTCCATGCTTTCCTTCCTCAGTGACAAAATGCTTATATTATTCTGGGCAACAGTGTTCCAACTAAATCTGACCAAAGTTCCTTGCAATTTAGGGTGACAAGTAAGGCATCTGAGGAAGTTAGGTGCAAATTCTAGGAAACCTCCTTAAGAAAGTAATAGGCAGGTATGTGGGTTTTTCTTGCCCTTTCCCCACTTTCTCCTGTTTCCTGCCCAGCAACAGGGGAGATGGAGGAGATGTCTGGCTCTCCAGCAGCCTTCCAGGACTATGAGGCCCTCTTGAGGATGAAAGCCACAAGCCCAACAGAGCAGAAAGACTGAGGGCCCTGGCATCTGCCTGCACCATGAAGCTGCTGTGTGAGCCTGGCTTCTCTTATGTGAGAGAGAAATAAAATTCCATCCCACGTCAGTGTTATTTCCAGCCTCTGTTTTTTGCAGCCAAACGCAATTTTTAACAGAGAATTTAGTACCAGAAAGGGGAAAGGGTATTGGCAACAGCAGCTCCTAGAACAGTGTGCCGGCCAAGTGGAGGCAGCTGAATGGGGGACAGAGGGGTCACGAGGGCCTACCCATTGCCGCTGGAAAGCCGGTGACACGTGCCATGTCATGGGGATTGTGTGGCCAGACTGCCACCTGGCCCACCTTAGCAGGCAGACACGCAGAGGCAGGATGGCAGCGCTGGGGGGGGGTGGGGAGGAATACATGCAGAACCCTGGTGAGAGCTGGGCCCTTCTTGGCACCTTGAGCAAGACCCCAACAGCAGAAGGGGAGCCCGGGGGGCGCGCAGCGGCGTAGGGCCAAGGCCCCCCACACCATGCGTGTACAGGGTCCCCGAGCCGGGATAAGGGAGGCCAGGAGGGCCGCGGGTGTGGGCGGGGCCCCGGGGACCTGGGCTGCTCCTCAGCTCAGAGGCCACAGTCAGCATGGGGGCCTTGCTCCCCGGGGAGGGCCCGGCACACAGACCCTGCCCTCCCTCCTGCTCCAGCTGCCGTCTCAGCTGCCGTCTCATTTCACATCCGCAAAATTCCCTCAACGCAGGCCTCGCCCCCCAAGCTTTCCACCAGCTTCTGGAACTTTCCCATCTTATTACACCGGTGTGTTATTACTCCTCCACGGCCGATTCCTCGCTAATCCGTTGCACCACCCTCCTCCTGTCAAGCCCACAGCTCAGGCTGCCAGGGGTCTGGGGGCCCGCCTCTCCCCAGCTGCTTCCCCCGCAGGCCAGGAGCTCAGCGCACAAGAGCCCATTACTGTTGAAATTTAGATTCCGGCTTCATGCCTGACCCCCACCTCCCTCATTTTCAAAAACGCCTTTGTCTTTTCCTGTTCAGAGAACTTTCAAGAGACCTTCCAAGTTCTCAGGGAACAGTGCGGCTCCCAGGGTGCCAGCTGGCATCTCCTGCAATTATCCTTTAATTATAGGGACAATTTTAATTTCACAATAATTAGAAATATCAACTGCAGCTCAAGCCTTCAAAACTAATGGAATTTTAATGGGCAGCTGCTCAGGTTACAGCCAAGGATAGTAACGCTCCACCACCGGGCGGAGGGGGCGGCTGCAGGCGTCCGTGCAGGGGGCGCAGGGCGGGCTGGCCGATGCTCTGGGGCCGCCCTGGACCCTGGGAAGTGATGGGCGCACCCAGTCCTGTGGAGTAGGGCCTGCACCCCAGACTTTGGGCCCCAAGCTCAGTGTATTTCCCTCCTGAAGATGCATCCCGGGCCCAGGTCCGCCCACCGGCAGCCCACGGCGCGCTTGGATCTGAGCTCCTTCCCCCCGCCCTGGGCCAGAGCCCACCCCACCCTGGCACCCACAGGGTGGGCCACAAGGAGCTTCCTCTGAGGGATCTGGGAGTCGTGACGCTCACCCACTCGTGTCTCTCCTCTCAGGACTGCAGTCCAGTGTCTGAAAACAATCTTTTCACGTGTTTGGTCCAGTTTTCAGTTGTTTGAAGTGGGTGGGCGTGGGTTGGGGGGGTGATTCCATCCAGACCTGTGACACCACCGGGGTGGAAAGTATAAGTTAATGGTGCCTTTAGGTGGGCAGAGGTTTTGCTTTTGATAAAATCAAAATTACCTAACATTTTTCTTTTATGGCTAGAGTTTTTGTGGCCTAAGAAATCTTCACCAAGGTCATGAATTTATTTTCCCATGTCCTATTCTAGCAGCTGTGATGATGTTTGGATCTTTGATCCAACTCAGATTAATTACTGTGTATGATGTGAGTTAGATATCAAGGTTCATTCTTCTCCATGGTTATCCAGTTACTCCAACACATTCCCCCATGGAATTTTTCTGGTGCCTTTGTCAAAAATCAATTCACTGAACACGAGTGGGTCTAATTTCTAGACTCCGTTCAGTTCCGCCGGTCAAATGTCCACATCATCATGATTACTGACTGTAGTTTATAGAGTCTTGAGGTCAGATAGTGTGAATCTTCCAACTTTACTTCTTTTCTGAAATTGTTTTGTTTACTACAGATCTTTTGTGTTTCCTTATACATTTTAAATCAGCTTGTCAGTTTGTATCCAAAAAAAAAGCCTGCTGAATTTTGATTGACACAGCATTGATCTGTAGATCAACTTGAAGAGAATTGACGTGTTGCCAATCACTATTGAATCTTGCAGTTTTTGAACGTGATGTATCTCTCTCTCCCTTTGGAGAAATCTAATGCATACTTTATTAAATCTATTCCTCAGTATGTAAATCCTCCAGTTGTTTGTTGGTAGTATATAGAAATACAACTGATGTTTGTATCTGCAGCTTGCAACCCTACCAAACTTGCTTATTAGTCTAATAGCTTTTTAAATAATTTCCTTAGGACTTTCCAGGTTTATAACCAGGTTTTCTGTGAATAAAGGCAGTTTGCTTCTTGTCCTGTAATGTGTATGCCTTTTATTTTTGTTTCTTGCTTTATTCCTCTGGCTGGGACCTCCAGGACCATGTTGAAAAGAAGTTATGAGAGTGCCATCATTGCCTCATTCCTGAGCTAAGGGGGAAAATAGTCTTTTACCAATGAGTATGATGTTAGCTATAGGTTTTTCATAGATGCTCTTTATTAAATTGAGGAAATTCCCTTCCATTTTTAGTTTGTTTAGAGTTTTTAATCACAAATGTGTACTGAATTTTGACAAGTGCTTTTTCTGCATTTATTGAGATAATTGCAAGATTTTTTTCCTTTGTTTTGATAATGTGAATTATAAGGGTTGCATTTCAAATGTTAAATCAACCTTGCATTCCTGGGATAAGCCATACTTGTTCATGGTTTTACTTAAAGTAATATTTTGCTAAGGATTTTTATATCTATGTTCATGAGGACATGGGTCTGTACTTTCCTCTTCTCATTATGTCTTAGTCAAGTTTTGGTATCAGAGTTATGCAGGCCTCACAAGATGAGTTCAAAAGTATTCCACCTTTCTCTGTTTTCCGAAAAAGTTTGTGTAGGAATGGTGTTATTTCTTCCTTAAATATCTGATTCACTCCAACAATGTATGGTTCTGGGATTTTATTTGTCGGTAACTTTCTATATGGAAAATGCTGGCTTTTTTCCCTAAAAATTTATTATGAAAATTTCAACCACTCAGAAAAGTGGACAGAATTGTATAATGAACAGTCATATCCATTTCCTAGGTTAACATTTTGCTGTACTTTCCTTAGCAGATATCTATCCATCACACCATCTTATTTTTTGATGCATTCCTAAATCACAGACATCAGTACATTTCCCCTTAAAGATTCTTAATTATTCGTTCAATTTATTTAACTGATATAGGGGTAGTCAGACTTTCTACTTCCTCTTGTGTAATATTTGTTGTGTTTTTAAAAGAATTTTTCTATTTTTATATAAAAATTTACTGTCAAGTTTATTGCCATCAAGTTGTTCATACAGTTCTCTTACTATCCATTAGATATCTGTGAGCCCTGTAATGATATTCCTGATATTAGTAGTTTGTGTTTCCCTCTAACTTTCATTTGTCTTACTAAGGTCTGATAAATTGTATTAATCTTTTTGAAACACCAACTTTTGGCTCTCTTGTTTATTTGTTTTCCCTGCGGTTTGGCTCTTCTGTATTTCACTAATTTCTGCTCTTATTTTTATTATTTCCTTCCTTTACTTCATTTCCTTCATTTACTTTAGGTTTAATTTGCTCTTTATTTTCTTGCCTCTTAATGTAAGGCTTAGATCATTAATTTCAAACCACTTTTTGTCTGTTTAAACACTTGAAATTGAAATCACAATTTTTGATATACTGAGTTTTTTACCATTCAGTTTAATGTATTTTTCTAATTTCCCTTGTGATTTCTTCTTTGACCTTTGGATTATTTAGAAGTGTGTTACCTAATTGTCAAAAGTTGAGTGATTTTCTAGGTATCATTATTGATTTCTGTTGTCAGAGAATATATGCTGTATGACTTCAGTCCTTTAAAATTAACAAGATTTATTTTATGGCCCAGCATATGTTCTCTCTTGGAAAATGTTTAATGTACACTTGAAAACAATCTGTATTCTGTAGCTGATGGGCGTAGTCTTCTATACACTTCCTGATTATTTTGATTTTTCATCAATTTATGGTAGAAAAATGTTAAAATATTGTTATAAATCTATTAAATTATGTGTCGATTATTATTGTCTCCTCTTAGTTCTCACAATTTTGCTTCAAATATTTGAAGATATAGCCACTCCAGCTTTCTTATGGCTATTTTTCCGTGGTATTTCTTTTTCTATCCTTTCACTTTCAATCTAAATGTGTTTTTCTATTTAAAGTGTGTCTCTGTTAAACTAGAATATAGCAGGTTTTTAAAAAATCCAGTCTGACATGTCTTGCCTTTTAATTGGAGTGTTTAGCCCATTTATATTTAATGTAATTAGTGATATTGTAGGTTTAAGTCTACTTGTAATCTTACTAATTGTTTTCTATTTGTCCTATTGGTTCTTTGCTCTTTTGTTTCTCCCTTTCCTATCTTCTTTTGGATTAACTGATTTAAAATTTAAAAAATTTTATCTCCTCCATTGGCATTTTAGCTACAATGCTCTTTGAATTATTTTTTTAGAGGTTGCTCTAGGGATTCCAATATGTATCCTTAATCTACTTTTTTTAAAAATCTTTTTTTAAAATTAATTTATTTTTTAAAAATTTATTTATCTTTGGCTGCATTGGGTCTTCGTTGCTGCGCATGGGCTTTCTCTAGTTGCGGCGAGTGGGGGCTACTCTTCATTGCCATGTGCGGGCTTCTCATTGCAGTGGCTTCTCTTGCTGCGGAGCACAGGCTCTAGGAGCGTGGGCTTCAGTAGTTGTGGCATGTGGGCTCAGTAGTTGTGGCTCACGGGCTCTAGAGCGCAGGCTCAGTAGTTGTGGTGCACGGGCTTAGTTGCTCCATGGCATGTGGGATCTTCCCAGACCAGGGCTTGAACCCGTGTCCCCTGCATTGGCAGGCGGATTCTTAACCACTACACCACCAGGGAAGTCCCCCTTAATCTACTTTGAAATCATATTATACTACTTCACGTGTCATGTAAAGACCTTTCAACATACAATTCCATTTCCTTCCCATCTTTTGTGCTATTGTTGCATATAATTTACATGTACTTTTGTTATAAACCTCATACAACATTGGTATTATATTTGCTTTAAATGTTCAATTGTTCAGAAAATAATATGTGTGGGTAAGGATGTGGAGAAATTGGAATCCTTGTGCAGTGTTTGTGGGTTGTGAAATGCCGCTGTGGAAAACAGTGTGGCGGTTCTTCAAAAAATTAAAAACAGAATTATCATCTGACCTGGCAATTCTACTTCTGAGTATAAACCCAAAAGAATTGAAAGCAGGGACTGGAATAGATACTTGTACCCCCACGTCCATAGCAGCATCATTCACGACAGCCAAAAAGTGGGAGCAGCCCAAGTGTCTGTGAATGGGTGGATGGATGGATGGATAAACAAAAATGTGGTCCATCATACAATAGGATATTATCCAGCCTTGAAGAGGAAGGAAATTCTGACACATGCTAAACATGGATGAACCTTGAGACATTATGCTCAGTGAAATAAACCAGTCACGAAAAGACAAATACTGTATGATTCCACTAATATGAGGTCCCTAGAGGAGTCAAATTCACAGAGACAGAAAGTAAAATGGTGGGGCCGGGGCAGGGGGATGGGGAGTGAGTGTCTAATGGGGACAGGTTTCAGTTTGGGAAGATGAAAAAGTTCTGTGGACGGATGGTGGGGATGGCTGCACAACAATGTGAATGTACTTAATACCACTGAACTGTACACCTAAAAATGGTTAAGATGGTGAATATTATATTTGTTGTTTTGGGTTTTTTTTGGCCGTACTGCATGGCTTGTGGCTTGCGGGGTCTTATTTCCCTGACCAGGGATTGAACCTGGGCCCTGGCAGTGGAAGCACGGAGTCCTAACCACTGGACCGCCAGGGAATTCCCTATGTTTGTCTATTTTACCAAAATCAAGAAAAAAAAAAAATTGGAGAAAAGCCCATAGCTTTCGCTCTTTTTTTTCAATTTTGTTGTTTTATAGGAATTTTGTCAAGGTGGAAGGACAGAAGGAAGGCATTTTATTGAACATTTTACTGGCTTCAGTTATATTTATTAGTATTTATTAGTATTCAGGCAGATGTGGTGTGTGGTTCCCATCTGCACTGTGATTTGGGGGCCCTGAGTATTAGGGATGCTGTGGAAGAGCTGAAGGCTGGCAGGGACCCTGCCCCTGGGTCCT
Organism: Balaenoptera musculus; assembly: GCF_009873245.2. Lineage (NCBI taxonomy): Eukaryota > Metazoa > Chordata > Mammalia > Artiodactyla > Balaenopteridae > Balaenoptera > Balaenoptera musculus. The sequence goes on along the minus strand of NC_045789.1, from coordinate 138,375,659 downwards.
GGTGTCCCGGGCAGCTTTAACAAACTCCTATAGACTGGGGGCTTAGACAACAATCATTTATTCCTCACATTTCTGGAGGCTGGACATCTAAGATCAAGGCAGCGGCAGATCTGGTGTCTGGTGACGCTTTGTGGCTCATAGACTGTGGCTGTCTTCTTGCTGTGTGCTTACGTGGCACCAGGGGTGAGGGAGCTCCCTGGGGGTCTCTTTTCAAAGGGCACTAATCCTATTCATGGGGGCCCCACCCTCAGGACCATCCACCTCCAGGACACAAATGTTCAGACCACAGCACCAGCCCTTAGGGTTCCTGCCTATGTATGAGCCACGGCTGCAGACACTCAAGTCACCCACCTGGAAGGTCCCACCTGTCTCAGGACCCTGACATGAATGTCCAAGGCAGCACTGACCAGCGGGGCTCTGAGAGGGCCCTGGAGGAACCGGGGTGCAAGAGGACAAGGCCTGGGGACCCTTTGGCCTCAGGTGAGACACTCCCCTTGGTCTCACGCAGAGGGGAGCACTGGCCCCCTGAGACAGGCATGCAGGCCCGGAATCTGAACCTGGGTGGGCGGGTGGTCATCTGATGGGCGGGTGGTTGGGTGGGTTCCTTTCCTTTCTAAAGCAAAGGAAACATAGCAGCCTCCCCAGGAGGCCATGTCTCTCCTGGGCGGACACAGCCTGTCCTGGGGACCCAGCAGGCCCCCTGCTCCTCAGGGAGGGAAGGCCCGGAAATGCACCCTGTCACCTTGGATCTGAAAGGGGTGAGATTGAAAAGCGTGTGAAAACTCCGAGACTTCCTGCTCTTGGGGGTGCCCAGGGCGCAGACAGGGCTTTGTGGAATCGTCTATTCCTTCTCAGTTCTTGCCCTATCGCTGCCATATTAGCAGAGACATCCCGTAGCCCGGGGCCAGGGACTGTCTCTCGGGCAAGCCAGGAAATCCCATCACAGGACCAACTGGGAAGCGCGCAGAGTCCAGATTCCTTTAGGTGTGAGAGGCAGTGCCTTTGTCCAGCCTGGGTGTCTCCCTGGTTATTCGTGACGTCCGTCAGAGGTGGGGCGACTGAGGGCTGCGGGGGATCCAGGGACGCAGGACTTCCGATGCTAAAGCCTGGAAAGGCCCAGGTGAACTGGGACAGCTGGTCCTCATAAAAGGGAAAGGTCTGACCTTCACCACGCAGTCTGAAACGTTTATTTGCTATGCAGTTGGGTGGGTGGGAAAAGCATTTCTCACTATAGAACCAAAACGCAACTTTCTTTACTTTCTCCCTCTTTCTCATCGCAGCCCGTGCAGGGGGGCAAACTTCCTAGGTCCCTAAAACTTTCTGGTGGCATTAGGGTTTTCTGCTCACTCTTACATAAAAGGCAGTTAGCTTTCCATCACTTAAGTGGCAAATATAGTCTCAATTCAGAATCAGTCCAAATCAGTGATATCAAGTCTGAGATACTAATCAAAGTTCCACACTTGAAATCAAATCAAACCCTCCTGCCCTGGGCCAGCTGGGGGCTGGAATCCTGGGAAGGGGCGAGGTGAGGGTTTCCCCTTCCCCAGTCTCCTCCCACTGCGCCCCAGCTAGTTGCCACATTTCTTTTTTCTTTTCTTTTTTTTTTAAAGAAAAAATTTTTTAAATATTTATTTACTTAGGCTGTGCCAGGTCTTAGTTGCGGCACGCATGCTCTTTAGTTGTGGCACGTGGACTCTTAGTCGCGGCATGCAAACTCTTAGTTGCAGCATGCATGTGGGATTTAGTTCCTCTACCAGGGATTGAACCTGGGCCCCCTGCATTGGGAGTATGGAGTCTTACCCACTGGACCACCAGGGAAGTCCCCAGTCGCCCCCATTTCTGTCCCTGCATGTGGAATGGAGGGGGTGGGGGAGAGGGAGAGGACTGAGGGAACTTCTGGGGTCTGGGCCTGCCGGTACAACATTCCTCTCTCTGCAGGTACTTTCATGGGTCCTTGGGTGAGTCCACGGGTGGACAGGTGGGGACCCCCCCGGACACCCCCTCCTTCCTCGGCCCCGAGGAATCAGGGTTCACTCCTGTCTTTGCTGTGGGCCCTCTGCCTCTTGGGGTGGCAGGCAGACAGGACAGTGATGCTGGCACCACGCATGGTCCACGGGATTCCTGGGCATCCTTGTGCACACACAGTCAGGGTGTGGGATGGGTTTGGTGGCCCGGGATGCCTCCCGGGTCCCCAGTGCCTCCTCTGCAGGGGACACAGGACACAGAGTGACACCTGGATGTGGAGGAGGCATCAACTCTCCCCCATGCTGGGTGGGACCCGTAGCAGGACACCCCAAAGAATCTCTCCTCAAACCCTTCTCCGCTCCCTCCGGTGGGCAAGCGGTCCGGCTGTCTTGCCTTTGTAAGCTCCCCCTCTGCACTTCCCCGCCCCCTTACTCATCCATCACAGCTGTCACACTGTCACCTGGATGCAGATGGACCCTGGCTCTGGCCTGCCCGTGGTGGGGCTGGGGGCTTTCCCTCCTGCTCGGTCTCATCACCTGACAGTTGGGATAATACTAATAATACCCACTCCATGAGGCCGGCTGACAAGGTGATGCCAAAAAATTCCCCACGCAGAACCCCTGTTGTCTCCATAGAAAACGCAGGAAGCACCCGCCCGTCCGAGGGGGTCCAGCACGTGGTGGGGAGCGGGGTGGGAGGCTCCGGGTCCTTACTGAGAGGTTACCCTGGGGGTTTGTCGTCCCTGGAGGTGGACGTGGGTGGCCTTACAGGCAGGCGTGCGGCCCGCTGGGCCTTGTTCCTCGGCTGGTGCGAGCGTCCTGGAGCCCTGATCCCACGCGGGGCTCCCCGCAGCCTGAGAAAGAAGCTGTCCTGAGGAGCGTGCCTGTGCCCCACCTGCCCCGGACCTGAGCTCGGTGGCGTGGGTCCGAGGGTGTCCGGGTCCCAGACAGAAGAGGGCGCGTGACGGACAGGGCGACCCTGCTGGCCTGGCGACATTCCTCCCAGGGAACAGCGGGAACAGCCGCGCGCGCCCCGAGGCACGAAGGGCAGCACGCCCCAAGCCTGGAGGCCCGGCCCGGCGCCGCACCCTGGAGAAGGCTTGGCACCGTCTCCGGGAGCCCGGGTCCCCACCCACGGCTGTGAACGGGCAGAAGCGGGGCCGGCGGAATAGAGAGGCCCGGCCGGGGAAGCAGCCGGGGTGCCCGCGCCCAGAGGCGCCCTGACCCGGTGCTCATCCTGCCCAGGGGAATTCTGCACAGGCCCGGAGGCCCCCCAGGATGCGGCCTCGCTGCGCCAGGAGCATGGGCTCGTGCACACCATAGGGAGGGATCCGAACGGGGACTTCGCCGTTCGAAAAGGGATCCTCGTCCTTTCCAAGTCCTGGTCTTAAAGGTGAGTTCCAGACGCTGCCTGCTCGCCGAGGCCACCGCCGAGCCTTCTAGGAATCGCTGAGGGACTCAGAGTGCAACGTTCAGAAATTACTCCCCCGTCATTTTCCTGTTTTGAGGGGGTGTTTCTGATTTATTTCTTGTCGATTTCCCGTGGAGGAAAACACAATCTCCTAACATACACTGTCCCCCAGTAGGTATTTTTCCAGCAGGAGGGGTTCTGTTCCAGTGCGTTTAGGCGGTTGGTGGAGAAGAGACATTTCAAAGTGGGGACTGCCCAGGAGGGGACATTCACGCGCAGGGGCCCCCCTTTCCTGCTACGTGAACTTGGCCGAGGCCAGGCCGCCAGTCCCCAGACCACCAGCAGCCCGGCGATCCTTCTCGGGGGCCCCAGTGTGTTCTGATTGATTATATGTTCTGTTTCTGTAACACTATGGTCTGTTTCATTAGTGCACGCTCTATTTGGTAACAATGTCCCTAATTAATACAAGTTCTATTTAGTGACAATATGCTCTATTTAATTAATTTCATGTGTTCTAGTTAAAAACAACATAGTGCGTCACCTGATTTATTTTGTCTGTTCACTGATTCTAATGAATTCCAAAACACAGGGTGCGAGGGTGGGTTCTGCAGACCTTCGGGGCTGGTCGGCTTGCCTGCCTGCAAGGAAGGGGCTCACGAGGGGCCACTTGGGGATTTCAGGTGGGGACAGCATGTGAGCAGGGCCCGAGCTGGGGGCGCGCAGCCCCACGTCTAACTCGCTGGGGTCCCCCAGCTGGCCTAACCCGCTGGGCTCCACACCAGCCTTGCCCCTTGGGTCTTGGCCCAGGGCCCCTGCCCCTCCCTTGCCCACACCACGGCCTACAGTCTCTCACACCCCCTGCTGCCCCCTCCCCGGGGCCCTGTCCCTCCCTTGCCCACACCACGGCCTACAGTCTCTCACACCCCCGCTGCCCCCTCCCCAGGGCCCTGCCCCTCCCTTGCCCACACCACGGCCTACAGTCTCTCACACCCCCGCTGCTCCCTCCCCAGGGCCCTGCCCCTCCCTTGCCCACACCACGGCCTACAGTCTCTCACACCCCCTGCTGCTCCCTCCCCAGGGCCCTGTCCCTCTCTTGCCCACACCACAGCCTACAGTCTCTCACACCCCTGCTGCCCCCTCCCCAGGGCCCTGTCCCTCCCTTGCCCACACCACGGCCTACAGTCTCTCACACCCCTGCTGCTCCCTCCCCAGGGCCCTGTCCCTCCCCGGGGCACTGTCCCCACTCCCCAGCACCACCACCACTGCCCCTTTCCGTTGTCCCTCCACCCAGCCAAGGGCTCTTCTGGAAACACAGCTGCCCAGTATCCTGGACGTGGTTCCCAAACTCCTCCTGAGGTGGCCCTGCAGGCCTCTCTGCCGGACGGCCCCCATGGGCCATGGCACCTGCTGGGCTGGTCCGTATGGAGCTCCTGGAGCCTCTCCTGTCCCGGACATTGTGCCCCCAAGCCTGGCACGCGCCTGGTGTGCGTGGGCACTCCCACCCTTCTCACGGCCCTTCCTGTCCAGGAGCTCCGGGGTGGAGGGGGGTAGTTTGGGGGGTGTGGGACAGACCTGAACTTGACCCCTTCACAGAATGTTGGGACGGTGGCAGGTGGGTGTGTGGGTCTGGTGGGTGCATGGGAGGGGTGTGTGGGGTGGAGGTGGGTGTGTGGGGTGGAGGTGGGTGTGACAGGTGAGGGGTGTGGGAGCCGCTTCCCAGCAGGCCGGCCAAGGCCAGGCAGGCGGGAGGAGCACCAGCTCAGGAGGGCGGAGAGGACCTTGGACCACGCTGGTTGCTTGACCACTGGAGCGCTGATCTGGCCTTGTGTCCGGCTACGCCAAGGGCGCCTGGCTGTAAGGCCCAAGGTCCCGTCTCCTTGACTTCTTGCAAGGCAGGAAGGGGCCTTGTGGAGGGGAGCCTGGAATGCCAGCCTTGGACTCAGACAGTGGATTTCTTCCTGCAGAAGGTGGGGCCCCCAGGAGATTCTGAGCAGGGATGGTACAGCAGACGCAGGCTGGGGAGAGGAGCCTGGCAGCGTGTGCCCACCGGCCTTCCGGCAACGGCTCAGGGCGCGGGGAGGGGCTGTGTGGCATTGCGTCAGCTCCCAGCACCCCCCCACCCCTTAGTGGTGACCTGTGCAGGGCCTGCCGGAGGTCTAGACTCACAGTGGCCTTGCAGATCCTTCTGCAGAAGGGCTCTGAGCCCCTGAACTGAGATCTAGAGGCGGAGGAGGGGCTGCGGCTCTCCATCGGGGCCGCTGCTGCAGCCTCTGCTCACCAGCCCTCCTCTCCTTTAATTGTGGAAAACGACCGGCACCCAGTGCCCCGCCCACCTTTCTTGCCCCAAGAACACCATCACCACAGACCTCCAAGGGTCTGCCCACTCCAGCGGCCCCACCACCTTTCCGAGCTGTGACGTGAGGGACCAGCCACGGCAGCACCTCCACTGTCAGCCGCAGCCTGCAAGGCGACCACCGCCAAGCCCCTGGATGTGCTGTGCTCTCCGCAGAGAACATTTCTTAGGCTAAGTGACCATACGCTTTATCACCCCGCATAGGGCTCCTTGTGGAGACAAAGGGGTTAATAAAATAGACTGAGAATGCAGCCGGCAGGTGTCGAAGGGGCAGAGTCGCTTAACTCTGCCAACCTTGAAAATAAAATAGCCAGTCAGTTATTTTACCAGCAAGATGAGTTCATTCAGGAACAGCGGAGGAATTGCTATTTGGGACGTGCAAGCTGTGGCAAAACCATGAGCAAGTCTAGCAAACAAAGGAGAGGAATTTTATAGAGTAAAAGGGAGGAAGGTGGGAGGGGCTGCTTTGAAAGTCCACCATAGGAAAGCAGGGGTTCAGAGTGGTGACGGTTTCTCATTGGCTGAGCAGTGGCGGCTTCTCATCGGCTGGGCTATTGCCAGGTGAAGAGAAAAGCCTCCTCCTGCTGGGGAAGTAGTGACCTTCCTGTTGGAGATGCAAAGTACTCTCTTCCTGTATGGGGCCTGTAGTCTCCCGACTGCATGAGAGGTCCCCTTCAAGCCTTCCCAACTCTATTTTATTTTGTTTTGTTTTTGTGTGTCTGTTTTTTTGGGGTTTTTTTTGGCCACATCATGTGGCGTATGGGATCTTAGTTCTCCGACCAGGGATTGAACCTGTGCCCTCAGCAGTGAACTGCGGGGGAATTCCCCCCAACTCTATTTTTTTTTTTTTTTTTTTTTTATTTATTTATTTTTGACTGGATTGGTTCTTTGTTTGCTGCGTGCAGGCTTTCTCTAGTTGCGGCGAGCAGGGGCTACCCTTCGTTGCAGTGCACGGGCTTCTCACTGAGGTGGCTTCTCTTGTTGTGGCGCACAGGCTTAGTTGCTCCCTGCGGCACGTGGGATCTTCCCGGACCAGGGATTGAACCCGTGTCCCCTGCATTGGCAGGCGGATTCTTAACCACTGGGCCACCAGGGACGTCCCAACGCTATTTCAAATGAGGTTTCCCTTTGTTAGTTTTCAGATGTCCCAACACGCCTTGGCCTGCATCTCAGCCCAGTGACCACGAATGAGGGTGTCAGTGGTCACCGTGGAATCGCTTCCTGCTGTCATGCTACTCACCACCAGCAGCGGGGTCCACGCTGTCTTCGCACAGGTTGGGAATCCAGTTCCAAAATCCTTTCCTGATGGTCTGCCTTCTGGAAGGGTTACACTGGATCCGGCGGCCTCGGCCGGGGCTCCCTAGAGCACAGAGCCTGCAGGGACGGGTGGAGGCACGCGGGGCTGCCCCCAGAGCTGGCGCAGCTCCTGGGCTTCTGCTCGGTGATGCAGGTCGTCTCTGGGCTGCCCTGTGAACAGCTCCACTTTGAGCAAGCTGACCCCGGGGGAAATCCGGGACCCTTCTTTCTCAGTTCTCTTATTGCCCAGCTGTTGGCCCTTGGGAGGCTGGAGGGGACCCACTCCCCAGGGCGGGTGCTTCCTCTGGGTCTGGATGTGGGGTCCGTGCAGCAGAGCTGTATGGTTCACCCGCCCCAGACCTTCTGCGAGGCCGGCTTGGCCAATGCAGGTAGAGGAGGCTGCAGCAGTGCCGCTCCGGACTGTCCCCCACTGTTCACGTGTTAAAGCCCTAACCCTCCAGGTGATGGTGTTAGGAGGTAGGTCTTAGGGAAGTGATCAGGCCATGAGCGTGGAGTGCCTGTGATGGGATTAGTGCCCTTATAGGAAGAGACATGAGTGAGCTTTTGTCTTCTCTCTCTGCTCTCTGCCATCTGAGAAGACAGCCATCTGCAAGCTAGGAAGAGGGCGCTCACCAGACCGGGGATCTGTCCTCACTTTGACCTTGGAACACCAGGCTCCAGAACTGTGAGAAATAAACATTTGCCGTCTAAGCCCCTAGTCCATGGTATCTGTCATAGCAACCTGCGCTGACAAGATAAGAGGCGTCCAGTGCTCTCCGCTGGCTCAGAGCACAGGCAGGGCCGAGTGAATCTAGACACCACGTGGAAGGCCCTACGTCCGCCCTGTTAACTGCTACACCAATAATACTACAGACTGGTGGCTCAGAAACAACAGAAATTTATTTCTTGCACGTTGGAGGCTAGCAGTCCAAGATCCAGGTGTGGGCAAATTCAGTGTCTGGTGAGGACTTGTTTCCTGGTTCACAGACAGGTGTCTTTGGTCTGTGTTCTCACATGGCCCATCGGGTGAGGGAGCTCTCTGGGGTCTCTCTTATAAGGGCACTAATCACGTTCATGGGTCTCCACTCTTATGAGCTCATCACCTCCAAATACCATCACATTGGGGAATAGGCTTCAACATTTGAAGTTTTGGGGGGCACACAGTCTGTAGCTGTGCTGTTGTAGAGACCGTTGGCCCCAATGCCCGAGAGCTCACCACTACCTGCCCTCAGCAGAGCACGGCAGCCCTTCTGATGGCCAGCACAGTTCTGCCAACACAGGTCCACATCCCCGGATGCTATCGAGCTATTTCATTTGCAAACATAAGGGGAAGATGCATCCTGACAACATGTCAGGTAGTGAGAAATTTGTCCTTCGCTGCCCTTTTGGGAGCACTGAAGGGAATATGAAGCATAACTTAAGATTTTCTGATTTTTCACAGTCAGCCGAGGGGCTTGAAGTGTGATGGCTGGTGTATTTGTCACGATGATTTAATATACAACCCAGCAGGCACCAGCCAGGTTTGGGTGCCGGCTGCATAGCTGAAAGTCAAGGCCTGACTAGTCAGGAGTCCTGGGCTTGATTTTTCCCACACTTAGCTTGTACAATAAATGCCCAGCAGACTGTTTCCTGAAAATACTCTGGCCGGTCACTATGACTAACGGGAATGGGATTTCCAGAGTAGTGACCGCTGAGGAAGAAGACAACTGGAGGGGAGGAGAGCCAACCCTGGACGGTCTTCCCGGGCACAAGGCCCAGTGTCTGGACAGGTGGGAGGGGAGCAGGGGCCCTGGGGACCTCCAGGGCAGCCTGGGTCGTGCTGGGCACCTGCCTGGCCTGACTGGCCTCTGCCCCCTGTTGGGGGACTAGGGGTCGGCTGTGATGCGCGGGGGACACCACACTCCCTTCCGCAAAAATAAAGCGATTTCCTGGTGGAATGCGGTCTGATGATCATCAAGGTCGCGGAAGGCAGTCGAGAGGAGGGGGCGGGGTCCTCGAGACGCGGGGCGCGGAGGAAGTCTCCGCACCTCCCGGGACCGGGGGTGGTGGGCGCGGGAGAGAACCCGATGAGGGAGGGGACACGGGCCGGCGGCGCAGGGCGTCCACGGCCAGAGCAGGGCCCGCCACGTCTCGCGGGTAGCGGAAGTCCCGCCCCTGTCCGGGGGTCCCCGCCCCTCAAGATCCGCCCCCTCAAGATCCGTCCCTCGTCTCCTTCTTCCCTTGTCCCGTGGAAGCGCCGCCCCCCATCCTGTCCACTGGACTCCCCGTCCGAGCTCCATAGACCAAGCACTCAGGCCCCGTGCTGAGAGCCTCCCACGACCTTGGAGGCCACGACCCCGCCCCACCTCCCTCCTGGAGGTCCCGCTCCTCCCACGGCCCCGCCCCCAGGAGGCCCCGTTCCTCCCTCGACCCCGCCCCATAAGCCCCGCCCCTCCCCGGTCCCGCCACAGATGGCCCCGCCCCCGGGATATACCTCTCCGCCCACGGCCCCGCCCACATTGGCCCCGCCCCAAACAGCCCCTTAGGCCCCGCCCACGCTCTGGTATCGCCCCATTGACCCCGCCCCTCTCTGCGGCCCCGCCCCCTCTGCGGCCCCGCCCCTCGGCCCAGGGAGACAGCGGAGGCGACCGTTGGGCGCGCGGGCGGAGCGGTTCGCGGCCGGAGAGCGGGCGGCCGGTAGGTTGCGGGCCGGGCGCTGGCCGCCCCGCCTCCGCTTTCTTTCTTCTCTGGGCGCGCGCTCGCGCCCTCCGCGGTCCGCCCCGCCCAGCGGAGCGGAGGGTGCTGGGGCCAGCCGGCTCCTCAATGTCGGGGCTTCCCGGCCGCCTCCGCCCCCGAGAGATACCTCTCCGCCCACGGCCCCGCCCTCATTGGCCCCGCCCCCAAACAGTCCCTTAGGCCCCGCCCACCCGCTGGTATCGCCCCCATTGACCCCGCCCCTCGGCCCAGGGAGACAGCGGAGTCGACTGTTGGGCGTGCGGGCGGAGCGGTTCGCGGCCGGAGAGCGAGCGGCCGGTAGGTTGCGGGCCGGACGCTGGCCGCCCCGCCTCCGCTTTCTTTCTTCTCTGGGCGCGCGCTCGCGCCCTCCGCGGTCCGCCCCGCCCAGCGGAGCGGAGGGTGCTGGGGGCGGCCGGCTCCTCAGGGTCGGGGCCACCCGGCCGCCGCCGCCCTCCTTTTGTTCCCGGGCCCGACTCCGGCCGAGTTGTGGGGCTGCCGCCGGGCCGGCCCTTGGCGGGACAGGAGGGCCGGGGGTCGGGGCCGGGCCGAGCCGCGGGCCTGCAGTGCCCACCGCGTTCGCTCGGACGGCGGCCGAGCCCGCGCGTCCCGGGCCGAGTCCGCACGGCTCCCGAGTTTCCTGTCCGATCTCACGGGCGGCCGCATTGTTTGGCCAGAGGCCGCCTCCAGAGACCCCAACTCTGGGAATCCACTGCAGCAACGCAGTGCAGTGCCGTGCCGGCTTCCCGGTGCAGGCTCCGTGCTGCAGCTCAGGGGTGGAAGGGTGAGACTGGGAGGCCCAGAGTTGTGGGTGTAGACAGAGAGCAGCCCAGAGTTGTGGGTGTAGACAGAGAGCAGCCCAGAGTTCTGGGTGTAGACAGAGTAGTCCAGAGTTGTGAGTGTAGACAGAGAGCAGCCCAGAGTTGTGAGTGTAGACAGAGTAGTCCAGAGTTGTGAGTGTAGACAGAGAGCAGCCCAGAGTTGTGGGTGTAGACAGAGAGCAGCCCAGAGTTCTGGGTGTAGACAGAGTAGTCCAGAGTTGTGGGTGTAGACAGAGAGCAGCCCAGAGTTGTGGGTGTAGACAGAGAGCAGCCCAGAGTTGTGGGTGTAGACAGAGTAGTCCAGAGTTGTGGGTGTAGACAGAGCGGCCCAGAGTTGTGGGTGTAGACAGAGCGGCCCAGAGTTGTGAGTGTAGACAGAGTGGCCCAGAGTTGTGGGTGTAGACAGAGTGGTCCAGAGTTGTGAGTGTAGACAGAGCGGCCCAGAGTTGTGGGTGTAGACAGAGTAGTCCAGAGTTGTGAGTGTAGACAGCGAGCAGCCCAGAGCTGTGGGTGTAGACAGAGCCCTTGGCGGGCGAGCACCCTCTCTGTGCCTTGGTCTCCCCATTGCTGGCTTGGGTTTGTAACGGGAGCTGCCTGTGAGGCTGCTCAGGGTTGTGAGTGGGTCCGCGTGGTCAGTGTCCGTTACTTTCACGTGCTGTGATGGGAAGGGCACTTGTGAGGCCGGGGACCTGCAGGTGGGACAGTGAGACCTGCGGGGAAGGCGCCGCTTCCCCTTCCCCAGAGACCCCCCCCAACCCAGGTCTGAGACAGGAGCCCAAGTAGGCAGTGGGGAGAGGGCGGTGAGTAGAGAGAATACGTTTAAAGTTTTACTTTAGAAACATAGTGGTCACAGCGTGAGGTTTCATCAGAGCGCCTTCCGACCCAGTGGTCTTGAGGCCTAGAGATAATGGGCATGAGGTGGCCGGCACAGGACCTGGGCGCTGGGTGACCGCCTGGGGGCCGGGATGGGCAGAGGAGGACCTGGGCTGGGCGGACGTGTGGCGCTGACCTGTGGGCGGGTGCTGGGTGGCAGTGTCCTGCGCCGGGTCAGGAGGTGAGAGGCAGGCACTGAGTGGGCCTGCGCAGCCGAGAGGAGGGGGCCTGGACACTGCTGCGCCCCGGGGTCAAGGGCAGGCCTCCTTCCCCTCGTTCTAGAAGGAGGGCATCTGAGAGGAAGGGGCCAGTGGCCAGGCAGAGGAGCAGCTGCTGGCTGGGAGGCCGGGACCAGTGTGGCCCTGGCGGAGGGGCGGGCGGGAGGCGGGGGAGGTGAGGGCGGTCAAGGCCACCTGACCAGTGGAAGGAGTGGCCCGTGCTGCCCGCCCGCATCTCCCACAGCAGAGGTGATAGCATGTTCGCGCTCTGATTATATTGTCTTTTGACACTTGTCTTTGTCTGAAACAGGCCAAGCAAAAGGGTCAGGATGAAGGAGAAAACTGTGTTAGTGAAGACTTAACACATGCTGTGTAGCAGGTACACAAAACACAGCGAAGCCAGGGCGTCTTACATTTTCTTTGAATTTGGTGGAGTTCCCATAAACCTTTTACTTTCTAGTTAGCACGTGTATGCGTTTCCCGTGACCTCTGTAACAAATTACCTCCAGCTTAGTGGCTTAAAGAGCAGAAATGTTCCCCTCGCAGTTCTGGAGGCTGTCCCCACACGCCTCGGCCCTGGGCCCCATGTCACACTGCCCTGGCGCCCCTGCTTCCGGCCTTGTGTCCTGTCTTCACACCTCCCCCTGCCTCCCTCCCGTGAGGACACCTGTGGTCGCACCTGCGTGTGGAACCCAGGGTCCTCTCCCAGCAAGGGCTGTTTAATGTAATCCCACCTGCCAAGTCCCTGTTGCTTATAAGGTGACATTCGCAGTTCCAGGGCCTCAGACCCGATGTCGTTGCGGACCACCCTGACTACTTTTGGAAGGGCTGTGGTCTCTCCCGTCCTGTGCTGGGGAACAGCCATGTCTTCCACCTTCCCCGACTGGGCGCTGCTGGCCCTGCGTCCAGAAGGGCCTCGCGGTGTCCCCTGCTGTGCGCTGGAGGAGAGGCCGCAGCTGTCCCGGGAGAGAAGATGAGCTTTGCTTGGGGTTCCAGTCTGGCAGATCACTCGTTTTTACTTTTGGGGGTGGTGGGTACCAGCTCCTTTGGCCATCTGACAAGAGCTGTACTCAGTCCTCAGAAGTACACTTAACCCACGTGCACGTGCAATTTTAATACAGACACAAGTTTATCTGCGGTTTTTGGGGGTTCACCAGGTTCATCCCCGAGATCATGTACTCCAGGCAAGTAAAATGCCTAGTTTGTCCTTTCTGCTTTCTTTCCTCTTTTCCTGTGGCCTTACTGTGCCCAACCCTGTAATCAGGTGATATCCCGATGTGTCTCCTTCCTTGGTTTTTTTTTTTTTTTAATTTAATTAATTAATTAATTAATTAATTTATGGCTGTGTTGGATCTTCGTTTCTGTGCGAGGGCCTTCTCCAGTTGCGGCAAGTGGGGGCCACTCTTCATCGCGGTGCGCGGGCCTCTCACTATCGCGGCCTCTATTGTCGCGGAGCACAGGCTCCAGACGCGCAGGCTCAGTAGTTGTGGCTCACAGGCCTAGTTGCTCCTTGGCATGTGGGATCTTCCCAGACCAGGGCTCGAACCCGTGTCCCCTGCATTGGCAGGCAGATTCTCAACTGCTGCGCCACTGGGGAAGCCCCTTGGTTTTTTTTTTTACACACATCATGCTGCACCATTTTTGTCCCTTGACAGTGGCCATCCTTCTAGGACACCAGATGAAGAGCTAAGGCTACTGATTAAAGAATCAGACAGCAGGCCCTCTCCTGTCCTGCTTGCCTCCATCTCCAAGGGGCAGTCATCTCAGGCATCCTATTTTCTCAGGCATTTACTGCCATTTAAGCTGCTGTCTTAAAATGTGTGTGTTTGATTTCTCTCGAAGATGCGAGGGAGGGCTGGCTCTCCCCTCCGCTGCACCACTGCTTCCTCTCCCTCCATTTCCCAACTTCATCACATCACCTTCTTTTGGTTAGACTAGTGTCCGCTGCTCACGTGTTTGTTACTGAACCACACGGTACCTGAGCACAACTCCTTTCTCACCCAGCCCTGTCGCTCCCCTGTCAACCTCTCTCTCCTCACCCCAGCACCGCGCCCTGCCACACCCCTCTTGTGGTGGCCCTTGTTGGGGACTTCGCTTCTGGAATCCTGCTTCCTGCCCCACTCTGTCCTGGTCCCTATGGGACCTGCACGCCTGCGCCCCCGTGTTCCCGCGCTCGGGACCTCTGTTCTCTGTCTGGGCTCACTCCTTGTTCTGTTGAGTGCATATTCATGATAACTAAGAAACATTAACTAGATTTTTCTTTTGCCCTTGATTCTGTAAGTATCTTTGTTTCACTCTTCAGTTAACTTTTAGTTTAGCTGGGTATAGAATTCTACTGAAAAGTATTTTCTCAGAATTTTGAAGACGTTGCTTCATTGTGTGTAGTTTCTGGCACTGGTGGAAGCTGATGCCGTGGTGATTTCAGGTCTCTGTGTGTGATCTGGCCCCACAGGAGCTTCTCTTGTTCCCCATGTTCTGAACTATCAGTTGATGACGTACGTTCTCATCACTGTCCTGGGCCAGGTGGCCCCCTTCAGCCTAGGCCTGACGTTTTGTGTTATTCTTAGTTTTCTTTCTTTCAGTTTTGTGTCTCTCTGGAACTCCTTTATTTGGAGGCTCAACTCCTGGGCTGACCTGCTAATCCCTGATCTTCCTTCTCCTCTTGTTGATCTCTTTGATGTTTGTTCTGCTCTTGGGAGATTGCTTTGCATTGTCTTCTGACTCTTCTGTTAATTGTTTTATTTCTGTTATCCCTTTTATTCAATAGTTCTTTTTTATTTCGATTTTCCTTTTCTGTTTATCTCTTAGAGGGTAATAATTAAGGATACTTTGAGTTTTTATTTTTCTTATCTTTCTTTTTTCCCCCTATTTTTTACTAGACTATATCCTTCATGAGAACAAGGATTTTTTTAAAAATAAATTTATTTATTTTTGGCTGCGTTGGGTCTTGTTGCTGTGCGCTGGCTTTCTCTAGTTGCAGTGAGCGGGGGCTACTCTTCGTTGTGGTGCGTGGGCTTCTCATTGCAGTGGCTTCTCTTGTTGCGGAGCATGGGCTTCAGTAGTTGCAGCACGTGGGCTCAGTAGCTGTGGTTCACGGGCTCTAGAGCGCAGGTTCATTAGTCGTGGTGCATGGGCTTAGTTGCTCTGCGGCATGTGGGATCTTCCCAGACCAGGGCTCGAACCCGTGTCCCCTGCATTGGCAGGTGGATTCTTAACCACTGCACCACCAGGGAAGTCCCTTGAGAACAAGGATTTTTTTTCCCTCAGTATTGTTCATGGCTGAATTCAAACACCTAAAATTGTGCCTGGCACATAGAAGGAACACTATATGGTGTTCAGATCTCCTATATTACTGATTTTTTGGGGGGTAGGGATTCTGGTCCTTCTAATAATTGTTGAGAAAAGTGTTAAAGTCTCCAATGTTGACTGTGGATTGTTGATTTCTGCCTTGAGTTCTTCCAGGTTTTTCTTTATATATCTGAAGCCCTGTTATTAGGCTTGTACACTTTGGGGATGATTTGTCCTCCTGATGAACAGAGCTTTTGTTTTGAAGCCCATTTATCTGACACTGATACGCTCCCCCAGCTGTCTCATGTTTACTGTCTGCACCTTATGGCTTTTCCATCCTTTTACTCTCAGCCTGTCTGTATGCTGACATTCAAAGTTAGCTTCTCATAAAGCCCATTTCATACTTTCTGCTTTTGAATGTGAGTGTTTTTTCCATTTCCAGTTTTAGTGTTTTAATTTCCCCCAAATTGAAAATTTTTATTAGCTAATAAATAAGCAAATAATAAACACAAACTTTTCCAAAGCAGTTTTGGGGGGAAATGGGCATAAATAATATTTGGAACACTCTTAATACCAATTTTTAGAAAGTGTTCATTATAGAAATTATTTGAATAGATACAGAGTAAACAGAAGAATACAGTGAACGCCCAGGTACTGTCACTCACCTGTGACGGCCTGTGACGATTGTCGACGTCCGGGCTTTCTCGTCTCACCGTGACTCCACCTGCTCCTCCCTCCTCTTTTGTCGTAGCTTTTCATTTCCGTTCCCTGTGACTATTAATAGGGCTGATTTGTGTCTCCACTTTGTTTTCTGTTTGTCCTATTTTTTGGTGTTGTTGCTGTTTTTTCTTTCCTGTCTTGTTTTGGGCTAATTGAATGCATGCATATATGTGTGTACATACACAAAGGTATGTACATGTTTGTATCTATGTATTGCATGTACCAGATGTGTATTTATCTGTAGTAAATATACACACATATTTTCTAGTATTCCATCTTAATTCCTGTCTTGGCTTTTTGGCTGTACCTCTTTGCATTATTTTTTAGTAGTCTAAAATATGTATACTAACTTACTGCAGTCTGTTTAGAGTTAATTGTGTAACACTTTAGAAAAAATGTTAAGAATTTTATAATAGTAATAAAAGTTCCATTTATCCCCCCTTTGAGCTATTTGTTGTCATTCGTCTTGTATCTACATATGTTATAAACCATACAACACACTGTTATAATTTTTGCTTTAAAAAGTGGTATGTATTTTAAAGAAATTAAGAGAAGGAAAATAATATTTCAAAACGTTTACCTGCATGTTCACCATTTCTGTTGTGCTTCATTCCCTCTCGTAGATTTGAGTTTCCATCTGGTATCCTTTCTCTTCAGCTTGAAACACCTCCTTTAGCATTTCTTGCCTGTTGGTGACAGATTCTCCCAATTTTGGTTTATCTGAACTGTCTTCATTTTCCTTCAGTTTTAAAGGATCTTTGTGCTGGCTGTAGAATTCCGGGTTCTCCTTCCCAGCCCTCTGGTTCGCTTGTCTTCCGGCTGCTGTTATGTAGATGTCAGCCTCGCCATCGCCGCCTTGTCCCCATGTGTCACATGGCGTCTTTGCCTTTGCCGTCCGGCACTTGGACTGTGGCGTGCTTAGACGGGTTTTCTTTGTATTTATCCTGCTCAGGGTTTGTTGAGCTTCTTGGATAAATAAGTTTATAATTTTTTACCCGATTTGGGGGAAATGTAGTCATTGTTTATTCAGATGTTTTTCTGCCCCGTTTGTTCTCCTCTCCTTCTGGCGCTCCTATTACATGTGTGGCTGATGTTGGTTTGTTATTGTTCCGCAGGGCATTTAAGCCCTGTTCTAATTAAAAATTTTTTTTCTCTTTCTCATCTCCTTCTCTTCCGTCTCCAGTCCAAATTAAGTCCATTTCATTCGATGAGTTTTAAAATTTCAGTTACTGTAGTTTTTATTTCTAGAGTTTCCACTGGCTTCTTTCCTATAGTTTCCATTTCTCTACTGAGATACGCCACCTGTTTATTTGACTGTATCTTCCATTAAATCCTTGAACACACTATATTAGCTGCCTTAAAGTTCTGATCTGCTAATTTCAACTCCTAGGTTATCTCAGGATCACTTCCCACTGGCTTCTTTGTCTCTTGACTGTGGGTCACACCTTCCTGTTTCTGTGAACATCTAGTAATATTTGATTGTGTACTGGACATTGTGGATGATCCACTAGTGGTTCTTTTTTCTGAAGAGTGTTGATTTGTCGGGACTCACACAGACCTCTCTGCATCACGTCTGCTGCTGTGCTTGGACTCTGGCTTCCTCCTCGGAGGCTCTCTGGGCACAGGCTGCTCAGGGGCTGGCCGAGGGCTGGGCAGAGTTTACCAGCAGACCTCAGGGCTTCCTCTCTCCCCAGCTACCTCCTGTCTGAGACGCTGAGATGTTCCCCTCACTTTCCAGCCACCTGCCATGCCCAGACTCCATCCTGTGATTAGAAGCTGGAGGATTGCAGCTTCCACCTGAGCTCCAGACGCGTACAAACACACACCTTACCCAGTGCAACCCCCTTCTTGCAGAGGATAACTGCCCTCCGGTTTCTGCCTGCTGTCATAGCTCTTCAAAGAGTTGGTTTTTATATTTTGTACCTGGTCGGAACTTGATTCATCACAGGCGATGCATGAGGCTGTCACTTCACTGACGGACCTCCTGGCACTTCGGTTAGTAGCCAGGCGTTGACCTTTGGGGTTTACTTGTTTCTCATCTAGAGAATCAAGTAATTGGGGAGTGAGCCACTCCAGCTTAGGAGAAAGCTCTTCCTTACCAAGTCCTGGATGAGATGAAGTCCAGGGCGGCTCTTCTGGGATGCCTTCTTAGACACATAAAGCAGTGTGGGGAGCGTGTTGGCCGGTGTGCACCCCTCGCTGCATCCGTACGACGTGAGCCGCCGAGGGGTGAGGACGAGGGTTTTGTCCGCTGACCTCTGGCGGGGGGGCGGTCCTGCTGGTGCGGGTTCCCTCGACGCAGGGCTCCGTTTGGTACCTGCTCTTCACCCCGCCCCGGTGTCTAGCCCGACCTCGGCAGACTGCTTTTCTGTGCCAGCTTCTGTCTGTAAAATAGGGTTAATGATAATGCTGTCGTGCGGATGAGCTAGAATAACGAGTGTGAAGTGCTGGGGACCGTGTGGCCCGTAGGATGTTCCTGGTGCCGTTCGCGTGGCTGCTGTGAGTGGACGTGTGCCTGTGGGCACACCCGCGTCCAGCCCCTGCTGCGGGCCGGCCTGTGGCTCCGTGGCTCTTGAGTGCAGTCCCGAGGAGCCCGGCCTGGGACACGCTTTACCTGGAGGCATTTGGGCAACGTGAGGTGCCCAGACCGCCCGCTCCCCAGAGCCCCCATCCCTAGTGGCCTGGAGCCCGGCCGGGATGTGCACCGAGGCGTTTCACAGCCAGTCCACTCCTGACCGCGAGGGTGGGGCGGCTGGGCCCGGGCTGGGGGGCTCCTGGGCGCACCTTGTGTGAGTTTCCCGGGGCCGTGGAACAAAGCACTGCCAACTGGGGGGCTTACACCAGCGGGGATTTATTCTCGCTGCTCTGGAGGCGGATGTCCACGTCAAGGTGTGGGCAGGGCCCGGCTGGGCTCCCCCTGGGGGCCCCCGTTGTGGGGAGATCCTTCCCACCTCTTCCGGCTCCTGGTGGCCGCTCGTGGCCCCTACGCTCCTGTCTCTGCCTCCGTCTTCACGTGGCTTCCCCTGTGTCTCAGCTTCCCTCTGCCTCCCTCTTACAGGACACTTGTGATGGCATTTAGGGCCCCCTGGGTAGCCCAGCACTGTCTCCTCATCTGAGAATCCTTCACACAAGCCCATCTGCAGAGACCCTTTTTCCAAATGAGGTCACATTCCCAGCTCCTGGGGATTAGCACCTGATGTCTTTGGGGCCACCGTGCGGCCCACCACACCCTGCCTGGACCTGGGAGGCGAGGAGCCCTGTGGGATCGTGGGCAGGGGTTGGGCCTCCTGCCACGTGGCCTGCTGTGGCCACGCGTCCTCCGTTGATTTCCGAGGGCTCTGCCCGCCGCCCGCCTGTGTGCAGGCTGAGCCCGTGTGCAGGCTGAGGCGGGTACTGGGACTCTGTGCACTTGCAGATTTCTGTCTCCCTGAGAGTGACTGGGAGAGACGCAGAGCACAGAAAGGTTCCCGTCTGCCCCACTGAAAAAGGCAACAAGGGCAGTGCGACACCCTGCGGCTTCTTCCTCTGGACTCCTGTAGCGAATGAGCAGATTTGTACGTGGGGGGATGTTCTGTAGGAGGCCTGAGAAAAGACCCCTTTCTTGGAGAGGAGAGTTGTCCTCCGACGGTGCCGGCCTTGGCGTGAGCGAGGAGGCGGGGACCAGGCAGCCAGGTGGGCGGAGGGTTTGGCTGTGCCTCCTGTCCTGGGCCGCTGGGAGGGTGGCGGGACAGCCAGGTTCCGGCGGGGGGCTGCTGCCTCAGGGCTGTGGGGCTGTCCCTTCATAGTTAGATGCGCCGGATAAAAGCTGCTGTACGATATTTGGGACACAGTTATACTAAAAAGTTACTCGTCTTTTATCTGGAATTCAGGTTTAACCGAGTGGCCTTCATTTTCATTTGCTAAATCCAGCAACTTTATTTATAGTTCCCCCCTGCCCAGGTTTAAAAACCACAAACAGAAATAAATACCAAGCAGAGCTGGAAAGGGAAAGTCAAATAGCAACAGGAATGGAAAATTGAGATGGTTTAACCTTCAGTATTTCAATTTGTAGAATTTGTTTCTGGAATCAAAACTAGCCCCGCAGTTCCATCGGCTATAGAGCCTGAAACATTGTAGCCCCAGCTTGTCCTGTCTACTTTCTGGAATCGGTATGGCCAGGCTGGCACCCAGAGCAAGCCGGGAGCTCGAGGGCAGGGTCTGCCCGCCGATGGCAGGGGTAGGGTGTCACCGCTCTCGGACCCCTCCGCTCAGCCCTGGCTGCGGGGGGCTGGGTGGGAGCGTGGTAGGGCTCCCGGCCCGCCCGAGCTTCTGCTTGGTGTGGTGCTTCTGGGCAATCGGGATTTCTGGGGCTTCCGGCCCCTGTGTGTTCTGACCTTGTGACAGGTGGACCCTGGGCTGACGTTCCTGCCACTCCTTGTGGCTGTCTTGTTCCGCTTCCCCTGCCCCCTCGAACCTGCCTCCTGTCCCGTTCTCCCCCAACCCCGACTGTGCACCCACAGTGGCGTGTGGACCACTGCCCAGGGCTGGGAGAGGAGGGGCTGCTGAGCGAACGGCAGGCGCGGCCCAGGTGTGGGTGTCCTCCGCTGGGCTGCCGGGTAGCTGGGGGGTGATGAGGCTTCGGGGAGTTCGGGGGTCTGGCGGGGGGGGGGGCCAGCTGAGCCAAGGAGCGGCGGAGGGAGGGAGGGGGAGAGGGTAGGTTCAGGGAAGAGCAATTTTTCAAATGGAGTCAGGGCTTCGGCTGCCCTCCTGTGGGTCCCTCCAACTTCTGTGTGTGATGGTACTGGCCCATTGAGCTGTTTTGTCCCCCAGGGTGGCTGGCCCTGGGAGGGCGGGGCCGTCACTGGTCATCTGATCGTAGTTGTCTACCCGGTGCTGCTGTAGAGGCCACTGGACAGTTATTGAATGAATGAATGAGTGAGTGAATGAATGGGCGAGCAGGGAGGTCATGGGGTGGTGAAGGTGGACCTGCCCGGGGTGAGCGTTGAGGTTTGGGCTGGGACCCTGGGCGGCAGCCGGGGAGGATCCCGGGCTGGAGCAGGGCGGGCTGTGGAGGTGCGGCCGGCAGCTGTGAGCAGGGGCCGCTGCAGGTGCTGGCAGCCCAGCCAGCCTCTCCCCTGCCTGTCTCCTGCCCCCGTCTTTGCCGCCATCACCCTGC
This sequence comes from Balaenoptera musculus, assembly GCF_009873245.2. Taxonomy (NCBI): domain Eukaryota; kingdom Metazoa; phylum Chordata; class Mammalia; order Artiodactyla; family Balaenopteridae; genus Balaenoptera; species Balaenoptera musculus. The sequence continues at coordinate 138,354,848 of NC_045789.1, read as the reverse complement.
CATCTCCCACCTGGATGTCCGGCTGCCTGCCTTCTGCCGAGCTCCTCCTTTCCTTAGTTGAGACCTTTCTTAAGTTCCTTCCTGTGTAGAAAGTGTTCTTATTGTGATGGGAATTTAAAAGTTACTTCCAAATGCACCCACCTCAGTATCTTCGTTATGCCCATCACACTGGAGAGTGACGCAGAGTGGCAGCAGAGGGTCCCTGGTCAGCCAGCGATCAGGCCCCACGTGTGCTCGGGGGACGGTTTTTATGGACACGGGTGCCTGGTTACAACATAGGTGTCTTGTGTGTCCCCTGAGGCTGCAGGGTCTGTGCCCCTCAGTGCCTGTGTGAGCCCAGCCGGTGCGAAACGATGCCGCCTTCTGCTTGTCGGAGGTCTTATGCTTTTAAAAAAATTGTTTTAAATTAATTTTTTTATTGAAGTATATAGTTTATTTACAATGTTGTGTTTTACACTTTCATTTGTTTCTTTTAGATGAGGGAGATCTCACACATTTGTTTCTCTTAACTGGTTATCATTTGGATTTTTCGTGATGTAAACTTTACAAAGGATTAGAATCACTCAGAAAGATGTAATATAGTAATATTTTTGAACCAGTAAAATGGACCTTTGTAATTTAAAATAGTATCTTTTCTGCTAAATCTAGACTTTCTTCTCCACACTTTGAGAAAAGGAGAAGTGCTGGTGAGGGGGCTGCTTGGTTGAGGCCTGGCGTAGGCAGGGGCACCGGGGACAGAGATAAAATATTCAAGCCGTCCTGCAGGTATCCTGTTCCCACAGGCCCTTCTGTTCTGAGCGCTTTGGGTGCTCGCGGGGTTCCGTGGGTCTCCCTTCCTTGGGGGCAGCCCTCTCCTTCCTCCGCAGCTGAGCTGTACTCGGCTTTACAGCACTGAGAGAGAGCTCAGTGCTGTAAAAAGAACACCCCGTGGTGTGTTCTCTTGAAAGAAGATGGAGCTAGATGAGTTTTTTTTATTTATTAAAAAAAATTTTTTTTTCCTTTCTGCATATTTTTTTAAAATTCGGCTGTGCCAGGTCTTAGTTGTGGCATGTGGGATCTTTAGTTGTGGCATGTGAACTCTTAGTTGCAGCATGTGGGATCTAGTTCCCTGACCAGGGATTGAACCCGGGCCCCCTGCATTGGGAATGCGGAGTCTTAACTACTGGACCACCAGGGAAGTCCCTGGAACTAGATGAGTTTAAAGCTAGTGTTTTAAACTTTCTTTACGTGGTAAGTATGACATCAGCAGAGCTGTATGTCTTCAAGTTCACATTATTTTCGGAATTCCATTTCCTTTTAACGTTATTAGACTGTGAGTAATAATTCTGTATACATTTTCCTGATGTGTTTAAATGTTCTTAAGGTTGCCAGTCTTTCATTTCCCCTCTTTCTTATTTTTTCTCCTCTTTCCAGATTACTTGTATTTGTCGTATTTCCTAATTCTAAGAGCTGCTTTGCTGTTTAGTAAATTCTTGTCTCCATCCCTAGTCGATGGGTGGCTGCCTCGTGATGACCTGACTCTTGCTGAGGCTGACTTGGGAGCAGGAAGGGACGTGCCCCCGGAGGCCAGAACCCAGGCATCTGCTCCGTGTCCCTGCAGCCTGGCCTCTTGGTTTCTCTGGGCTTAAAGTGTTAAAACCCTAAGAACTGACATTTTGAAAAAAACCCACGCAAAAAACTCTGCATAATAACAAAGTGCTGAGCTGGAACATTTTATGTGTGGTACTCTTCTCTTCAGCCTATCATAAATTATTCAACAACTGCGCATCCTAATAATTTTAGGGGCTGCTGACCTGCTTCCTAAACTTAGGTTAATGTGCAAATTTGGGAGATGAAGCTACCAAGGAGTTGAGATAGACTGTTTGAGAACCAGGTGGACGATTTTTGTTAGCAGAAATACTTCAGGGGAGGCCAGTTTCTACACAGGCATTTGCTCGTGTGCTAATAGTAAAACGTGTGGTTAAGAGCCCGAACTGAAACTGGTCAGCCTGAGTTTGAATCCTAACTCTGTCTTCGGACGTGGTTGTAGGCGAGATGCCTGAGCCTCGGTTTCTTCATTTGTAAAACGGGACTGTTATATTTAGCTTGTGAGACTGATTGATCAGGTGGTCATCCAAAAGTAGTCATTTTTATTAGCCAGTTTTTCCCATTCCTGGTCAGTTTTATCTCTGATTTATGCAGCATGATTTCCTTAATCACCTCATCACAGATTAGATTTGAGGGAAAAATACTTAATCATGCATTGCTGCTTAGAAGTAAATATAGCACTGTTTTGTGTATATTTACAGCAGGAATGGTAACAAGTCAAGTGATAACATTCATATTTTGGATTACGTGGTACGTTAGTTATTGCTGCCATGTAACAAATCGCCCCCCCGAAACGACGAGGGCTTTCTGCCTCCCAGTTCCTGTGGTCAGGAGCCCGGGGCGGCTTAGCTGGGTCCGCGGTTCCAGCTCTCACGCCGGGTTGTGATGAGGGTGCAGTGGGTGAGGAGCCACTCCTACGCTCACTCCCGTAGCAGCTGGTGGCCTCGAAGACCCACTCCCAGGGTCACACGCGGCTGTCGGCAGGTCGCACGGCCTGGTGGCCAGAGACGCTGTTCTTTGCCACGTGGCTGCTTCTCGGGGCAGCTCACAGCCTGGCCGCTGACTTCCCTCAGAGCGAGGGGGCGGGAGGCAGTCTTTGGGTAGCCTGTCTTGGAAGCGACATCTCGTCACTTTTGCCATATTCAGTTTATTTGAAGCGAGGCACCAGGTGTAGCCTGCACTCAGGGAAGGGGGCTGCCCAGGGTGGGACGACTCGGGGGCAGGATCGTTGGGGCCATCTCAGAGGCTGCCTATCTGTGTCCAGCCCACGGCCCCAGTGGTTCACGCCCCTCGCACGTACAGAACGCACTGCCCCCGAGATCCCTCCACGATGGCATCAGCTCAGAGTCCAGAAGGCCGTCATCCGGACGGGCTCCAGGTGTGGGTGAGGGTCCCCGGCTGTAGTTGCTTGAGCACAGCTCCGGGGGTGCCCTTCGTCTCCATCTGTAGACCGGAACTGAAGGCCAACTATCAGCCCCTCCCCAGAACAGTAGTGCAGTGTTGGGACAGACATAGGGTAACCACTGTAGACGCTCCTCAAAAAGGAGGGAAAAGGGAAGGCGTAAAGGAGTCACAGGTGCACAGCAACTCTTTAATCCAGCCTGGAAAATGTTGGAAATCGCTTCTGAAGATTTGGGGATGGTGGCTCTCGCTCTGCCTTCTGTGCTTCTGATTCTTCTCTTTCCCTTTTCGTGAAGGCAGCATGCGTTTGCAGTTGAGTCGTTCTCTCAGCCTTCTTCCCACCAGTAGACTTTTGGGGATCCAGTGCCCAATTTTCATTTTGTACTGCCTGTGACTCTTTCAGTTCAAGCTGACAGTGTTTCCACTGATAGCGTTTTCTTGAAAACTTTGTGGGCCTCCTGTGAATCTCATTGGTGTTCACGCCATCAGACAAGAGCCATCCTTCAGATCTCTCTGAGATAAGCCCTTCTCTGCCTTGGGCTCCTGCAGGGTGAGAGACGGCGCCCGTGGGCATCCTAGAGGCCCAGATGTTCAATGAGAAGGTCTCTTTACGGGGCGCTGTCCATCTCTTACACCTTTCCTCACACGCAGCAGTTTGCACGCGACATCACACGCACGAGGACTCTGCCCTGAACAGAAGAGGAAGGTGAGGTGAGGAGTTGGCTTTTGGGGACGTTCGGGTTCTTGTGGGTGGTTGCTCGGAAGAGAGTCAGGTGGCAGGAGGTGACAGTGATGACGAGTTCAGAGCAGGTGTGGAGAGGAGGAGGTGGATGCAGGCGAGCTTGCCCAGGGGGACAGCTCAGCCGTGCGGGAGGAATGCAAGTGGGGTGAAGACAGGGCCACGCTGGCGGTCATACTCATGGCAGGTCCGTGTCTCCCCTCTCCTGTGTCACATAGATTCAGTTAGGCTAATTGGATTTTAGTTTTGGGGCTTTCTGTATGCATTGCTTGTGAACACATGACACCATATGCTCAACAAGTGTCTGGCCCTGTGGTCTGAAAACTCCTGACGGTTGTTTCCCTCCTTAAGTAGAAATGTGTCAGTCTGCTCTGGCACTTGAACCTCAGGACCATCCCTCAGGGTATAGGTCGTGTACTTGGAAGAGGCAGGTGACCCGAGTGGAGAGCGACCCGTGGTCCTGGCCGCCTGGCCCGGCCCACCGTGGCTCCCTGCTTCTCTTGGGTTGGGTGTCTGCAGGGACTTGGGTGCCTGGGAACTCTGCGTGTCTCACCTGATGGGCGGTTCGGCTGCCAGCTGCCCTTGGAGGTGTTGGGCTGGGTTCAGGGGTTCAGGGCTGATGAGGTTTGGGGATAGGGAATGAGGGTGGGATCCTAGCTTCATTTCAGGGAAGAAACGTGCCAGAGTGGATCTTCGCCAGTTTTCTGATGTTTGGCTCGCTCTGATCCCTTTCCCTCTTCTGAGTTGGTGCTGATCCAGACCTCTGTTGATGGATGTGGTGATGGGACGAGCCTCACCTTCTGCCCTGGACTTGCAGTTGGACCTGCTTTCGTGCCGCCAGGGCAGGGGGTCTTGCTGAGGCCTCACCCCCTTGCTGATCCCCATCCCAGCTCCGGCAGAGTCTCCTGAGACCCCACAGCAGTGGTGGGGGCCTGCCGCAGGGCACAGGTCTCCTCTGTTTTGTCCCCGCGGTGGGGCAGGATTGATGTGGGTCTGGAGAGAGAAGGCAGCCTTCATTTTTGTACAGCTGGGAATTAGGTGTTCCTGATGACGGTGGCCTGCGTAGAAAAACCCATTGCCCTCTTCAGTTAACTTTTTTTTTTTTTCTGCTTACAAAAGTCATATCTATTCTTTTTAGAAAGTTTAGACATTGTGGACTAAAGTAATTAAATTCTAACACTTAGAGACAGCGAGGCCATGTCCTGGACAGTTATTGGCTCAGCAGGTGCTCACTGAGCATTCTTCCCGCTCCAGCGGGCACAGGATGTGAGTGCGGAGACCTCCTGCTGCACCTGCACCCCCCCCCCTGCACACCTGCACACCTGCACAGCTGCACCTGCACATCACGTGTCATCTGGGCTAGTGGGTGGTCTGGGAGGGACGTTCCAAAGGGGAGGGTGCAGGCGAGGCTGATGTAGGGGTGAGGGACTCGAGTCCTCGGGGAACTGCGTGGGGTGCTACTTTGTCCACCGGGCCCTGTGACTCCTCAGACCGTGGAAGAGTGAGGGTGAGCCTGGCCTCTGCCTGCCCCCCAGGAAAGGTGCTCTGTGGTCTCCGTTGTACAGGAGCAAGGTCATCATCTGACCAGTGTCACACGAGTGATAATGGCTGGGCCCCCAGCATCCAGCTCCGCAGTCCAAGGGCCCTGACTGGAATGGTCTGCTGTGCTTTGTCTCAGCTATATTGCACAGGCAGAAGGTGGGCCCCCCAGTGTGGACTCCCCAGGACGGGCTGCCCCCAGGATGGGCCCCCCCCAGGATGGGCTCCCCCCCAGGATGGGCTCCCCCAAGATGGGCTCCCCCAGGATGGGCTCCTCTAGGATGGGCTCCCCAGGTTGGCTCCCCCCAGGATGGTCCCCCAAGGATGGGCCCCCCAGGATGGGCTCCTCCAAGATAGGCTCCCCCAGGATGGCCCCCCAGGATGGGCTCCCCTAGGATGGGCTCCCCTAGGATGGGCCTCCCCAGGATGGGCTTCCCCAAGATGGGCTCCCCAGGTTGGCTCCCCCCAGGATGGGCTCCTCCAGGATGGCCCCCCAAGATGGGTCCCCCTAGGATGGCCCCCCCAGGATGGGCTCCCCCAGGATGGGCCTCCCTAAGACGTGCTCCCCAGGATGGGCTCCCCCAGGATGGGCCCCCCAGGATGGCCCCCAAGGATGGGCTCCCCCAGGACGGCCCCCCCCAGTGTGGCTCCCCAAGGATGGGTCCCCCTAGGATGGCCCCCCAGAATGGGCCCCCCAGGTTGGGCTCCCCCAGGATGGGCCCCCGGAGGATGGGCCCCCCCCAGGACGGGCTCCCCTAGGATGGGCCCCCCAGGATGGCCCCTCCAGAACAGGCTCCCCCCGGACGAGCCCCATTGTCTCTGTTCCTCTTCCCAGAACAGCGCTGCCTGCACAGCAAAGGCTTCCTACGTGTTTGTGGGGCAGACGTGGACAGACAGCTATAAGTAGAGCTATTTTAGTCCCTCTGGTATTCAGGAGAGGGGTGTAAAATTCTACACTCAGAAGGTACTGCCCGACCAGAGGTCCTCTTAAAAAGAGCCCTTCCTTCTTTTTCCAGAGGCCGAGAAGTCCTTTGGGGGGAGTGTGACACGTGCTCCTGGCCTGGTGTATCCGGACTCCGGCCACTGATCAGCAGGTGGGGGAGGGTGGTTCCGGGAGCACCGCCCGCAGCGCACCTGTCTGTCTGTCTGGCTGTCGAATTCAGTCTGTGCCTCTGCTGACGTGTGCGTGGGGCCCGGGGCCCAGCCCTCCTGAGGCCACTCCGCACTGGGTGAGAGGCTGTGTCACGGGTGAATAAAAAGAACCCCCCCGAGTCAGGCAGACGGGGACTCTGCTTTCAGCTGAGGGGCGGCCGGTCCCTCCTGACGGCCGGCGCAGGGGTGGCTGTGGACTCACAGTGCCTTGTTTCAGCGTCTCCCTTGTGTGTGCCTGACCATCACGCTCAAATGGCCGGACTGGACGTGCTGCTTTTTCTGGCTCCCCTCACCTTTTAGAGCTGCCACAGGTTGAAGTTCTGGCCGGGGCTACGTTAATAGTACAGCCCACTCACGTAAGTGCCTGGTGAGCGTGGCCGGTGTACCCACACCTGAACACCCAGCCTTGGCCTCCACCTGCCTGTTGCCTATTCAGCAAGTGTGCGGGAGCCGGAGCACCTTGAGGGCTGGGCTCTGCTGTCCTCAGACACCTGCTGGCAGGTTCTCTTCCTTCATGTGAGACCTTTCTCTCTGAAGGTTTGGTGGGACTTCTTCACTTACCCTGCTTAGCACTTGGTGGGCCCTTTGAATTGAAAGGTTCTTGTCTTTCTGTAGCTCTGGGAAGTGGTCCATTAGTTTTTGGACCAACAAGGCAGAGAGGTGTTATTGGGCAAACACTGACCACCACGAATGTATTCAGTCAATCCATCCACCCACCATTCATCCATCTCCCAATCCCCGTCTGTCCATCCCTCCATCCATCTATATATTCATCCATCCCCATCCCACACCCACTCATCCATCCCCCATCCATCCACCCATCACCCCATCCACCCATCCGTCCATTTATTCACCCATCCCCCATCCATCCTTCCATCCTCCCATCCCCCGTCCATCCTCCCATCCCCCATACATCTCCCCATTCTCCCCATCCATCCGTCCCTACATTCTCCCATCCATCTCCCCATTCCCCATCTGTCCATCTGTCTATCCCTCCACCCATCCACCCATCACCAAAGCTGTGTCCCCTGGCACTGTGGTAACCAGTTTCTTGTGCAGAAGCAGCCTGGTTGCAAAGCATTCCCTGAGATTAGGCATAACTTGTGGCTTGAGACTTGGCAATGAAACCACAGTGCTTTTCTCTGTTTTGGGGACCTGAGCACGGTGACCTGTGTCCCCTGAGTCATGGGGGGTGGGACTGGGGGGAATCTTACCTTTGTTTTAGCTGCTATTGGATCCCTCTTCTATTTCTTCCAGTTTCTTTCTCTCCTTTCCTGCTTTTTTTTTTTTTTTAAGTCAAATGAGGTCAAATATCCCACCAAATGCTAAAATCTGGCTTCAATTTCAGCTGCCTCCAAAGTTCTCCAAAGAGAATTTTGTGTTTTCCACATAAGCTACAATTTAAGTCATCCAACCCCAAATACACCCTACTCATTTGGGAAAACCCTTTCCGGCTGCCCTGTGGGTGATGCAGTGACAGATGAACAGAGAGGCTTTCCACTGAATTTAGCCACGTGCTTTCCTTCCCCCGGTGGCCCCTGGATCCATCCTCTCGGTCTCTTAGCTTTCCTGTGGTGCTCCATCTCCTGGTGCTTCTGTGGAGACTGCCCCGGACTGTCCTCCAGCCCTGGGTTATTGTGGGTTTTTGCAGACTCTGTTTCCATGGTTGTTCCCTGTTTGTGATAACCTTTGCTTGAGGCTGCATCTTTTTGTTTTGCTTTGTTTTGTTTTTTGCAGGGCAAATATTTTATTTATTTATTTATTTAATTGAAGTATACTTGATGTACAATATTATATGTTACTGGTGTACAATATTATATGTTACAGGGGTACAGTATAGTGAGTCACAATTTTTAAATGTTATACTCCATTTATAGTTATTATAAAATATTGGCTGTATGCCCTGTGTTGTACAATATATCCTTGTAGTTTATTTTATACATAATAGTTTGTACCTCTTAATCCCCTACCCCTATATTGCCCATCCCCACTTCCCTCTCCTCACTAGTAACCACTATTTTGTTCTCTGTATCTGTGAGTCTGTTTCTTTTTTGTTATATTCACTAGTTGTATTTTTTAGATTCCACATATAAGTGATATTTACTGTAATATAAATGATATTCTGCATGTAAGTGATAAGTATTTGTCTTTCTCTGTCTGACTTATTTCACTTAGCATAATACCCTCCAAGTCCATCCATGTTGTTGCAAATGGCAAAATTTCATTCTTTTTTATGGCTGAGTAGTATTCCAATGTATGTATATACCACATCTTCCTTATCTGTTCATCCATTGATGGACATTTAGGTTGCTTCCATATCTTGGCAATTGTAAGTGATGCTGCTGTGAACACTGGGGTGCGTGTATCTTTTTGAATTAGAGTTTTTGTTTTTTGGGGGGTATATACCCAGGAGTGGGATTGCTGGATCATATGGTAGTTCTATTTTTAGTTTTTTGAGCAACCTCCATACTTTTTTCCATGGTGACTGCACGAATTTACATTCCCATCAACGGTGTACGAGGGTTCCCTTTTCTCCACATCTTCGCCAACATTTGTTTTTTTTTTAAATTTTTTTATTTTTGGCTGTGTTGGGTCTTCGTTGCTGTGCATGGGCTTTTCTATTTGCGGTGAGTGGGTGCTACTCTTCGTTGCAGTGGTGGGCTTCTCATTGTTGTGGCTTCTCTTGTTGCAGAGCACGGGCTCTAGGCATGCGGGCTTCAGTAGTTGTAGCACACAGGCTCAGTAGTTGTGGCTTGCGGGCTCTAGAGCACAGGCTCAGTAGTTGTGGCGCACGCACTTAGTTGCTCCGTGGCACGTGGGATCTTCCTGAGCCAGGGATCGAACCCATGTCCCCTGCATTGGCAGGCGGATTCTTAACCACTATGCCACCAGGGAAGCCCCCAACATTTGTTATTTGTGTTCTTTTTTATGATAGCCATTCCTTTTTTAAAATTAAAAAAAATTTTTTATAGGAGTATAGTTGCTTTTATAATAGCCATTCTGACAGGTGTGAGGTGATATCTCATTGTGATTTTGATTTGCATTTCCGTGATGATTAGCAATATTGAACATCTTTTCATGTGCCTGTTGGCCATCTGCACGTCTTCTTTGGAAAAATGTCTATTCAGGTCTTCTGCTTATTTTTTTAATCAGATTTTTTATGTTGAGTTGTATGAGCTGTAACCCCTGATCGGTCATATCATTTGCAGATATTTTCTCCCATTCAGTAGTTTATTTTTTCATTTTATTGATGGTTTCCTTTGCTGTGCAGAAGCTTTTAAGTTTAATTAGGTCCCATTTGTTTGTTTTTGCTTTTATTTCCTTTGCTTTAGGAGACAGATCCAAAAAATATTGCTATGATTTATGTCAAAGAGTGTTCTGCTGTGTTTTCATATAGGAGTTTTATGGTTTCTGGTCTTACATTTAGGTCTTTAATCCTTTTTGAGTTTATTTTTTTATGTGGTGTTAGAGAATGTTCTAATTTCATTCTCTTACATGTAGCTGTCCAGTTTTCCCAACACCACTTATTGAAGAGATTGTTTTTTCTCCATCATATTGGGTTGGCCAAAAAGTTAGTTTGGGTTTTTCCATAACATCTTATGGAAAAATCCAAATGAACTTTTTGGCCAACCCAATGTATTCTTGCCTCCTTTGTCATAGATTAATTGACCATATGTGTGTGGGTTTATTTCTGGGCTCTCTATTCTGTTCCATTGATCTATGTGTCTATTTTTGTGCCAGTACCATACTGTTTTGATTACTGTAGTTTCGTAGTGTAGTCTGAAGTCAGGGAGTGGGATTCCTCCAGCTCTGTTCTTCTTTCTCAAGATTATTTTGGCTATTCGGGGTCTTTTGTGTTTCAATACAAAATTTAAAGTTGTTTTATTTCTGTGAAAAATACCTTTGGCATTTTAATAAGGATTGCTTTGAATCTGTAGATTGCTTTGTGTAGTATGGACATTTTAACAATATTAATTCTTCCAATCTATGAATATGGTATATCTTTCTATCTGTTTGTGTTGTCTTCAATTTCTTTCATTGGTGTCTTATAGTTTTCTGAGTACAGGTCTTTTACCTCCTTAGGTAGGTTTATTCCTAGGTTTTTTATTCCTTTTGATGCAGTGGTAAATGGGAGTGTTTCCTTAGTTTCTCTTTCTGATAGTTCATTGTTAGTGTATAGAAATGCAACAGGTTTCTATATATTAATTTTGTATCCTGCAACTTTACTGAATTCATTGATGAGCTCTTGTAGTTTTCTGGTGGTGTGTTTAGGATTTTCTGTGTATAGTATCATATCATCTGCAAACAGTGGCAGTTTTCCTTCTTCCTTTCCAATTTGGATTCCTTTTATTTCTTTTTTTTTCTCTGACTGCTGTGGCTGGGACTTCTAAAACTATGTTGAATAAAAGTGGCAAGAGTGGACATCCTTGTCTTGTCCCTGATCTTGGAGGAAATGCTTTCAGCTTTTCACCATTGAGTATGATGTTAGCTGTGGGTTTGTCATATATGGGCTTTATGATGTTGAGGTAGGTTCTCTCTATGCCCACTTTCTGGAGAGGTTTTTTGTTTTTTTAAATAATAAATGGATGTTGAATTTTTTCCGAAGCTTTTTCTGCATCTATTGAGATGATCATATGGTTTTTATTCTTAAATTTGTTAATGTGGTGTATCACAATGATTGATTTGCATATAATCACAAATCCTTGCATCCCTGGGGTAAATCCCACTTGATCATGGTGTATGATCCTTTTAATGTATTGTTGGATTCGGTTTGCTAATGTTTTGTTGAGGATTTTTGCATCTGTATTCATCAGTGATATTGGCCTGTAATTTTTTATTCTTGTGATATACTTGTCTGGTTTTGGTATCAGGGTGGTGCTGGCCTCATAGAATGAGTTCGGAAGTATTCCTTCCTCTGCAATTGAGGCTGCATCTTTTTGACTCTCCACGTGCCCTGATTGGGATTTTGGGAGTCCTTCTGGGATCCCCCACTTGTGTTGGCCTCTGCCTGTGTGACTGGGGAGATAGTGGGCCGGTCACCAAGAGGGTGTGGCTTTGGGAAAGAGGGTTTGTTTTTGTTTCGACTGTTGAGTTTGAGGTGCCCCCAAGCTTGCAGGAGAGGTGTGGGCGGCGATCAGCAGGTGGGAGACCCCCACCTTGTGGTGGGTGTGATTGCCCAGGGGGAGGGGAGAGAGGCCGAGTGGAGGAGCCCTGGGGGGAGGTAGGCGTGCTGAGTCTGCTGAGAAGTGGGGAATGAGGACTGAGCATGTCTGGGGGCCCAGCTTGTGAGGTCCTCGGTGGGTGGCATGAGGAGTGTTTGGAGGCACGAAGGGCTGGAGGCCCCCAGTGTGGATAAGCCCTTAAGAAGCTGCCAGGGGGAGAAGCAGCGTAGCCCTGGGTTATGAGGAGTCAACTGAGGGGTTATACTCCTTTTAGGGCTAGAGAGGCTTGGGTGTTTTCAGACCCAGGCGGGCGGTGTCGGATCCCCGAGGTGGTGGGGATGGCGTCGAGGGCCTGGGGGAGAAGCTGGCCTGATGGAGGGGGAGGGTGTGCGCTGCGGAGGGAGGGCCTGCGGGGTGTCTTTCTTCTCTGGAAAGGAGGGGACAGGCCACGAGCCGAGGGCAGGGAGGCGACGGCCGGGTGGGTTTGGGTGGTCGTGAGTAACCAGCGGAGAGTTGCGGGGTTGACGGGAGTGCTGAGAGCCCCGGGGCTGGGAACGTGGCTTTGGACAGGGGCCTGGGCGCCCTGTGTCGTGGCGGCCCCGCAGCACCTGCTGTGGAGAAAGCCCAGGCCATTCCTGCGGGGGGGGGGTCCCCCGGGGTCCCCGGATGGGGGCGGAGGACATGAGTGGGGGGACAGGAGCGTGCCTGGTCTGATGCCTGGCGGGCGGGGTGGAGGGAGCGGAGGCGGACGGGAGAAGCAGGATGGCTGAGGGGGCTGGTGCGACGGGGGGCTCCGGGGCGCGGGGGCAGCGTGTGGCCGCAGAGGAGCAGGCTGGACACGGGTGACCGCGAGAGCGGCCGCTGAAGTGAGGAGGAGGAGGAGGGATGGAGAAGGCTGGGGGTGGGATGTCCAGGTGGATGGAAGGTGTCGGGGACAGGGGGACGGTGAGGCGGGGTGGGAGGGACGGCCTGGAGGGGGAAGTGGGGATGACCGAGGCACTGCCTGGTGCCTAGAAGGGTGGGTGGGCTTAGGCGGACGTCGGGGCCGAGGAAGAGAAGCGTGCTTCCAGCAAAGGTGTGTTTGGGTGTCGACACGCAGAGAGAGGTGATGGGCAGCTGAGAGCGCAGGAAATGGGTTTGGCGCTCGGGAGAGAGTTCCGGGGTCAGGCCTTGGGGTCACCCACGTGGGGGCTTTGAGTTCAGAGAGGAGGTGGGTCCTCAGGGAGAGGGGACAGGGACCAGGGGGCCGACAGCGCTGCCCCATGTGCAGAGCGCAGCAGCTGGGCTGCCTCCCTGGAGGGTCCCCTGGGAGCCGCTCAGCAGGCCGCGTGGCCCGAGCAGCAGCTGTGCAGACGCCCTCAGGAAGCTGCTGCCGTCGGAGCCTCCGGTTCCCCGTCCCCGGTCCCCTGCGGAGAGGTCTTCACAGGAAGGGACCGTTCCCTCCTGAGGCAGCCCCGTGTCTGGCCCAGTCCCACACACAGTGGGCGCCCGGCGACACCGATGACCAGGTGAAGGGTCTCACCGACGTCGGTGGGGGCTGTCAGGTGGCAGGCAGTGGAAGAGGGGCCCTTTCAGGACAAAAGCTTGGCAAGGGCGTTGGTTGTTGGTGGCAGTAAGGGGCCCGGAAGTGGCCTTGATGCGCGGAGTCCACCCGCAAATCCTCCCAGGTGGTTCGGGCCCTGCTGCAGGCGGGGTGGCCGTGGGCTCGGGAGGGCTTCGCGGGGGTCGGGAGCGGGCACTGGAATGGACCGGCGGGGATGAGGCGGCCGGGACACAGGGACCACCAGCGTGCATCCTGGCGTGGGTCTGCCGGCGGTGTGCTGGGTCCTCCGCGCGTGTGTGTGTCCCCGAGGGGTGTCAGGGGGAGGCGGTGTCTGGCGGGGCTGGCGCCGTGAGCACTGCTGGGGTGGTGGTTGCAGGTAGCTGCTGGGACACAGTGGCTTTGGGGATGGGTTTGAGGAGCAGGGGTCTGCTGGTGGGCACGTCCCACCACTGCTCCGCTTCCTCTCCGAGCCCCTCTGCACGGGGAGAGAGAAAGCCCAGAGCAGCCGGGTTCAAGTCCACCTCTGACACTGATTAGCCGTGCAGCTGAAGACAAGTTACTTAACTTCTCTGTGCCTCCGTTTCCTCATCTGCAAAATGCGAATAATCGTACCTACCTCATAGCGACGTTTCACACACACGAGTTAGTAAGTGTAAAGCCCCCAGAGCGGCGCGGTGCACGCTGTGGACCGTGCAGCTTCCCCACTGCCGCCGTTACGCGGCTGTCTTGCCCTTATTCCTGGACTTCCCGCTTCTCCTCAGTGTGCTGGGTGCTTTCTGCCTCGTGGTCCTCAGTTTCTCTCCCTCCCGCTCGCTTCTGCGCCTGTTGTGGTTGTTCTTTGTTGCTTTGGTCTTTTGACCCCGTGCTCAGCTCGGCCCATTGCCCCGTAAACATCTGTCGCCTTTGCGGCACAGCCATGAGACCTGCAGCGCCGTCCCCACAGATTGCCCGTCTGCACGGGCAGAGGTGGAGGCCGAACTGCGGCTGTGCCAGTCACCCCCTCCTGGGATGGCTTTCCTGGCCCGTCTGCTGCAGACTCCTGGGCACCCGAGCACAGGGCTGGGGCTGGCACTTGCCCTGCTCGGGAGTGATGGCTGTCGCCTCCTCTTGCCCCTCCCTCTCTGGGGACGGCGGGCTGCTGGAGCAGGGCTGGGACCCGCTCTGTAGCTGCTTGGTCTGGGGCGCTGCCGGGCCCAGGTAGGCACTCACTCCGTGCCTGTGAGTGGAGAAATTCATCAGGACAGGGCTCATTTTGTGCCAGATCTAAACCGTGGAAAGGCGTAGGCACCTGGTGTTTATTTCTAGATCTCATTGGTTTGAAGGACGAGTGGCTGACGGTGGTAGCGGGGTGTGGAGAGAGGGGAGGCCCTGGTGTGCTAGCTGACTGAGCCATTAGGAGGTGGCCCTTGGAAGGAGCACTTCTTTCCGACCAGGTTACCTTTTCTGCGAAACAAGGAGGCTGGCTAATTAGATGACGTCTTCATCCGCTCCGCTGCTGTAACAGAATTCCCTACACCGAGGGGCTTAAACCACAGGCGTTTATTTCTCCCAGTTCTGGGGCTGGAAGTCCGAAATCAAGGCGCTGGCAGATCCGGAGTCTGGTGAGACCCACTTCCTGGTTCCTCACATGGTGGAGAGCAGAACGCAGGGGCTCCTGTGTCTCCTCTGGAGCCACAAGGACACTAGTCCCGTCGTGGGGGGCTCCACCCTCATGACCTCATCCAACCTGATCGCTGCCAAAGGCCCCGCCTCCAGATCATCCCACTGGGTTAGCATCTCCACGTATGAATTTGGGGATACAAACATTCAGCCCGTAGCAGACGGTCTCAAGTCGGGGTGTTCCAAGTGCTGTCACCCACGTGCGGATCACCTGGGCCGTGCGCGGTGGGTCGGGACTGGCCTCTGCCCAGAGCTCGGAAGCCGGGGCCTCTGAGTGCAGGAGCGGGAGCGGGAGCCTGGGTGGCAGATGTGCCTGGTGAGGTTGGAAACTAGCGCCCTGTGGTTTCTTCTGAATTTCACTGTCTGTTCCACCAGTTTTACTATTAATCGGTACAGTTTAAGGAAAAAT
This sequence comes from Balaenoptera musculus, assembly GCF_009873245.2. Taxonomy (NCBI): domain Eukaryota; kingdom Metazoa; phylum Chordata; class Mammalia; order Artiodactyla; family Balaenopteridae; genus Balaenoptera; species Balaenoptera musculus. The sequence goes on along the minus strand of NC_045789.1, from coordinate 138,339,657 downwards.
TAACCTGTAGGCTGGATTACAAAATGTGATTATTAGGTATCAAGATATTACTAGTATGAATTAGAAACTATTTTTGATCAATAGAAGAACACAGCAGTAAGAGTCTAATAGAAATGTTTGGGTAAACCACCTACAAGACTGTCATTGGCTATTGTGTCACACAGTGTTGTGTGTGACTCCATGGGGGTCGGATGAATCATGGAGTAATTCTGCATATAAAACTGGGAAATTATTTTTTTCATACAAGCAACATCTGTTACTGTTTGGAAGAGAAAGCCGGGGTTTTTCTGTTCCTGGAGGAACCGGTGGGGCCTCGCTAACCCTGTCCCAGGGAGTTCACGGTGGCAGCCTACATTGTCGGGAGCCAGGCGCTGCTGCGAATCCAGGGTGACCTCCCATCTCGGGACCCTTCACTCCATCACATCTGTAAGGTCCCCTCGGCCATGTGAGGTGACAGGTTCCAGGGATCAGGACGTGGTGTCTCTGGGGTGTTGTGTAGCCCACACCCCTTTAGAAGATCCAATGAGAAGACCCTGAAGCACAGTTCATGGCAGACTTTAATATACACATTTTTTTTTTAAATTTTTAAAAAAAATTTATTTATTTATTTATGGCTGTGTTGGGTCTTCGTTTCTGTGCGAGGGCTTTCTCTAGTTGTGGCAAGCGGGGGCCCCTCTTCATCGCGGTGCGCGGGCCTCTCACTATCGCGGCCTCTCTTGTTGCGCAGCACAGGCTCCAGACGCTCAGGCTCAGTAGTTGTGGCTCACGGGCCCAGTTGCTCTGCAGCATGTGGGATCTTCCCAGACCAGAGCTCGAACCCGTGTCTCCTGCATTGGCAGGCAGATTCTCAACCACTGCGCCACCAGGGAATCCCCAATATACACATTTTTAATGATGAATATTAAATAGTTAAATTCCAGTCCTAATATTTAAATGATTAATTTAGCATCACTTAGATATTGAATAACATGGTAGTTTATAAATAAATTGCTCTTTTCACTCTTACTGTCATAAAATAATTCTACTCAAGCATGTGTCCTGCAGGTCAGTGTTTTGTCACTTGCAGCTGCTCCTGGAGTCATTGAATAATATACTTCCCATTTTGTCCAGTTCTTTCACTTTTTGTTGTGTATACATCAGTTACTCTGAGTTACGCTTCTGTTACTGGAAACTTTATCCCAAGACATGAGAATTTCTCCTGACAACTTTAAAACAATTATTTAAAAAACATATACTCTTTAAAAAACGTGTTCTATTATGTTTTGGATCTTCACAATACAATCCCTCACTGTATTGCTTTTTTTTTTTTTTTTAATCCTAACATTTTCTTCCCTTCTTTTTTTTAAATTTATTTATTTTTGGCTGTGTTGGTGTTCGTTTCTGTGCGAGGGCTTTCTCTAGTTGCGGCAAGTGGGGGCCACTCTTCATTGCAGTGCGCGGGCCTCTCACTATCGTGGCCTCTCTTTTTGCGGAGCATAGGCTCCAGACACGCAGGCTCAGTAGTTGTGGCTCACGGGCCTAGTTGCTCCGCGGCATGTGGGATCTTCCCAGACCAGGGCTCGAACCCGTGTCCCCTGCATTAGCAGGCAGATTCTCAACCACTGCGCCACCAGGGAAGCCCTGTATTGCTGTTTAAAGCGATCTCTAAAGGGTTTTGTGGGGAGAGGAGTCCTCCCAGCGGGCCTGGCTGCCGCCCTCTGCGAGGCCTGCGTGCGGGGCTGGCCCTGGGCTGACGTCCGGGAGCTGGGGTGTCGGGATGGGGGGCTTCCTGGGCCTCCCCTGTTGTGTCTGTGCTGACACCCTTCCCTCCTCCCCGGGGCTGGAGTTCAGTGTGTGCCCGACAGAGGGGCCTGCGGAGCCTGCGGGCCCCCAATGAGAGCCCCGGTTCTGAGTCTCTGACGAGCTTCCCTGGGGACAGCGTGTCGCTGGGGGTGGAACGCAGCCCGCGTGACTCCATGGGACGGGGTTCTGGAAGCTGGCGCCTGTTTCCTCTGGACCTCGTCCCCGGGCCCTCTCCCTTGGGTGGTTCTGCTTCACAGCCCTTCACTGTGATGGTTCAGAGCCCCGAGTATACGTGAGCCCTGCGTGTCCTCCTGCTGGAAACCCAGGGGTGGTCTTGGGGATCCCGACATGGGTTTGTTTTCAATGACAACCAGTACTTTCCATTGTGAAGTCATCCTCCTGGAGCAGTTAAGTTTAAATTCTTTTGCTCTTTTTGGTTGTTTCATCTGTGCTGTCAGGCAGCCTCTATAGTATCAGGTTGGCCAAAAAGTTCCTTTCGGTTTTTCTGTAACATCTTATGGGAAAACCCAAACGAACTTTTTTAGCCAACCCAATATTTCAGACTAATGTGTTTTCCCCACACGGTGCTTTGTTCAAAATAAATTACTTGAGGGAGGGTGGTGGATATGAGGGAAAACAAGCTGACACCCCTTCCTGGAGAACTTTGTGTGGAGGGAGCTTGTGATCAAAGATGGGGCTGGACTAGGGGTCATGCAGCTGCCTTTCCACCCTCGGCTCTGCCCCTGGCTCAGCACGTGGCAGGGAGCTCCGGGGAGCCGGGCACCGGTCCTCGGAGCACACCCTTGAGTGATTAGGGTCCAAGGGCTCTCCTCTTTCCATCCAGACAGGGAGGAAGCAGAATCTGCGGCAGTCCTGTGTTCCTCAAACCCGGGGTGGTATTAGCCTCGGCGAGATCGGAGTTGGGAAGGATACCAGCCCTGGGAAATGCCTTCTGCTTTGGAAGATTTCTTTGGCAGACTAAGATTTGTTGCACAGAGATAGTGCGTCTCCTTCACGTTGACATTTGTGTGGCAACGAGAGACTCTTCCTGTGACGGTTTTGTTGTGAATTATCTTTTTATGTTTGGGTAGTAGCAGTAAGCAGTATAAATATGAGATCTTTAACAATGAGCTTTATTCTTCTTCCTTAGGGCATTATTTCAAGGAGAACTATGGTAGCTTCCAGCATTCCCTGAACCATGGATCTGCTGGCATAGTGAGCTATGCTCCTGGTCTCGGAAGCACTTTGAGATGTACAGAGCGGGGGACCTGGGGGAGCGGCCGCTGCTCGGGACGGCGCCCCCCCGGATGCGGAGCGTGGAGGTGGCCAGAGGAAGGGCGGGGTACGGATTCGCGCTTTCCGGGCAGGCGCCCTGTGTGCTCAGCTGTGTCATGAGAGGCAGCCCTGCGGATTTTGTGGGCCTCCGTGCTGGCGACCAGATACTTGCTGTCAACGAGATCAACGTGAAGAAAGCGTCCCATGAAGACGTGGTGAAGTTAATTGGGAAATGTTCTGGTGTCCTGCACATGGTGATCGGTGAAGGCATCGGCCACCTGGAGTCCTGCTCCAGTGATGAAGAGGTTGGATTTTATGAAGGAAAAGGCTGGCTGAAGCCCAAACTCGACTCTAAGGCATTAGGTATAAACAGAGCAGAGAGAGTCGTTGAGGAAATGCAGTCTGGAGGGATTTTCAACATGATCTTTGAAAACCCTGGTCTTCGAGCAAGCAGTTCAGAGCCCTTGAAGTTGAAACAAAGATCCCTTTCAGAATCAGCCACTGGGCGATTTGACCTTGGCCATGAAAGTGTAAATAATCCAAATAGCAGCCTGCTTTCTAAGGAGGAGATACCGAAAGTTGTGAACGATGATTCTGTTTTCAGCGTTGGGCTGGAGACTCATGAAGACTTCGGGGTGGACGCAAGCATTTTGAACGTGGCCATGGTTGTGGGCTACTTGGGCTCCATCGAGCTGCCGTCCACCAGCTGCAGCCTGGAATCGGACAGCGTGCAGGCCATCCGGGGCTGCCTGCGGCGCCTGCGGGCCGAGCAGAAGATCCACTCGCTGGTGACCATGCAGATCATGCACGACTGCGTGCAGCTCTGCACGGACAAGGCCGCTGTCCTGGCCCGATACCCGGCCGAGAGGCTGGCGTTCAGCGCCGTGTGCCCAGACGACAGGAGGTTTTTTGGGCTGGTGACCATGCAGGCGGCCGATGACGGGAGCCTGGCGCAGGAGGAGGAGGGCGTTTTGCGGACGTCCTGCCACGTGTTCATGGTGGACCCGGACCTGTTCAGTCACAAGATCCACCAGGGCATCGCCCGGCGCTTCGGGTTTGAGTGCACGGCCGACCCCGACACCAACGGCTGCCTGGAGTTCCCCGCGTCCTCGCTCCCAGTCCTGCAGTTCGTCTCCGTGCTGTACCGGGACATGGGCGAGCTGATCGAGGGCGTGCGGGCCCGGGCCTTTGCGGACGGGGACGCGGACGCTCACCAGAACACCAGCACCAGCAGCAACAGCGACAGCGGCATCGGGAACTTCGCCCACGAGGACAGAAGCAGCCGAGTGCTCGTGGTGGACCTGGGCGCCGGCTCGAGCAGGCACGGCCCCGGCGGCAGCGCCTGGGAGGGTGTGGTCGGGAGGGGCTCCCAGCCCTGGGGCGCCCCCTGGAACGGGGCCTTCGGCCACGACCCCGAGGGGGCCCCGTTTGAGGCCGCTCCGCAGGCCGACAGGTGCCGGGACCTCGGTAAGCACCTGGGGCCCGCTCCTCACGTGGAAGGCCCCCCGGCCTCCTTGCGGTGCTCGGTCCCTCCTTCCAAGAGGGGCGCTGCGGGCCCCGGTGGTGGCTTCGGCCAGCGGTGGCTCCCGGTCCACGTCCTGCAGGAGTGGCAGTGCGGGCACACCAGCGACCAGGAGTCTTACACGGACTCCACCGACGGCTGGTCCAGCATCAACTGCGGCACGCTGCCCCCTCCCATGAGCAAGATTCCCGCTGACCGCTACCGGGTGGAGGGCAGCCCCGCGCAGCCCCCGCCCAGCACCCAGAAGAGGGACTGGGCCAGGAAGGCTCTCGGGATGCAGACCATTTTCGGCCCCCATCGAAGTGTTAGGAAGACTAAGGAAGACAAAAAGGTAAGCCTGTTAGGGGAGGGTCAGGAAAGGTGAGGGTGGTTTCATAGCTCGATCAGTTACTGATGAACGACGGCACCTTCATGGCCCAGTTCCCAGTTCTGCCTTCCTCTGGCTGCCCTGGTGGCCTGTGTCGGCTTCAGGGCGTGTCTGCCTGGATTTGCCCTGGCTCTGGGCGGGGCGGGGCGGGGCGGGACGTCGGGTGGGACAGGTGGTGGTGGAAGAGATGGTGACCTCCCGGCCAGGGTGAGGCCCTCCTCCCTGCTCCCCACCCTTTCCTGCTGCCCTGGGTGTCGGAGGGGCCTGTCCCGGCAGCCCCTTTGAAGCCCACTTCGTCTCTGGCCCCAGTGGCTGAGGCCTCACGCCCTTTTGAAGCAAGAAAATTCTGGAAGCACAGAGACTGGTCGCTTCAGGACGGGGAGCTTCACCTTGGTGTTTCCTTCATTGAGAAAGTCCTGCTACGAGAAAAACACCAGCTGAAGTTGGCAGTGGCTCGTGGCTCGAGCGTCAAACAGCTGGGGGCGGGGCCGGGAGCTTGGTTCGGAGTGGGGGGGAGGGACTCAGCGCAGCAGGAGGGCTGGCCCTGCAGGCCGGTGGTGCTGGCATCTGTGCTGGGGGGCCGGCTGAGCCGCAGCCGCGGGTGAGAGGCGGGCTGGCCCTCAGCTCAGCTGGCTTGGAAGGAACCCTTCTCAGAGGACCTTTGTGATTTAAAACACCTTTTCTGGGTTTGTTCCCACAAGAAAACCCTCCAAAGACTGGAGGAGCGCTGTGGCCTGGGCTGTGGAGTTTGTTGAACGTTCTGTTCAGGATCCGTCCCCTTTCCAAGTCTTATTATTTTTCATCGTAGAACACATCAGAGAAAACTTAAAGACGAAGGAAAGGACAGGCCTCCCATAGTTTTAGCTCCCCTAAACGACCATGTAACACTGTGATGTATCTAAGCATAGATTTGTGCTTTTGTAAACACAGTTGTAGTCACGCAGGTTTTGACTGAATTCCTAAAGTGGCCGGGCTAGCGGGACTTCTGCCCTGTGCTCACCTTCCCTCCCGTTCCCTCGGTGGAACTGCACGGGCTGGGGTCTCCTTCCACCTGCGGTGCGGGCAGTGTGGGCGGTGCGGGCGGCAGCTGCGGCCTGGGCTTCCCTGTTGGTTGGGGGAGGGCTTGGGGAGGGAAGGCCCTGGAAGGTGGCTAAAATGTTATCAGAAATTGGGGAATTCACCACCTCTTTGAACACATATCCCACAAATGGGTTTTCTCCATTGCCACTGCGCATGTGAATTGTTACACTTGCAGGAATAAATGGTGTTTGTCTGGCGGACTGCGGTGCACCCTCATGTCCGTTCACTTGGTGGCAAGTCTCAGGCTCCCCACAGGGGCTCTGACCTCAGGAGACCCAGAGACAGGGTGCCGTGCTCCCCGCTCTCCAGGCGAGGTGACCCGTCCTCGAGGGCTAAGTGACTTGTCTAAGGCTCAGCAGTCAGGACGAAGCAGGTTCATGAGTCAAACCTTGGGCTTCGTCGTCTCTTTCGTTTTAAAGACTTTATTTTTAAGAGCAGTTTTAGGTTTATAATGAAATTGAGAGGAAGGCACAGAGAGTTCCCTCTACCCTCAAAGGCGCACAGCCTCGCCACCATCATCATCCCTCACCGGAGGGAGGGATCCCTCATCCCTCACTTGTCACAGTCAGTAACCCCGGAGCCCATAGTTTATATGAGGGTCGCTGTTGGTGGTGCGCATTCTGTGGGCTTGAACAGTTTATAGTGACGTGTGTTCACCATTGTAGAATCAGACAGGGTGGTTTCACTGCCCTAAAAGTCCTCCGTGCTCTGCCTGTTCAGCCCTCCCCTGCCCTCCCCCAGCAACCACTGATTTTTTTCCCTGTCTCCGTAGTTTTGCCTTTTCCAGTTGTCGTATAGTTGGAATCATACAGTCTGTAGCCTTTTCAGATTGGCTTGTTTTACTTAATAATATGCATTGAAGTTTCCTCCATGTCTTTTCATGGCTTGATAGCTCATTTCTCTTTAGCACTGAGTACTATTCCGTTATCTGGAGGTACCACAGTTTATGTATCCATTCACCTTCTGAAGGACACCTTGGTGGCTTCCAAGTTCCAGCAACTATGAGTAAAACTGTTATAAACATCTGTGTGCATGCAGGTTTTGGTGTGGACATAAGTTTTCAACTCCTCTGGGTAAGTACCAAGGAGTGGGATTGCTGGCTCCTGTGGTGAGAGAATGTTTAGCTTTGTAAGAAACTGTCTTCCAAGGTGGCTGCACTGTTTTGCGTTCCCACCAGCAATGATGAAAGTTTCTGTTGCTGCACATTTTGGCCCCAGTTTGGTGTTGTCAGTGTTCAGAGTTTTTGCCGTCCTGACACGTATGTAGTGGCATCTCACTGTTGTTTTACTTTGCATCTCCCTTGATGACATGTGAGGTTGAGCATCTTTTCATATGCTTACTTGTCATCTGTATATTTTCTTTGGTGAGGTGTCTGTTAAGATCTTTGGCCTATTTTTATCAGATTGTTTTCTTACTGTTGAGTTTTGGTTTTTTTTTCAAGAAATAGGCCTTGGGCTTCCCTGGTGGCGCAGTGGTTGGGAGTCTGCCTGCTAATGCAGGGGACACGGGTTCGCGCCCTGGTCTGGGAGGATCCCACATGCCCGGAGCGACTGGGCCCGTGAGCCACAACTACTGAGCCTGCGCGTCTGGAGCCTGTGCTCCGAAACAAGAGAGGTCACGATGGTGAGAGGCCCGCGCACCGCGATGAAGGGTGGCCCCCGCTTGCCGCAACTAGAGAAAGCCCTCGCACAGAAACGAAGACCCAACATAGCAATCAATCAATCAATAAATAAATCTTTAAAAAAAAAAAAGAGGCCTTTAGTTCCTTTATTTTAATATAAATTTATTTATTTATTTGTTTTTAGTTTTGGCTGCGTTGGGTCTTCGTTCCTGCGCGCGGGCTTTCTCTAGTTGCGGCGAGCGGGGGCTACTCTTCATTGCGGTGCGCGGGCTTCTCCTTGCGGTGGCTTCTCTTGTTGCAGAGCACGGGCTCTAGGTGTGTGGGCTTCAGTAGTTGTGGCATGTGGGCTTCAGTAGTTGTGGCACATGGGCTCAGTAGTTGCGGCTTGTGGGTTCTAGAGTGCAGGCTCAGTAGTTGTGACGTACGGGCTTAGTTGCTCCACAGCATGTGGGATCTTCCCGGTCCAGGGATTGAACCCGTGTCCCCTGCATTGGCAGGCAGATTCTTAACCACTGCGCCACCTAAGAGTTCTTTGTTTATTTTGAGTAACAGTCCTTCATCAGATGTGCCTTTTGCAAATATTTTCTCCCATTCTGTGGCTTTTCTTTTCATTCTCTTGATATTGTTTTTCACAGAGTAGAAGTTTTAAATTTTAATGAAGTCCAGCTTATCAGTTCTTTCTTTGGTGGATCGTGCCTTTGGTGTTGTACCAAAAAGGCATCACTAAACCCACGGTCATCTGGGTTTCCTCCTGTGCTATCTTCTAGGAGTTTTATGGTTTTTTATTTTATATCCAGGTCTATGATCCGTTTTGAGTTCACTTCTGAAGGGTGTACGGTCTGTATCTAGATTCCCTTTTTTTTTTTGCAGGCGGATATCTCTTGTTCCAGCACCATTTGTAGAAAAGACAGTCATTGCTCCCTTGTATTGTCTGTGCCCCTTTGTCAGAGACCAGTGGACTATACTTAGGAGGGTGTTGGGCTTCTTTTTAATGTTCTTTAACCTTCAACAAAAATGTTGTGGAAACGAAGGTATTGGCTGTTATTGCTTATACTGTAACAAAAGAATGAAGTACTTGACATGGGATTGATGTTTCCAGTGCTGGAAAATAGCAGTGTAGTGTTCACTGTTTGCAGTGTGCTTTATTTCCTTATTTGATCTATGAGCTCATTATCTTACTGACAAGGAGAGTAGGGTTTATACACATTGAGCGACTTGCCCACAGTCAGGTGGCGTTCCTTTCGTGATGTGATGGGACACACGATTTATCTAAAAATAAGTAGTAATAAATTGTATTGTATTGCATTCCAGCTCTAATCTCTGGAAGTGTATCCGTGGCTCTTTGCTAACTGGGTTCCCCTGCATTATTAGCGCAGTCTAATCCCACAGCCCCTGCTGGAGCGGCAGAAGCTTCCAGGGTCCTAAGGTGGGTCTTCTGATGTCCCTCCTGGCCTGGCTTGAGCTGGCCGGTGGCTTGTCAGGATGAGCAGAGGACAGGTCAGGAAGGGATGGAGGAAGGAAGTGCTGGAAATGCGAAGAGGAAGAGGCGTTAGGAGCAGGAGGGGGAGATGCCAGAGGTCGTGGAAGGTCGAGTAGTCGGTGTCCGGAGTTACTGTAAATTCCTCTCTGTGGTGACAGTGGCTTCAATGTCTTACTTTGTGCAAAATCAGGCTGTGTCCGTCAGGATCTGGCCAGGAGACAGAAAACACACCCGCGAGTTGAACGGGGAGACGTTAGAGTGAAGGGTCGGTAGCCAGACCAGAGGTGGCCCGCTGGCATGAGACCACTAACGGAACCGCAAGGAGGGAGCAGCAGAGGGGGCGGGGCCAGCAGCCAGGCGGAGACTTAGAACCGAGAGGAGGCGGCCGTGGGGCTGCAGCCAGGCTGCCCGGGAGCAGGCTGCCGGAGAACGGAGAACGACGGCCCCGAGGGGGATGCGGGCGCAGCCAGCCCCCGCCGCGTGGAAGGCAGCCCGACGGGAGCCAGCGCAGCCCCTGCCGGCGGAGCCGGCCGTCGAGCCCGCGCCGGCAGAGCACCGTCTGCAAGGCCCAGCCCCGGTGTCCGACGCTGGCAGAGAGGTGTGGGCTTGGCGCTGCGAGGCGAGAGGCCCGGACGCCTGGCTCAGCCCAGCAGCTGGCGCCCTCTGCACGCTCCGGCTGATCTTGGCGCAACGAGAACCGCAGCAGGGCGGCCCGCACGGCGCGCAGCTGTCCTAGGAGCGGAGATGCGCTCTCCCCTCCTTGCTGTTTGTTGTTGTTTGTTCAGGGGCTTTTCTGCGCAAATTCTGTCCGGTGCATTCTTTGTTGTGTGTGGCCGCGAGGTCTCGGCTTGGTTCGCTTAGAGGTCAGCTAGTGACTGGGCAGAGATTTCCTTCGATGCCTGGAGCCGGTCAGTCTCGGTCTTTGCCGAGGGACCTGTGTGTGTGGAGCCTTCAGCGCTCAGCCAGGCAGCTGATGGCCCTGCTTGGGCCTCCACTCCTGCCGGTGCAGCCGTAGCCCTGTGCATGGGCACAGCCCTCCATGGCCTTGTGGATTCTGGGGAAACCTTGGAGCTTTTCACACCCCTAGTGGACTTCTCACCCCCCAGCTTCTCCTTTTAAGGCAGCCTTGGCTGCCTGTGCCCCTGATCCCAGGCCTGGGGAGCGGCCACTGCCAGGACGCCCTCCCCATAGCGCCCTCTCTCTCTCTCTCTCTCTCTCTCTCTCTCTCTCTCTCTCTCTCTCTCTCGCAGCCCTAGGATGGTCTTTAGTGGTCTCTGTGTTTATGATTGCTTCCATGTTATACTCGACAACCCTTTGTATTAAATGTTCCCTTTGAAACTCTGGCACGCAGCCCTTCTATTCTGTATGCACAAAGGAAGCCAACTCTTAGAGGGACTATACCACTGCATTCAGTCACCAGCTGGTCTCTAAGTCCTATCAGTTCTCCGTCCAGACAGTCATCTTTTCAGGATGCTCCTTTACCAGGGCTTCGTCACTGTCTTCTTGGTCCTTTATACCCTAGCTCAGTCCAGATCTCGGCTTTCTGGGACCCCTTGGCTTTCTGGGACCCCTTACTCCTGTGGACGCCTGGAGGGAAACTGGCCAAAGAGAAGGCCCACTTTTCCACGCTTGCTCGTTCAGGTGGACACCTCTCCGCCTCTCAGGCTCTTTTATTACGCTGGTCAAGTGGGAGGTTTGCAGAGGGAATGCTCGGCATTTTGACCCCCTCCCAGTAACATCCAATGCTCTGACTCCTAGTGCACCGACCCGGGCAATGCTCCTGAACTGTTTCCTCGATGGGGAGCCGTGGGATGCTGGGCTGGGGGCTGGGAGCCCATCACTCGTAGACTTAACCGAGTGTATGACATTGTTGACGAGAGTTAAATAATGTTTATAAATGGATGCCTTTCCATTTTATTAAGAGTTTGTTAAGAGTTTGGGTGGGCTGCCCAGGGCTGGTGTGGAGGCTCCCCGTTCTTCAGGAGCCAGGTTCCTTCTGTTGTTTGTTGCCGTCTTTCGCCTGGCTGTGCCTCCACATGAACTTGAAGACAGCCGCTCTGCAGGTGCAGATGGAGACAGCTTTCGTCTACACTCCAAACTGCAGGAGGGGGGGAACCTGCTGGAGGAAGGGGAGCCTGCAGGAGGTGGGGAGCCTGCAGGAGGAGGGGGGAGCCTGAAGGAGGAGGTGGGGAGCCTGCAGGAGGAGGGGGGAGCCTGCAGGAGGAGGAGGGGGGGAGCCTGCAGGAGGAGGAGGGGGGGAGTCTGCAGGAGGAGGAGGGGGGAGCCTGCAGGAGGAGGAGGGGGGAGCCTGCAGGAGGAGGAGGGGGGAGCCTGCAGGAGGAGGTGGGGAGCCTGCAGGAGGAGGTGGGGAGCCTGCAGGAGGAGGAGGGGGGAGCCTGCAGGAGGAGGAGGGGGAGCCTGCAGGAGGAGGAGGTGGGGAGCCTGCAGGAGGAGGAGGGGGGGAGCCTGCAGGAGGAGGTGGGGAGCCTGCAGGAGGTGGGGAGCCTGCAGGAGGAGGAGGGGGGGAGCCTGCAGGAGGTGGGGGGAGCCTGCAGGAGGTGGGGAGCCTGCAGGAGGAGGAGGGGGGGAGCCTGCAGGAGGAGGAGGTGGGGAGCCTGCAGGAGGAGGTGGGGCGCCTGCAGGAGGAGGAGGTGGGGAGCCTGCAGGAGGAGGAGGGGGGAGCCTGCAGGAGGAGGAGGTGGGGAGCCTGCAGGAGGAGGTGGGGAGCCTGCAGGAGGTGGGGAGCCTGCAGGAGGAGGAGGTGGGGAGCCTGCAGGAGGAGGAGGGGGGAGCCTGCAGGAAGAGGAGGTGGGGAGCCTGCAGGAGGTGGGGAGCCTGCAGGAGGAGGAGGGGGGAGCCTGCAGGAGGAAGAGGGGGGAGCCTGCAGGAGGAGGAGGGGGGAGCCTGCAGGAGGAGGTGGGGAGCCTACAGGAGGAGGAGGGGGGAGCCTGCAGGAGGAGGAGGGGGGAGCCTGCAGGAGGTGGGGAGCCTGCAGGAGGAGGAGGGGGGAGCCTGCAGGAGGAGGAGGGAGCCTGCAGGAGGAGGGGAGAGTGAGCGGCGCAGTCCCCGCAGAAGCTGCAGGAACTCTTTTGCTGCTCCTCAGTGTACAGGCCTCGTCACATGGCTGCACGCTGCTGCAGGCGGGGCTGGGAAGTGCGGCTGCACAGGCAGGTGTGCAGCCCAGATGTCCATTGCTGCTCAGAGGGGACTGTGGCTCTGGGCTCTGCCATGGGGGATGGGGCGGGGTGTTACCCACGTGGAAAGCCCCCCAAGACTCACGAAGCGAAAAAGCAGGTCACATGTGCGTATTTAATATGATCCCGCTTTTGGGTAACGTATTTCAATACCCCCCCAAATAAACCTATGACATTTTAAAGCATACGTATGTTTGTATGTAAGTATATAGAAAAAATTAAAAGGAAACACTCCAAACAGAAAGTAGTAGTTACCTCAAGTTAGTTAAGTGAATACTGGGAAGGGTCCAGGACACTATAATTTTATTTTGTGGTGTTTTGATTTTTTTGTTATGGGAATCTGAACATATTTCACTTATTTAAAATAATGCCTTTGGAGGAAAAATGAAAATTACTTTCTTAATTCTTTTAATGAGAACAAAGTGAGGATTGGTACTGGAAGCTGTAGTGGTATTTCTGTGGCATTGCTAATGACAGTTCATCAGCTATCCAGCCAGGAGAGTATTGGATTCCACAGACAGATCTTGTGCAGTTTTTCTAGTACAATGAGAGGAAGTTTTAAAATAGATTCTAAAAAATTCTGGAGAATACTAAAAAGGCCAGGTTAGGGCCCCATGATATAATTCCCTCTAAAAACAGCAGCTTTGATCTTCATCCCTTGTAAACAATGCCCTTGGGCAACATTGCATCTCTCTCTGCCGAAGCAAGAGGAAAGGAAGCAGACAATGGAGAGAGAGTCAGCTGGTCTGGGGAGATGACACCACTCACAGGCAGAGGGGCTGGGGGCGGGCTGGGAAGGGCACTGGGCTCCTTAGCTCCCTACCGACTCGCTCTGCGCAAGGCCTTCCTTCTGACCACGTGCACTGAGCGCTCTCTGGGGGGCTCTGTGCTGACCACGTGCACTGAGCGCTCTCTGGGGGGCTCTGTGCTGCGTGCGGACCTGGAGACCCAGGCCGGTGGAGGTGCTAGGGGGAGCAGGGGAGAAGCGCTTGGGCGCTCCTGGAATAGGCAGGGCAGGGCTTCCCAGAGCTGGACGCAGTCTGTAGGACGGAGAGTGGGGGACACTGAGGTGAAGGAAACGGGAGCAAAGGAGCAGAGACACAAAGCAATGCCACCCCTTACTGTTCTTTGGTTTTGTATAGTTGCCAGGAAAAGTGAGAATATTCAGAGCTAAGTGGCCACTGCTAGAATCAGAAGTGTATGAAGTGCTTGAATCCCTTATTGATTAGTTTTGCTGTTTCTTCAGCTTTATAAAAATGGCTTTATAACACAGTCTTCTGCAACCTGTTTTGAAATCACTGAATATCATTTCAAGATTTATCCATGATACCATCTGCAGCTGCAGTTCATCATTCTAACTGTAACATTCCATCGTGTGAGTGTACCACCACCACACACACACGCGTGTGCGCGCGCACACACACACAGAGCCATTAACAAAATGACTGATGATGCGTTGGTGAACATTCTCGCACACGTCTCCAGGCGTGTATATGAAGGCATTTCTCAGGGTCTATCCAAAGAATGGAATGGCTGGTTTGTATCAGGGCCGGGTGTTAAGCTTTTGGTCTCTGTATCCGTTCATATTGACAGTAGACAGGTCTCTGGAGCAGACACAGCTTTAATTACTGGTGTACAATACGACAGTGGTTCCCCCGTGCCCAGTCCTTGCCCTGGACTGGAGCAGTGAGAACCGCAACGGGTATCACCCCTCAACTCCCAAAACAGGGATCCAGGAGATTATACACGTGCTGCCCCCTTCCCCTCCTTAAGGGGGAGAGAAACCGTTACTCTAAGCAAATCCTCTTTCTAGACAGGGGAAAAATCCTGGGTCTCTCCTCTCACCCTTTGCAGTGCAGGTGGGTGTCTCCAGGAGGGACATAAGATCAGCCTCTCTGGGAGGTGTTCCAGGCCTCATTCCTTTGAAATGTCAGTCTCACCTGGAGTTTTCACCATCTGTTTGGTCATAATTTAACCGCTGAGTCCCAGGACATGGAAACTTTTAGTACAGGTCCCAAGTCTCAGTAAACTTTGCTCAGAATGCTGTAACCGTGCAGAAACATGCTGTTTTCCTGGCAGTCCCGTACCAGCTACTGTAAGAACTCAGATCGCTCCACATCCTTGCTGAAGCTTGCCTTTGTCAGACTCCTCCAGTTTTTGCCAATCTATTAGTTGTAAAATGGTATCTTGTTGCGGCTTTAGTTTGCATTCCCTTGAGCACAAAGTTTTGATTTCCTCTTTGTTGAGGGACCTACTGAAAACTTTGCCCATTTTTCTGTTGGTTGTCTTTCTCTCTAATTGGTAGGAGTTACAGATTTTGGCTATTAACCTTTGCCTATTACAAGCGTTCCACGAATGCCCTCTCCATGTTCCATGTGCTGTGGCATTTTGATGAACAGAAGTTCTTGACTTAGATGTCGTCCAGCTTGTCAGCCTTTATCTTGCACTTTTGACATAACATATTCACTACTACCCTGAGGACAGAAAGATTTTCTCCTTTTTTTCCCCTAAAATTTTTTGGAGTTGATTTTTGTGAATGGAATAAGGTGGGTGGCAAGTTAATTTTTTCCTCTATGTGGACGACCAGTTGTTGGAGCACTAAATTCAGGCTCTCACGAGGCCCAGTGGTGCCCTCTGCTGTGTGCTGTGTGTTCACATATGTGGGTGTCAGTTCTCTGTCCTCCACTGTCAACACCCTAACTGCACTTTACCTCCAAAATTGTACCTTTGGTAGTAAGTCTTCGTATCTGATAGGCCGAATCACCTTATCTGATCTTGGCTTTGCTTGAGCCTTGCTCTTTTTTGAGCCTTGCTCTTTCATATAGATTTTACAATCAGCTAATAAATTCTCCAAAAAAAAAAATGTTATAGACTTTTTTATTGGGACAACTGACATATGTAGGATATTGAGTCTTCCTATCCATGAAAATGGTACCTCTCTTCATTTATTTAGGTTTTCTTTCTTTTCTTTCAGTAAAATTTTATAGCTACCTTCATAAATGTTGTTAATTAGATTTTTTCTTAGATTATTTGGCCAGATTTATACCTAGGTACCTTATACGTTTTATTACTATTGTAAATGGGTACCTACTTAAAAATTGTAAATGTTAACTTTTGTGATATATAAAAGTACAGTTGATTCACTGCTTTCTTTGTGCAGCTGCCTTGCCAGGATTACTTCTGTTTGTATTCGTTAATACTTGTCATCATGAATGGATGTTGAATTTTAGCCTTTCTTTTTTGGTTCTTTTTGTGTTCATTGAGACAGTCAAATGGGCTTCCTCCTTTAAAATGCTAACGTGGTATATTACACTGATAGAGTTTTGAATATTGAACCATGCTTGCATTCCTGAGATAAGCCTAACTTGTGCTTATCTTTTTATATGCTAATGGGTTTGGTTTGCTAGTATTTTTGTAGAATTTTTGAATCTGTGTTTATGAGTAAGACTGTCTTATAGTGTTCCCTTCTCTCATTGTTTTTGTCTGGTTTTGGTATCAAGTTTATTCTAACCTCATAAAGTTATAAAATCAGTGGTGGCATTTTTCTCCCCCTTTTCCTCCTCTTCTTCCTCCCTTTCTTCTTTTTGGTGTATTGAATCTCTTATTTAAAAACCCTATTAGAGATGAAATCTGTTTTGTCTGTTATTAACATAGCTACACAAGCTTTCTTCAAGTCAGCATTTTCTGTCCTTTTATTTAAACTTTTCCATTTCTCCATGTTCTAGGATTGTTACTATGAGTGGCAGGTAGTTGGATGTTTTTCCTGATTCAATTTGACATTCTGAGATTCAAGAGTAAGACCGTATTGACATTCTGAGATTCAAGAGTAAGACCGTAATAAATTGGCAAATTTAGTCCATTTATATTTATTGGGATTACTGGCATTGTAGTATTGGTTCCATGATGTTACTGTGTACTTTCCGTAAGTCTGTTTTTTCCTAGGCTCTCTCCTCCTTTCCTGCCTTTGTTTGTGTGTTTTGTTTTCAAGGCTGTTGTTGGTTTTCTTGGTTTCTTCATCACCTCCTTTATTGGCTTGGAAGTTATGCCACACACCTTGTTTCTGTCTTTTTAAGGTTTTCACTCTTGATGACTGCCTGGCTCTTTATTTATTGAATAAACAAACATATTCCTTAATTTTCTGTCTCGAGTTGGATGTCCTTTCCTACATAGTCACCCTTTTCTTCCTTGAGCAGGACACCCAGTCTTGGCTTCTTTCTCGAGAAGGTGATTCACTGTGACCAGGAGCCCTTCTTCAGCTCCCACATGTTATTCCAGAGTCACCACTCTGTGTTTGTCCAGTGTCTTGTTGGAAATAGAATTTTGTTGATTTTAAAATTGATTTGATTTTGGGCTTAGAATTCTTCCTGATATGGAGAGTTTTGTAGGAACCAGATCTCACAAGTTGTGCTCGTTACTTAGCTGTTGTCCCTCAGCCCCAAGCCCGCCTTCTGTGATGGGCTCTGGGACGGGGGTCTGTGCCCTCTTCCCCTTGCCAGCTGGATCACCACCTGGCTCTGCTCCCAGCGGCCAGGCGAGAGGAGGAGGGTCCTGCAGTTCCTCCTGCCGCTGCTGCTGAGTCCAGTTTGCGGTTTCCCCGCCTTGCCCCGGGGCCTTGTCACCCCCCAGACACCAGCCGTTGCCTGTGTCCCCCTCTGAGGTCCGAGTTCCGGGTCCCACCTGCCCCTCATCTGGCTGCAGAGTTTAAATAAGTCCTCCTCTTCCCATACTGTCCCAGCCCTGGGGGTGCAGCCGCTTCCCGTCCTGGCATCTTGGAGTCTCTTTCTGCCCTTTCAGTTCTCTGATTCCTGCTTAGCAGTTCTTTGTGGGAAATTCTCTGTTGAGCAGTTGGTATGGTTTTTCTTTGTGACTGATATGGTGGGAGAAGTAAGTATGTCAGCTGGAAATCCTACTCGGCTTCTCTTGGACAGGTCTTCAGATGATCTGGTCTCTGTTTTAAGCTAAACAGCATCCTTGGTTAATTTGTTCAGTAAGTGCTTACTGAGCACCTGCTGTGTGCCAGGCACTGTTGAGGGGGGACACAGCCCTTGCCCCACTGGGGCTTCTGGTCTAGTGTTTACACCCTTAAGTTAGGAGTTTCTGGTTCTGACTGTGGTGCAATGAGATCTGGGTCTGGGCCCTGCTGGCCGTGTGGGCCCGAGCAGACCCTTCACTGGCTGCCGGGTTCTCATCTGTAGGTTGAGGAGGCTGGACTGGCTGGTCCAGGTCACTGCTTGTGCTAAAATGAGACCTCTCCCTGGGCGGTGGGCAGGCGGGCAGGTGGCAGTGGCCCGGTTCTGCCCGCACTCCATCTGCTGGCTGTTTCTCCTCTCGAAGGCTTCCCTCAGGGGCCCTCCGCCCTCCTGTTCTGAGTTGACCGTCCAGAGCAGGGTTCAGGAGCGCGAAGGGCTCACGCTGAGGTCCATGCCGGCTGCTGGCCCTCGTACGGGGCGCTTGCGGGCAGAGAGGCGGAGCTGGGGCAGCCCTCAGCCCTCCCCTTCGCAAGCAGTTGAGATGAGTTGTTTGCGATTTAAGAAGTGGAGTTGACTTTGAAGAAAGCGGATTTGTAGCCATTTTTGCCTAATCACTACTGTTTAGCTCTGTCTGGGGAGAGTGAGTGATGTAGTGCCAGCAGGGAGCGCCAGATCAGCGGGGATTCTCCAGCAGTTTATTGATGTACAGCCGTCTTCATACACCAGGGTGGGGGGCAGGGACTCTCGCTGAGGAGCAGCCGGGTAAGAGCTGAAGCTTCTCCCTGTTGGTGAAGTGTCACCACGGGGTCGATTCACACCTCTGTAGGCGTTATTCCTTCTCTGAAGTCCCAGTCCCGCAACGCGCCCGTGCGCGGCCACGTGCAGACGGCTGCTTTCCTTCCGGCCGCGTGGACCCCCCTGTCCCCAGTGACGGGCTCCCTGTTACTGGGCACCCAGGTCCCCACGCAATTTTGCTCTTGTGCGTTCTCTGAGCAAATGCCACCCGGCCAGGCAGGTGGTCCCAGGAGGGAGCACACACAGAGCAGAGGGCCCTGCTGCTCCCGCGGCTTCCAGGCAGCTGGGGAGATGGTGCGGGGGGTGGGGGGGGGAGGGTGCTGGGGACCTGTGGTTCCAGTTCCTGCTGAGAGTGGAAGCCTCGGGACCCCCGCCCCCCAGCAAGGGGCTGAAGGGGGCTCTTGAAGGGACGCACCGTGCGGCGAGGAGGGGGCCTGGGGCGGGGATGAGGGTCTGTAGAGAGATCGCTGGGTTCCAGGTACATTTTACACATAGACTCAGCTTTGGGCATATTTTTTGAAAAAGACATTTCTTAGACAAATCTTTCTCGAGAATATGTCAAATTTAGTAACTTGCCGACAAGGCCCCGCAGTGAGCAGAGGGTGCTGCTCCCGGGGGTGGGGTGGGGGGCGGAGAAGGAGGGACTTGGACACAGAGGCGGGGAAGGGTGTGGGTCTTGACAGGGCCTGAGTGGGTTTATCGGTGGTCACAGAGCAGCCCTGTGGGGCAGGGCCTGGGCGCCTGTCCGCAGGAGCGGAAGCACAGCTGGAGCCACAGGCTCCCCCAGCTCGGGGCCGGGGTGGGCCTCTCGGAGGCCAGGCTCCGAGCCACACTCGCGCTGGAAACAGGCTTTTCCTCAGCTTTCGAGAGGCAGCGTGACGGGTGCCCCGGGCCCATTTGGGGACAGGCAGGTCTTCTGTGCAACTTGATTTCTCAGAGGCATCCCGGCCGAGCCCCAGCCCGGACGCAGCTTCACCTCTGCACGGCTCCGTGGCCATTGTCCCTTCCAGAGTGACGCTCTCGAGCCCGTGAGGGTCTGGCTGCGGCCGGGCACCCTCACTGCCCTCTTCCCTCCAGTGTCCCCCGCCTGCTCTTAGCCCCAGCTCCACGGCAGCCCCGTGGGGCGTCTGTGTTGCCCTCTGTGCTCCCAGCACCCTCTGTGTCACCCTTGTTTCCCCCACCGGCCTGGGGACTGCGGGTGGGCAGGCCGGCGGCACAGCACCGCCTGGTGTGGACACGCGGAGACGGAGGATGCGCTTGCTGGGACAGTGTGCACACGGCTTCCCTCTTGGGCTCCCGCTGGGATGCTAGGGTTTGATGAGCACACGTGGTGACGTGGTACTACGCCCGGGGAGCCTTTTGCTGGTGGTGACGACGCATCTGAGATGGAGCCTTGGCTGTTCTCGGCGTCTTCTCTCCCTGAGTCAGCTCCTTTCTCCCTCTGTCTCCGCCGCTCTCTGTGTCTTCCTCCCTCCCTCTCTTTCCCTGTTACTTCGTTCTGGATCTTTCTCTCCCTCCAGCTTGCTCTGAGGGGGGTGGTGTCTGCGAGGCTGGCCGTGCAGAAACTTAGCCCAGAGAGCTTTATAAGGGAGTGCTGCAAGGTTTTGTCTTTCTGCAAGATGCCCGGGTCCCTGCGCAGGTGGGGAGCAGAGAGAGCCTGAGGCCTCACAGTCTTTAGAAACCCGTAGCTTCCCTTAGGCCTGAAGCCGGTCACTTAGGATTTTGAGTACCCAGGAAGTCAGAGATTTTCAGCTGTGATGCTTTTTATTTTTAAAATGTGATGACATTTGCTGGAACCACATTTGGGGAGATGTCTGGCATAATGACAGTGAATTAATTCTGGTCATTTCCCAGAGAAAGAATAAGATGTTTTAATGGCTGGTTATTTCATGCACTTGGGTTGGTTTGGTCTTCAGACACCAGCTGAGTGTCTAGAGATTCTTTAATTTCCTAAAATGCTTCTAAAATTATGTGAAAGCACGAGCTTGCTGAAAACCAGCCTTTATATTACTAATGATTTCCTCCGCCCACTTGTGCTTTCCTATACATGCGCACATGTTTTTCCGTTGCCCTTGGATGAGGAGTTTGAGGCTGGGATTGTCCTCTGGACACACAGTTGGAAGTGGCACAGCAAATGCTTGGGGGCCCTGGGATGACTCTTTTTTTCAACTTTGCGTTTTTGGTTGTGGTGACTCGTTCGTAATGTGAGGTTGACCTGGATGACCTTGAGGCCTCCTCTCCTCTGGTCTCTCCAGGCGGTGTGTCAGGCAGAACTAGTGTCTCCTCGCAAGAAGGTAACGACGTCTTTTTCTCGTTTTAGGGCTCAAAGTTTGGGCGGGGCATTGGACTCCTGCCACCGGCTCAGCGTACCTCCACCCGGAGATCTTTCGGGAGGTCCAGGAGGCTGAGCCTCACCCGCTCCCTCGATGATCTTGAGGTAACTTCATTTCAGGGTTTCTTCTTTCATTCTCCAGGTTTTAAAAGATGATACAACTGCATCTCCTTTGAATCCCACCCATTTTCTACCACCTCTCCCTCTCCTGTAAACTCAATCTTCAAGTGGGGCTTCTATGCACACCCGGCCCCTCCCCTGCCCCGCCTGCTCCTGCCCCGTCCGGACCCTCTTCCTCTGCTCCTTGGTCTACAAAGCATCACGGTGTGTCCCGTCCTCTCTTACGTGCCAGATGCCGTAATAGACACGAGAACCCTCTGGGGGCCTGTCATTGCCTGTTACCAAACCAAACTTGGGTCCATTTGCCCAACGCACAGAAAAGCTAATCTATTGACACTGGGTTGTGGGGAAGGAAAGTACAGGCACCAGACAAGGAGAATGGGTAGCTCATGCTCAAAAGACCCAAACTCCCCAATGGATTTCAGGGAAGGGCTTTTAAAGACAGTGTGAGGTAGGGGGTCATGGGGTATGTGATCAGCTTGTGCACAATTCTCTGATTGGTTGGTGGTGCGGTAACTGGGTGATGTTTCAGGAATCTCAACCATCAACCTTCCAGCCGGCTGGGGGGTCTACGTGCTGTTGGGCAGCCTGCATAATTTCTTCCACCTGGTGGGCATTTTAGTATCTGCAAAACAGCTTAAGGACACGGCTCAGGATGTTATCTGGAGCCCTTGAGGAGGAACTAGAGGTCCTTGACACTGTTCAAAACTATTATTGTTTTGTCTTGCTTGACTGTTTTCTTTCTTTTTTTTTTTTTTAAATTTATTTATTTTATTTATTTTTATTTTTGGCTGCGTTGGGTCTTTGTTGCTGCGCTCGGTCTTTCTCTAGTTGAGGCGAGCGGGGGCTATTCTTGGTTGCGGTGCATGGGCTTCTCATTGCGGTGGCTTCTCCTGTTGCGGAGCACAGGCTCCAGGCACATGGGCTTCAGAATTTGTTGCACGTGGGCTCCAGAGTGTAGGCCCAGCAGTTGCGGCGCATGGGCTTAGTTGCTCCGCGGCATGTGGGATCTTCCCAGACCAGGGCCCGAACCTGTGTCCCCTGCATTGGCAGGCGGATTCTTAACCACTGCGCCACCAAGGAAGCCCCGACTGTTTTCTTTTGATTCTGCATTTTCTCACTTCTCTGGTTAAATTTGCTGTTTGGAATTTGGGGAGGGCCTAGGAGGCTAAAGCTTTTCTACAAACAAGAGGTGGGGGGAGGCACTGGGGGATGCGTCCCTGGGAGGCCCCCCAGGGTCCTGCTCCGTTTCATACCCACTTTATTTTTTTTATTATTAAAAAAAATTTAATTAATTAATTTATTTTTGGCTGCATTGGGTCTTCATTGCTGCACGTGGGCTTTCTTTAGTTGCGGTGAGCGGGGGCTACTCTTCATTGTGGTGCGTGGGCTTCTCATTGCAGTGGCTTCTCTTGTTGTGGAGCACGGGCTCTAGGTGCATGGGCTTCAGTAGTTGTGGCACGTGGGCTCAGTAGCTCTGGCTTGCGGGTTCTAGAGTGTAGACTCAGTAGTTGTGGCGCACGGGCTTAGTTGCTCCATAGCATGTGGGATCTTCCCAGACCAGGGCTCAAACCTGTGTTCCCTGCATTGGCAGGCGGATTCTTAACCACTGTGCCACCAGGGAAGCCCCATACCCCCTTTAAAGTTATGATATTGATCCACACGTATCGAGAGTATCCTCTTGTGTGGTTCTCTTCTTTGATCTGTAATCCTTAAAAAATTAATAGACTTTACTCTCAGAGCAGTTTGGGGTTTACAGAAAAGTTAAGTAGGAAGTACAGAGAGTTCCCATGTGTTGCTATGCTGGATACATGATTATTAGTTTAGGTTGCATAGCGTGCATGGAGGCCACTCCTTGTGCTGTACATTCTAAAGGTTTGGACAGATGGATTGAGGTCACGCAGCCACCATCATAGTGTCACACAGAGCAGTCTCACTGCCCTAAAATCCTAGGTGCCCCACCTGGTCATCCCTCCCTGCTCACCCTGGACCTTGGCAGCCAGGATCCTTTCACTGGTTCATTTTGTGTGTTTTAAAATTTTACACAGATGTAATCGTACTGCATGTCTTATTCTGCCACTTTTATAACATTGTATTATGCTTTCAAGCTTTACCTTGTAGTTTTAGTTTATTTTACTTGTTATGTAGCATTCCATTATGAATATGTCACAAATTTTTATCCATTCTGCTATTGCCAGCCACGTGATAGAAGGTTGGGAACAGACCTCCCTGAGCGGAGCTGCAGCGGACAGTGTCATGCAAGTGCCCACGTGCACAGCCAGGGCTGTGAGAGTGTGTTCTGGGGAGTCAGTTGCTGTGACAGTCTCGGCTGAGCCTCACCCAGGCTCTGGTCGCCAGCAGGACCAGGGGCCTTGCTACCCTGCTCACCGACACTTGGTACTGTCAAACTGAAATTTTCCCTGTTTCAATAAAATGCCAACTCATTTTAATTTGCATTTCACTGATTGTGAGTGAGGCTGAGCATTCCATCACGGGCTCTTTGGCTGTTCAGGTTTTCTCTTTTTTGAATTAGTAGCCTATTCATGTCCTTCTTGTAGTTTTAAATTTTTTATTTTATTTATTTTATTATTTTAAAAATAGATTTTGTAGTAGTTCTTTACATTTTGCGGATACAAATCCTTTGTCAGATAAAGGTTTCGAAAATATGTTCTTTGTGGCTTTTTTCTGCCTTTGTCTAGGGTGTCAATAGATACATATTTTAATTGTAGTAAAATAGAACATAGAACTTACCATTTTTTAAGTGTCCAGTTCGGGGCAATAAATACATTCACATCATTTTGCAACCATCACCCGTCAACTCCGGAAGGCTCCTACCTCCTACAGCTGAAACTCGGTGCCCGTCACTCACTCACTCACTCCCCTTCCCCTCCCCCAGCCCCTGGCACCCACTGTCCTACTTTCTGCCTTCAGGAATTTGACTTTCGTGTCTGGCTTTTTTCACTTAGTAGAGTATCTTTGCGGTTCACCCATGTTGTAGCAGGTGTCAGAATTCTTTTCCTTTTTAAGGCTGAATAATATTCCACTGTATGGATGGACCACATTGTGTTTATCCATCTGTCTGACGATGGACACTTGGGTAGCTCCCACCTTTTGGCTAATGTGGCTAATGCTGCTGTGAGTACGAGTATGCAAATATCTGTTTGAGTTCAGTACTGTTTTAAAAATTAACCATAATTTCTTACAAACTCAATAACAATTATCTGGAATAAATTGACTTTGGGATTTTTTTTTGCTTAAAACAGTGAGTTAATTTGTGTTCTGACGCTAAGCTGGAATCTTTGGCTGTTAGAGCTAGAAAGGGCCTCGAAATCACCTCATTATCCAGATGAGAAGGGGAACGGATTCCAGAGGGTTTTCAGAGAGTCCTGGGTAGGTTTTGGGGCAGCGGGGCACATGGTACTGGGAGGTGGGAGCGGGAGCGGCCGTGGGGCAGCCCTGGGGGGCCCTGAGGCTGGAACAGGCCCCTGCGCAGGGCCTCGGGGCTCCGGGGTTCCAAGAAGGGGGGTCCCCGCCAAGCCTGCATTCTCCCTTTGGGAGTTTGGCCAGGTGTCGTCTCTGCATTGCCCTGGGAGAAGGGTCTCTGCAGGGGCCTGAGCCCCAGGGGGCCAGGAGCCAGCGCGTGTGGCTTGGTGGTGGCTCGAGGTCTGCTTCCGGACAAGCGCTCCAGGCCCTGCGGTCACCATCTACTTCTCGTCACGACAGACACCAGGGGTCTGCTGTTATCTGCGTGGCTGATTGAGGGCAGGCCGGACCTCCCCTGCCCTTTCCCTTTGAGTGTCCCCATTTCATAGATGAGAAGCCGTGTGCAGGCACAGTGTTCTTTAGACCACGGACTGCAGAGCATGCGATCTTCCTATCACCTGTGAACCTCTTTTGTCAAAATAATACGTTAGAGACATGGGATTCAATCTTTGCTACCTTTTTGCCTGAAGATTTCAAGATGTAGAAGCACAGATAACTTTAACACTCGCCTTTGGGAAGCCTGTTGAACGCCCTGTCTGTCTGTTCTTCCCTCTGTCCCACACTCTTCGGCAGGTGTGCTAGGCGGCCTCTGGGCCATCCCCGTTCCTGGGCCTCACACCCTTGTTTGGCTTCCTCCTCAGAGGCACCAGCTTTCACATCTTGCCTTTAATTGTCCCTGCCGGGGCCTCTGCATGCGGTTGCCACCAGCCCGGCTCCTCTGCACGAGGCCAGCTCCGAGTCCACTTCCTGGGCCCTCGGGACACCGTGTCTTAGGTTGGGCCTCCTGGAGCAGACTCAGACGGAGGGCCCTTTAAACGCTGGGCGAGGAGGAGGACCCAGGAAGGACCACACAGAACGGGGCGATAAAATGGTGAATGTATCAGTCAATCCAAATGAGTGGTGACTGTGTAAAACAAGAAGAATTGTGTTTTGTTTGGTTTGAAAGTACATGAAATGAAATTACAGCCCAGCAGGATGAGCACCAGCAGAGGGGAGTGGAGGTCAGGTGTTTCTGGGTGCTTATCTCCACTAGGAAGAGGATAAAGGTGTGATTAAAATTTGATTTTTATAAGGTAAGGATGCATGTCATAATCTCCAGGGTAGCCTAAGACAATAAAATAATAAGTACATTTTAAATTAATAGAAGGAAAAAAATGGAATGATAAAAAATATTGAATTTGAAAGAAGGTGAGACAGGAGGAAAGGAGAGACAAAGGGCGAAGAGCAGGAAGGACGAGTCGGCAGGCTCCGTGAGGGGGTTCAGTCCAACTATGCTGGTAGTTACATCAACGGTAAAGGGGTCAAATATCCCAGTTAGAAAGGAGAGACTCAGGCAGCATTAAAAGTCTGGTTATGCTATTTGCTAGGGACACGTCAAATGGAATGAATGGAAGAATGGAGGAGGAGACACTGTGCAGTACTAATCAGAAGGCTGGTAGCGGGGCCGCACTGATCTCAAAGCGGTCTCCCAGGCAGAGCGCCCCACAGATAGACAGGGAGCCTTCGTCATGGTGAGGCAGCAGGGAGCTGCAGTTCTAAATTTTGTTTGCATTCAGTTACACAGTCTCAACATGTCTACAGCAAAAACTGACAGAAGTAGGAGCAGAATTGGACTAATCTGTACTCACAGTAGGAGATTTTTTAACTCCTTGCTCAGTAACTGGCAGATTGAGCAGGAAAAGTTCAGTAAGAGGTAAAGGATCTGACCAGCCTGACCTGCTGAACTCACGTGTGCAGCACCCAGTAAATGCATCCTTCCCTCCCCGTGCAACATGCAGGAAAGCTGACCATGTGCTGGGCCGTAAAGCAAGTCTCAACAGATATGGATGTCTCTTCACCCAGAGTCTGTCCTTGGCCACAGGCAGGTGTAGCAGAAACCAGTGGCAAAGAGAAGACACCGCACTCAGGTCCAGAGTGAGAGGCTGAGTGATCTAGAGTTCAAAGAAGAATCACTGTGGAAATTAGAATATATTTTAAATGATAAAGAAAATACATCTAAGCCTGTGGGATGTAGCTAAAACTAAGCTTAGAGGAATATTTGTAGCTTTACGAGCGAATGTTAGACATGAAGGAAAGTAGGAAGTCACCTCAAGAGGTTAGAAAAAGAGCTGTAAAACAGACACAAAGGAAGTAGAAGCTGGACAATGATGAAGGGCAAAGCAGAAATTAATGAAACAGAAAACTATCAAAACAATCAGTAAAGCGGCGTTACTTCCTAACTCATTTTATGAGGCCTCCAAAACCTTGGCACCAAAACCTGAGAGACACCTTAGAGGAAAGGAGGGTTATGGGGCAGCTCACTGGTGAGAGAGGTGGAAGGTCCTAAACTACATGTCTTCTGGATCCAGCTGTTCATGTTTGTTCCAAGGACAGCGTTTTTTTAACATTTGAAAATCAGTCAGTGTAATTCACCACATTAACTAAGTAGGAAAATCATATATCATCTTAACAGAAGCAGGAAAGGCATTTGGTAAAATTCAATGTCTGTTCATGGTTAAAAAAAAAAGCTTAACAAAATAGGGATTAAGGGGAACGTCCTTAACCTGATAAGGATATAAAAAAGCCTATAGCATGTGTCAGACTTAAGCTTTCCCTTTGAGATCGAGCGAGGAAAGATGTCTGCTGTTACCATTTCCATTTAAATGTTTACTGCAAGTCCTAGCCAGTGTACTAAGAAAGTAGAACAATGGAAGTTAAAAAACTTGCAAAGGAAAATGACAGTGTGATTATTCTCCCATGATGTGATCGTAACATGGAAAAATCCAAAAGAATCTATGGATTCTTAAGATTAATGAGTAAGTTTAGCAAGGTTGCTGGATATATGGTCACTATACAAAAATCAGTTGTGGACACAGTTTGAAAATGACATGTAGATTCAATGTAATTTTAACCAAAATCCCAACTGCTGTTTTGTGGAACTTAAGATGATTCTAAAAATTTTGTGGAAATGCAAAGGGCCAAGTGTAGCCAAGATATTCTTGAAGAAGAATAAGGTAGGAAGGCTTCCTCTATGAGCTGCCGAAACTTATTATAAAGTTAGAGAAATGTAAAACTGTGGAAGTGGCGGCACACAGATAGATGGATAGACAGATAGACAGTGGAGTAGGAGAGAGAGCAAGAAACAGACCCAGCACCTGTGGACGTCGGGCCGTGTGTGCAGAGCAGGGGTGAGTGTGGTCTTTTCAGTGGTGCTGGGCTAAGTAGGGGTCTACATGGAAAAAAAGAGTGAAAGAGAACCTGATTCTCCCTTACGCTGTGCAAGCACAGTTAATCCAGCTGTGTCGCAGATCTCCCTGGGAAGGGCAAAACGCGAGTTAGTAGGGGATAAAGTAGACGCACATGTCCGTGGTGGTGGGGAGGGAAAGACTTTTTAAGCTGAACACAAAAAGCACTAACCATAAAGACCAAGGCTGACTCTGACTCAGCGAATGCTCGGAATCTACGTTCACGCGAGTGCACCTTCCTTCGAGGGCAAGGACGGGGGGGACACGAGTGCGGTGACCACGGAGGCTCTCACAACACCTACCAAAGCAAAGCAGGCAAGAGATTCAAACAGGCCTCTGATGAGAGATGATCCACAGTGGCAAATGCAGCCCTGAAAAGGCTTCCAACCACATTAGTTACCAGGGGGGCAAATTGCAGCCAGTGAGGTCCACATCCCAGGAGGTCTGGTGGAAAAGACCGGCGGACGGCGTGAATGTTGGTTGGCAGACGTGAAGCAGCCGGACTCTGACAAGCATGGGGGAGTGGTTCGCCGTTACTAGGGACACTGAAGGACACAGGTTTGTCCCGAGACTCAGCATCCCTCGTGTCTGAGACGGCGTTGTGTGGACCAGAGACAGGCAGCAATTCAAGGGCAGCGTGTCGGAGGCTCCCAAACGAGGCCACCTCTCCTACCCACAGTGTGATTGGCTCGTGCTGGAACGCCTTGCGGCTGCCTCGTGGTGTGCAGGTGTCACGGGAGCAGGTGGACACCAGAGAACGCGTCTGCACAGTTCCATCTGTGTGGTTGTAGCTCGTGGTGGCGTGTCCAGCGCAGAACCGTGGAGAGAAGCGGGGACATGGCTACGCTTCCCTGTGACTTGGTGGGGCTGCGTCGCGGGGGGGCGAAGGGGGAGGGAGGAGGGGAGGTGAGCTGGTGACAGGTGGGGGAGGCGGGGGTGCGTGGGGGGCGTCCTCCCTGGAGGGCTCTCGAGACGGGAGGTGTGGGAGCGTCGGGTGGGTTTCTGTGAGTTTTGGTCGTGATCACGCGGATGGTCACCAAGGAGGGCGGGACCCGAGAGGCGGGGCAGGAAGAGTGCAATCTGCATTGCAGGCCCGCCTCTGCCTGCCGCGTGTAGAGCTAGTCTCAGAAAGACGGCCTTGCGTTTGTGGGACATCTTCAAGGCGCCCAGGGCCTTGAAGGGGGGCCCGGGTGCAGGGGTCCCAAGCTGAGCAGTACAGGCCTAAAAGGGAACAGTGCCCCAGCCCAGTTTCCGGGAGCTGCCCCTCCCCGTCACCCACTGGAGGCCGTTGACCCGTGTTGTGCGTGGAGCTGGCTGAGCCACTGCTGACCGTTGGCAGGGGTTTGTCCGCGCCTGCTCCCTCCGTCAAGGGCAGCCTGTGCTGGCTGCCCTCACCGGAGCGGGCCCAGGGGTTGTTGGCAGGACTGGCAGTGCCCGGCCTGGACAGCAGGGGGCGCTGAGGCCACGCGGTTCCCTCCCTGGCCACTTGTCCAGACTTCTCTGCTCTGGAGGGCTTTGGGGGGTGGGGGCTTCGCCTGGTCCCTCTGATGCCGAGGCTGAGGGCGAGTGAGCTGCTTTACACCAGCTCCCTGAGCTATGCTGGGCTGGCCCCTGAGACTGACCCCCTACAGTAAAGGCAGCAGGACCCCGAGCTGGGCCTCAGACCTGAGACTGAGAGCCCAGTTGCCGGCTGTGGCCACTTGTCTGATTTGGTTCACTCCTTCCCACCTCTGGCTCACCTCTGGGACACTCTGGGCGATTTACAGAAGTCCCATTATCCAGGGTGAAATCTACTCAGACATTTCAAAACAAGCTCTTTTTACCCATTTCTTACTTTTGCTGTTTTGCTATTTCTAGGGGAATTTAACTTTGAAGTTTTTGCTTATTTTTTTAAAAAAAATTTTATTGGCTACACTGTGCAGCGTGTGGGATCTTAGTTCCCCAACCAGGGATTGAACCTGCGCCCCCTGCATTGGAAGCGGGGAGTCTTAACCACTGGGCCGCCAGTGAAGTCCCAGTTTTTGCTTATTTTGGTTTGTCATACGCTAGTCTACTCTTTTAAACTATTTACATAGGAAATTATCTTAATTCTCTGTAAGATCCTATTAACTCAGGAGCATATACTAGGTTTTCTCAGTACCTTGAGTGTCTCCTCATTCAGTGACTGTTTTTTGAACGCCTACTGTGTGCCGACGTTATTCTGGCTCTGTGGACAGCACTGGACAAAACTGACACCGACCCCTGCCCCGGAGGAGCTGGCCTCCCAGCAGGGATGGATGGACGTGAGGGGCGGGAGGTGGGGCACAGGTGCTGCGGATGGGCAGGGCAGCTTCAGGGTTTACAAAGGGTCCCTCTGGCTGCTAAGCCAAGAGTGAACAGTAGGGGTGTTGGGGCGGGAAGGGGGACAGTTAGGATTACCCTTTGGGCCACGTGGTGGTCCAGGTGAGGGGAGGGGTTGGGGAGTGGGGGGCTTGGGCCAGGTGGATGGCGAACGGTCAGACTTCTCACCTCGGATCAGGGATGGAGGGCAGCGCTGTGGGGAGACTCGAGGGCCCCCGCCCACAGGGGTCACAGCCGAGGCCCTGAGGCGGCCGTGGGAGGCCTGGGGTGAGGAGCTGGGAGGGCAGGTGAGGCCGTGTTTCCTGAGCATCTCCCCACGGCGGTCACCATGGTCACTGTGGACCCTCCTCTGGTTGTGCCTTTTACCCACTTAGCCTCTTCCTCGGGAAGTCTGGGCATCCCTGAGCGGGGGTGCTCTGGCCCTCGCCGGCCTCCTCGCCCTCGTGAAGGGGCGAGGGGCCGGGCAGGCTGACGCAAGCCTGTCTCTGAGCTTGTCTGCGCTCATCTCCCTTGGTTACTTTGAACCTTGAGTAAAGCGTGTGTCTGTCCACTCCAGGCCCGACTGTGCCCAGGGCTGGGCGGAAGCCTCGGGAAGCCCTGGTGGGTCCAGGGTATTAAGGAGAATGTGCCCCCCCTCCCAGGACTGGCGTGGGGCGGGGGATGGTGACTGGTGAGAGGCTCCTGGGGAGACAGGTGACTCTGCAAGGAACCCAGAACGAAGAAGGAGCTCTTTGGCCCTGAGACCCCACCTGCAGCCCCCAGCCCTGGGATGCAGCTTGCCAGGGTCCCCACTCTGCCTGGCTCCCCAGTTCCCGCTGGACGCCCTCCCCTCCCTCTCATCTGTCCCTTCTGGCCGGAACCCCTCCCCAGCATACTCCCTGAGCTGCCCTGACCCCAGTCCGTGCACCCCACAGGGACTCTCGTGCCATTTTTAGCTCAGGACGGACCCCCGGGCAGGCGCGGCCCCAGGGAATAGAGGCCTCTGGGTTCCTCCAGCTGCGGGACTCTCCCGCGGGTGCTGTCGTTGGGCTTCTGGGCCGGGGTGCCCCCCACACCCCCCTGCTTTCTGGCCGTTTGCTCTCTTGTGGAGGTGCCAACACCATGGCTGGCCTCAGCTCACAGAGGGGGCCGTCCTGTCAAGGCCGAGCTGGGCAGCTCCACGCTGTCTGCTGCCACCAGCCTTTTCTTCTCCTGCCCGAACCAGCACTTGCTGGGTTTGTCAGGGGCTGTGCTGGGCTTTGTGGCCCCGGGTCTGAGGCCGCCGCCCCCTGGCCCCGGGTCAACACTCCCACCAGAGTAAGGAGGATGCAATGGTGGGTGTGGCTGGTGCTCAGAACGTCCTGGTCACTTGTTCCAGGAGCTCTGGGAACCTCTCTTTCCCCAGGAAGTGAGCCGGGCTCTGGGCTGCCCAGGACACCATCTAGTACCGGGGAGTCTGGCCAGATTCTCGCCCCACCCCTTCCTCTCCTTGCCTTACGGACAGCAAAGGAGGAGACAGAGAAAGCCTGAAGGGACAGAAGAACCCAGAGGGGACAGCTGCACGTGGACCCTGATGGTCCTGGGCTGCTTTTTGGGCTGAATGTGATAAAACACGCAAAGTGAAATTGTTCTGCTTCTGCAGGGACACATATATTTCTGTCTGAAATGATTGAAATAAAGATAAGTTTGACACCAAAGTGGTAACCTGGGCGGCTCAGCACCTGGGTGCTGGGTTTTCCCAAGGTCCTAGGAGGTTCTTTGCTTGCCCTGTGGGCATGGCCTGTGCTGCAGTCTGTTTCCCTTCTTGGTCCCTGGTGGTCCTCTCCGGGGTCTGTCTGGTGGGCCTTTGGGGCTAGGATGCTGCTGTCCCCGCTCTGGCTAGGAGGCCAGCACCTCCTCCAAAACCCTGTGATTAGTACCGGCCCTCGGAAACCAGCAAGGAGGATGATCAGGCCACAGAGTCACGGGCTCAACTGATCACTGTGAAAACCCCACGGTTGTCTTTCCAGAACCCTCCAGCAGGTTTTGTCTGGACATGTGCACGTGTGCACGTGGATGGGTGCGTGTGTGCGGGTGTGTGCGGGTGTGCATGCTGGAAGGGGAAGCTGTGCAGTAGAAAGGATGTCGCTGTGTCTAGCCCCGTGTCTCAGCCCTGCAGGCCTGCAGCGCGTACCTCGCAGCTCCTCCCGCCATGACATCTGCGTGCCCAGAGGGCCTCGTTTGTAAGGGCACCCCCCCTTTCCTTAAAGATGAGGCCCTGCCGAGGAAAGGGTTCGAAGCCCCTCCAGGCCAGGCGGGCACCCGGGGACCCCGGGAGCTGGAAGGAGTGGCTTCTTGTGTCCTGGAGCCCCCCTTCCGGGGCGGGTCAGGGCGGGGGCAGCTGCACAGAGGGCGAGGCGGGACTGCGGGTCCCCTCCCTGCCCCTCCACACAGCCCTCCCTCCGTGTCCCCCAGCCGGCCGAGGTCTCCTCCTGCTCCCTCTCCCCTCCCCCCAGCCCCCTCACTGGCTCATCACAGCCCCCAGCATCCCCCATCGGCCTGTTCCTGTGCTCCGTGGTGGCGGAGAGGGTGACCGTGGCAGCCTCTGCTCGTTCCCCTCTCCTGCTTCCGTACATTTATTGTGTGAGAAAGCCTGTCTGAGGAAGCTCGAGCCAGTGCCCGCTCGTTATCTCTGAGAGTTCTGCCCGTGCACAGGACACTCAGGCTGGCCGTGTGCACGTTTCTCACACGGAAAGCAGAGTAAGGTGGGCTCGGCGTGTTCCGGCTGGCCGCCTGACCCCCAGCCCCAGGCCATCATCCCCGCCCGCTGGCCCATCGGCAGCACTGCGCCCGCAGCCCTGGACAGGATGCGTGCCGAGGTCCTCCCGGTCTAACACGCCAGGAGCGAGGGCCATTCCTGGAGCCCCTCAGATGAGACCCAGGGCACCTGCTGCGGAGAGGTTTTGACAGGGAAGCCCCTTGGGGAGAGCAGTTTATCCCGAATGTCCAGAAAGCTAGCAGGTAGCTCTGCAGTGTTGCCTAGGTTCTGGAAACAGTTTTCTTTTTCTTTCCTTCTTCCCTTTTAAAACCAGGACCTGCCATGGCCCCCTCGCGTTCAGGTTGTGTCAGGTGTTGGGAGGCAGACAGCAGATTGTGGAGCAGGGGCCGAGGCTCCGAGACAGGTCTCAGGAACACGGCAGGTTCCCAGGGCTGGCCCCGCACACGCGTGCACGTGGAGCTCATAATAGACTCGTCAGCCTCTGTAATTAGGCGGTGCACTGCACCACGCTGCTAAAAAACAAATTCTCTGCAGCTGCTGTACTGGCTGAGCAATTACCCCTATCAGCTGAAGGTTTATTCTTCTGATTTGGTAGAGGAAATACTTTTAAAATGATCTCACAGCGTGATTTATGTAAACGGATTTTTTTTTTCTTTGTACGAGACAATTGAGATAGAGTCTGAATCCCTGGCAAACCACAGCTTCCTGCAGTGTCCTGTTGCCATGGGTTACGGAGGGAGCGGGATGGAACTTCATCTGAAATGTCTTTAAACTTTCTGACGTGCACAGGCGTGTGGCGGGGCTGCATGGTGTGTTTTAGAGCTGCGTGCCTGGTGCGGGTCGGAAGTTCTCCTGTCTTAAGATGAATTTGGAAAAAGGGTTGCCAAAGGAGACTCACGTTTTAAACAGTCAGCAGGTAAGCTACTCCAGATGTTTCTCGTCACTTAAACGGAATTGTTTTAAGGAAACTTGGCATCTTGGTTACTGCTTTATTTTCAGCCTGTTTAGAGAATGGTAGCTTTTAAGTGTAAACTTTGAAAATGTCTTTCTTGTGTCTACATCATGGAGCCTGAAGTGAGTCCCGTGGAGGTAAAAGCCCGGCTCTGGGACCACAGACCAACACCCAGAGCGAGGCTGGGTTGGGGGCCGGTCACACCGGGTCCCCCCCAACCTTTCGGGGGGACGCTGCCCGCATTCTAAGTCAGCCTTACAGAGGGCATCCATGTTTCCTTGTCCTTACCATAGTGATTCTAATAGATTTTGAAGATGAGTGAATTAATTTTGTTGAGATATTCAATTTTGACCAGATACCTGTATTACAATTTTTCTTACTCTTTAAATTACTGTTTTATAGCTAACATTTTTTCTTGTTTAAAATTGAAGTATAGTTTTCTTTTTTAAAATGGATTTACAATGTGTTAGTTTCGGGTGTACAGCAAAGTGATTTGGTTGCATATATCTAGCATTTTAAAGTGTAATGAGCTGGTTCTGCTTCGTATACATACATGGGGAACTACTTACTGGCAATCGTATGGAATGATTGATTAGTATCTAAGCTTATAGAGTTGAACTTACTATAAAATGTTTTTAAAAGATTTGAGATTAAATAAAAAGAATTTTTACTTTCCTCTCGTGGCTGTGCTGTGTTGATGTAAAGGCAAAAATAAATTTAAATTATTTACAAAAGATGGTTCCTAGTTACTGGGTACCAGTTTAAATTCATTCTTTTCTGAGAGTTGTTTCATCTTAAAATGTTCTCCTGATGTCTAGTTAGAGCCTTCTGTAGAGAACAGCAGGAGGAACTACTCGTTCAGAAGTGACTGGCTTGGGTGTTGGGTTTAGGAAAATGACTGCATCGTTCCCTTTAAATAGAAAATAGAAGTAGGTCTGCTGGACAGGCCAAGAGTCGTGCCTGTGAAGGAAGTGCAGATTTTAATGGATTTTAAAAGTATTTACTGTGTATTTTGAAGACTCCTTGTGCTGACGCAGCGCACCTGAGAGGGTGGGCTGGCGGCTGTGAGGTTCACCGGTGTGCTTCCCGCGTGCCCGCCTCTGGCCCGCTCTGCAGGAGTACTGACGTCTCCTGCCCATTCCATTTTGTGTCCTGGTGGAAGAGGGAACTTGGGGTACACTGTGTCCAATATATGCACCAACTGACCAGTTACTAACTTGTACATATATGTAGGCTGCATTTTCGTTCCCATGGTATATAGAAGCAAGTTTTAGAAAATGTTTTTTGAGTGAAAAAAAAAATCACTAGAAATCTGCCTTTTACTTGCCTACATAAACGATTTGGATTCATTTTGAAATTTCGCAAATGCTCAACCCGGCATATAACAAAATCTGGTTGGTAAGGTCATATTTTAAGCAATAGGAAGTGGGCTGGAAGGTGGTAGGGCAGTGTGCAGTCCTCCGGGTCTGACTGGCTCTGCCCACGGGCCGGTGGGAAAGGGGGCAGAAAGCGCCGTGGCCTCCAGGTCAGTCCTAGCGAGAGACGTCTCGGGGTGAAGGGCAGTAGGGCTGGGGGGCCTGTGTGGGAAGGCCGCCCTCCCCTTGCCAGCTCTGTGCCTCCCCCGAGCCTCAGATTGTCCATTTCTACCATGGGTGTGACACGGGAACGCTAGGGCCCCGTCCACGTGTGGATGTGCTCAAGGAAAGCCGTGCCTTGTGAAGGGCGCTGTGTCTCTCGTAGCGCCTTTCATCTTGGAGAGGAGAACCCGTGAGCCTTGAGAGGAGACATCTCCCATAGCCATCTGAGAAGCGCACAGGGAAGCTGATGGATGCGGACCCGGCAGGAACGCAAGGTCCTCACTGGCCAAATGAACCTGTTGGTTTCCCCATCTTTTAGGAATGAGGTCCAACATAAGTAGACTTTGAAATGTATCTGCCCCTTTGCCAAAACAACGCGATCCTTCATATTTAAACCACACCACGATGGGCTGTTACAGCCTCAGGGGCTAGTAAGATCGCACTGAGGAGGCACGAGGAATCGTTGTGGGAAGAAGGAAAGCTTAGTGGGCTCCCTCTCTGGGCCGCCTTGCGGACCTTGGAGCGGCGCCCGAGCGCCCCTGCTGTGTCTGACCGGCTCACTGGGGTGGGGGCTGTGGCGGTGCTCCGCGCTGTGGCCGGGCCGCGGTCCAGGAGGGCTGCGACGGAATTGGCCGTGTGCCGCCTGGCGAGGCAGCCCTGCCAGGCAGAGCGCCAGGCGGAGCCCTTGGCGACCCCGCGTCACCGCAGCCAGCGGCGGGCTCCGTACCGCCTTCTGGGCAGCGGGAGCGGCCCCCCCCCCGAGGTCCGGGGCCCCGGGCACCGCCGTGGGCACCGCCTCGGCCGCTGACCCTGCGTCCCCGCTCTGCTCTCACTGCGCCAGGCCCACGGTCCGTGTCCGCAGCACCCAGTGCCGCCGGGCGGAGCCGTCCGGCCTGCTTGGGCGTCCGCTCCGGTGGCCCGGCTGCTCCGGGGGGGCGGTCAGCCCTGGGGGTCCCGGGCGTGGACACAGGTTCTGCCGCGTCGCACCCAGGCGGTCTTTGGGAGAGTCGGCTGTGGCGGCTCCGTGTGGCCTTCCCTCTGCCCAGGCAGGTGCCTTTGGGCTCTGGAGTCCCAGGGAGAGAGCTTGCCTGACACCAAGGGGCTTTACCCCTGCGTGCGCTGGGCTCTGGGTGGGATTTGAAAATAAAGGTTGCCCTGTGAAAAGCAGTAAAATAGTCTTTTCTGGGCGGCGCTGAGTAGGGAGGTGTTAGGACCAGCCGCGGTGGGCGGGCGGCAGCGGTCAAGGCGTCGGCGGCAGCGGTCAAGGCGTCGGCGGCAGCGGTCAAGGCCGCGGGCGCCCGCTGAGGGGATGGCGCGGTCCAGGTGCAGCCGAGGGAGTGCGGGTGCTGAGCAGCAGATCCCAGGAGGAGCCCTTGAGCGAGGCAGCTCCGTGCGCTGGGGAGGTGAGAGCGTAAAGGGGGAGGGGCGGGGGCACGCACCAGGACCCCGGCTGGCCCTCTCCTGGTTGGGGCGGCGTGGGCAGGGGGCAGATCTGAGCTGCGCCCTTCTGTGGGCGGGTGTGTCGAAGGCGCTTGGCCCGCCCTCTCTGAACCTCTCCGGGAGAAGCTGGATGGGCTGTCAGCCCTTCAGTTGACTGAGTTTCTGTTCAGCTCAGATGAGCTGACTTGGGCTCACTGGCCTCTCCCCCCACGTCAGCTTCCCCTGCTCCTGCCGCCGGGGTGCTCCTGACCAGAGCCGGGGTGGCACCGGGCTGCGTGTCCAGCGGTCTTTGCCAGCGGGCATCCCGTCATGCTGGGGGCACCCCAGTCGCTCAGGCCTGCTCTGCCCCAGGCCTCTTCACCTGAAAACTGCATGGGGCAGTGGCTTCGGTCTGTCCAGGACCGTCCACTGTACCCCACTTGATCTGTGGGCTGCACAGATTCTTTTCTCCCTTTTTAACGCTCTGATTCTTGTTACCTGTAGAAGAAGAAGGCCTCCTAGTATACTTGAAGGAAACGATCATCTTCCCTTTTGTTCACATCTTCCCTTTCTTCTGTAAGAGGTTGGTCACCTGGAACTGGGCTTGCCCTGCGTCCTGTCCCCCTTTCTCTTGTTTGCTTGCGTGGCCGCAGGCGGCTCCTTTCTCCCAGGTCCTCTCAGTGAGCGCTTCTCCCCTGACTCTGAGCACACAGCTCTCATCTGGTGGGTGTGGAAGCTGAGCCCACCTCCTCCTGAAGCAGCAGGGCCTGTCTGCGTCCCAGCATCCCGCTGCTGCTTCGAGGCTGCCCTCCCCGCCCCACCTCTGCAGATCTGGAGCCGCGTCCCTTAGGACGTGCGGGAGGCCTGGGGGAAGGGCCCAGCCCTGCTTCTGCTGGGGTCTCCGACCCCGGAGCCCTGCGGTCAGAAGGCCCCTGGGCTCGACCCTCCGAGACCCTCCAAGTCTGTCTGACCTTACACTTCCTCGCCCTGCCGGCTCTCCTGCCCTGGGCCCTGGGAGCCCCACTCACTCTGCCCCACGTCGGCCCCCTTCTGTGCCATGCGCTCCGGGACACCTGCCTCCCCGGGACGGCGGGGACTTGACTTTCTGGATTGATCTCCAGCCCCTCGCATAAGCGCCTGTGTTGCAGGTTTGTGGCAGGCACCCCGCGTCTGGAGGAGCGCGCGTTTGATTGAGTGAGTGGAAGCTGTCCCAGCGGGTTCCCCGCTTCCCACGCTCCCTGACCCCCAGGGCCGGCGCCCCCCGCCACGGCCCCTGGCCCGCCTGGGGAGCAGGGGCTCCAGCTCCAGGCCCGGCTCCGCCGAGCAGAGGTTTTCAAGCGGTGGCTGCATCTCGGCCTCCATGAGAAAATGTTTTAAACGTTTCCTGGGTTTGGGCCCCAAGTTCAGATGAGAGGGGGCTTTGGATTCCGTGGACTGTTTATCCAGAAGGAGCTCCCGGTGAGCGAGCCTGTCTGAGGCTATACTCAGCGCCACGTCCTGCCCAGGACATCCCAGGAGGCCAGTGTCTACGTTAACTTGACTTGCAGGAGTCCGGCTGTCCTGTGGGGGTGCAGGCGTGAAGGTCGTCCCAGACCCTCTGAGACGTCCCGCTCTGTCTACACAGTGGGGATGCGGGTCTTTCTTCAGCTGGGCTGGCCAGTGTGGAAGGGGTCTTCGTCTTCATTTCAGCAGTGAGGCCAGAGGGTTCTCGTGTAAAGTTGGATGCTCACCCCAAACCCCTAGCGTCAGTGTGGCGCCCGTGTGCCACCTCGTCCATGTTCCTTTGGGTTTTTGTTTTTGTAATGAATGATCTGAGGC
Organism: Balaenoptera musculus; assembly: GCF_009873245.2. Classification (NCBI taxonomy): domain Eukaryota; kingdom Metazoa; phylum Chordata; class Mammalia; order Artiodactyla; family Balaenopteridae; genus Balaenoptera; species Balaenoptera musculus. Next base: position 138,301,569 of record NC_045789.1, on the reverse strand, counting down.
TTCTCCAAGGGCACAGTGGAAATATTAGCTGTTAAATTCTTAGGAAAATGCTGTGATTGTGGGTTTTCGGTTTCTTCCGATTTTATTGGAGATTGAAGAGCTCTTTGGGACACACACACACACACACACACACACACACACCCCGGAGACGCACAGATTGCATTCTGAGCCGGGGCCCCTGCGCCCTCCGACTGCAGGCCCCCACTGCCCGTCCCCACCCCTTGCAGGAAGCGCCGTGAGCTGCCTGTTAAGCCCCGGCCCGCCTTGTGTCCGGCCACCCCGCTGGCCACTGGGCAGCACTGAACACACCTGTGGTGCTGTCGTCCTGTTGTCACCACAGTCTCTGGATCGCAGAGACCCTCTGCTGTGAAGTCGTGGTTTGAACCTAGAACTACTTGCCTCTTCCTTGCTGCACGTGAGCCTTGTGTCCAGGTATCTCTTTGGCTGAAACTGCTGGGAAGGAACAGTGAGGGGTGTGTGTGTGTGCACAGTGTGTGTGCAATGCTTAGGATCCTGGGTGGGCTGGGGCGCGGGCACTGCCCCTTTGGTTCGGGCCCCTCGAGGTCTGTGGGAGGTCACCCCTGTGTCCTGTATGTAACCGGAGGACTGGGTGTCATGGCTGTGGAAGGCTTCTCTGGAGAAGGCATGGGTGAAGCTGCAGCCCAGGTAGTGGGCTCTCCAGGTGCGGCTGCAGGTGAGCGCTAGGGACAGGGTGGGGTGCTCCAGGCGAGGGGAGGGAGAGGTCGCCTCTCTGCTCTCAGAGCTGTTCACACACGGCTTCCCCACGTTTGCACAGGTGCTCTCCACGCACCACCCCAGGACTACCGCCCGCGCGGGGGATGCGTGTCACATCAGGACACACGGGGTGTGTGTGCTTGCGTGCACGTAGACGTGCAGCTCTGAGGCCGGGCTCTAAAACAGCGGAGACCCCGGGGCATTCGTGGTGTTTTTCTTTCACATTATTCTATCCCATCTTATCTCATTTCTTCACAAATGCTGCTAACGATCCACTGAATTGATTTGATAGCTCCTTAGAGGGTCGTGGCCTGGTGTGAAGACCCCTGAGCTCTCGGAGCAGAGGGCAGGCTGGCGTGTGGGTGGGACCGGCAGAGTGGCCCTCCATCCCTTGTCCTATGGCCCTTCATCCGCCCCTTGGAGTCTTCCTGCCCCACACCACCTGCTCTCTTCTGTGCTCCGTCCAGTGAGCAGTCGCCTTAAAACTTAGACGATGGGGACTTCCCTGATGGTTCATTGTCTAAGACTCCGCGCTCCCAATGCAGGGGGTCTGGGTTCAATCCCTGGTCAAGGAACTAGATCCCACATGCCCCAACTAAGGGTTCTCATGCCGCAACTAAAGATCCCACATGCCGCAACTAAGACCCGGCACAGCCAAATAAAAATCAAATAAATAAATATTAAAAAAAAAACCTTAGAAGATCAAGCTTTTAAAAGGCCAAATAAATATAAATTAGGTGCAAATTGAATTGTTAGATTCTTAAGGCTTTTCATCATTGGGATTATCTCTTTTTTCAAAACGTTTGGGCAAGTTACAAGCCTTTGGTCTCTTATTTTAAGAACCAGAGATGGTTATTTAATATTTCTTATGTTCAAAGTAGGAAATTTTGTCAGTAGCTCAAAACTGAAAATATATATAACTGTATATTACTATGTATCGTGTAATTAGGAAATGATATATTCTCATAACTGCTATTGTCAAATGTTACTGACAGAATCGACCTTGATAAACCAGAATCATATAGCACTCTTCATAGAAATTATCTAAAACGTTCAAAACATTAATTAAAAATAAAATATCCGTGCACATGTGTGGTCCAGACACATTTCCTGCTGGGAATAGATCCAAATCAGTTAACACTGAACTATCAGGTTTAAGAGGCTGACCTGAGGTATGGAGATTGTTTGAACTTAAATTACGTATCTAAAATACTTTGTAAGTTTTTAAAAACAAATGTATTTACGTTAGTGTAAACTCCAGTCTTGGAGACATCTCATAGACCTTTTTAGAGCTGTTTAGTTATGGTATGTGTTTAAATCGTAAGCACAGAAAAATGCTCACTTTCTGGCACCTTTTAACTGGCAGCTTGTTTTCTGCAGCTGCACTTTTTATAAGAATAGCATGTCGATATGGGAATGTGGGAAGAACCCAAGAAGTACAGGCTAATGAAAACACGTTGATACAAATTATACTGAGTATCAGAACAAACGTTAGGCGAGTTAAGTTTTAATTTGTGAAAATGTTTATAGTGGTCTAAGCATGCCAAGAAATGTGGGGATGCCTAACTTTAAAAGTCATGTTGAGCTGCAATTAGTCCTTCTTACCCTTTGTGGGGGATGTTCTTTGGTAATTATCTATGGGAGTTTCTGAATTTTTGCCATTTTGGATGCTTCCCCCGTCAACCAGGATGTGCTTGAAAAATGCAAGCCAGGCTTAACCAAGGGTAATTTGGTCAGAATTGGACATGTCAATCCCAAGGTCAATAGAAACGATTTGGGGGTTGCCTGCCTTTCCCCCAAGGCTGTTGTCGGCAGGTTGCTTGCCTGCACCGTCTCATCGGCCCCTACGCCAAGTGCTGGCCCCCTCCCTCGCCCCCTCCCGTGACAGCACCTGTCACCCGTGCTGCACTGTGTCACCTTTCAGCCTCACCTCCTCTGATAATGAAGCCCCTGTGATGTGCTCCGTAGCCTGCTTCCATATCCTTCTCAAAAGGGCCAAGGAATCAGACGCTGACTAGGGATCCAGTGGGCCCTTTTGGGGGATATCTCATATCAGTTCACGTGATGGCCCAGCTCTGTCACTCCCAGTGTGTGCTTATAAATAGAATAAATACTGGGACTTCCCTGGTGGTGCAGTGGTTAAGAATCCGCCTGCCAATGCAGGGGACATGGGTTCGAGCCCTCGTCCGGGAAGATCCCACATGCCGCAGAGCAACTAAGCCCGTGTGCCACAACTAGTGAGCCTGCGCTCTAGAGCCCGCATGACACAACTACTGAAGCCCGCGCGCCTAGAGCCCGTGCTCTGCAACAAGGGAAGCCACCGCAATGAGAAGCCCGCGCACCGCAACGAAGAGTGGCCCCCACTCGCCGCAACTAGAGAAAGCCCACATGCAGCAACGAAGACCCAACGCAGCCAAAAATAATAATAAATAAATAAAATTAAAAATAAATAAAATATGAAAAAAAGAATAAATATTAGATAGTAAACGGAAGAATTAGGTTAATGATAATTACACATTATTTGCAAATTAAGTAATCTGGTCAGGAAGTCATCACCGACTTCTCCAAAAGTATGGAAACTTGGAGGAGGACAGTAGTTTTATGTCCAGGTGATATTAAAGTGCGTCTCCATAGAGCTTTACTTTCAGATTAATGTCTGGTTGGGATGGAAACAGTTGCCAGGATAACAAATCGTGAACAGAGAAGGTGGGAGACGGCGAGGCAGGGCTGCGTAGCTGCTTCCGGTGATCCTTCTGCGTTGATTCGTGTCAGGAGCCATCCCAGCGCGAACTTGCCTCTCGTCAAGGATTTCTGTGCAGAGCTTAGGGCCTTGGGTGGGCGGGGATATCCGGCCGCTCCGGGAGAACCCTCAGCACACAGGGGCCACCAGCCTGTGGCTCCACAGACGCCTAGTACTTGGAAGGCACTCTTGGCACAGCTACCCAAAGTGGGGAAAGGAAGGAATTACATCATCTGAGGCTGTGGCTTGTAGACTTTGAGTCCCTCCTGGAAAATGCTGAACAACTGAGACTTGGACCCAGGATGCCTCTTCCCGGTGGGCATCCTGGAGAAGTTCCCGGAGGGACGGCCTGTGGGCAGTGGGTGCCCATCTGCAGAGCAGCTCTCACTCCTGAGGGGGTCTCGCTGGCCCTGCTGCAGGCTGGCCAGGATTTCCTGTGCATCCTGCACCCTCTCTGTGCACCCTCCCAGTGCAGCCTCGTCTCTGCTGCTTGTTTCCTGGGCCTCCTCTCTGTGCTGCCATCCGTGTGATTTCTTTCAGGTCTGTCTTCCAATCCCCAAATTTTCTCTTCAACCTCTAATCTCTGTTAACCTCTCTACTGAGTGTTTAATTTCAACAGTTGTAGTTTTCATTGTCAGTCATTCTGTTGGGTTATTTTTCATGTCTACCACCTTACTTCCTCTTTTCTTTATTGCAACTTTTATTTCTTCACAATTTCATGGTTATTTGACATCTGTATTAGAACCTTCCAGTGTCTGAGATTCTGTTAGTAGCTATTTCTGCTGGTTCTTTCTCGTGGTGGGGTTTCCTTGGGTTTGGGGGATTTTTGAATTGTGAGCTCACGTCTGGGCAGGCTCAGGAACTCCTGTGGGCCTTCCCGGAGGGTTTGTGTTTGTGGCCGCCGGAGATGGGGCTCCTTGCCCCAGGAGCGTCCGAGTGAGTGGACACGCACCGCTCAGCCCTGCGTCCCGCCTGGCGGCCTTGGCGTCTGCCGGCTGCTCTCCGTTCCCTCCCCCTCTGTCCTCCCTCAGGGCTTCCCCTTGCTTCTGCGGTGCAGCAGTATGTTAGAAAGCATGTTTGTTTCTGTGCTAGCTTCACAATGTGTCTATAAATCTAAAACTGCTCTAGAAGCACGTTTGGGGAACTTTACCTGGATCTGTTCACACTGTCCCCCATGGTGGAGTCTGGCAGCCCCCCCAGCTGGAGCCTCTTCAGACGCGCTGAGCCCGCCCTGCTCGCCATGTCCACGCTCCCCAGCCCACCCCGCCTCCCCGTGGGCTGCCCACACTCAGCTGCCACCTCCTTCTTGGCTTCAGGCACACTCCTGTCTCCTGGATCTTGAGTTCAGTTCATTTTGGGGATACGTGTGAGATTTTTTAGCACATTTTGTTCAGTCTGCTAAAGCCTGAGACTTTAGTTTTAGTCGTGATTGTAACATGAAGTGAGCCACGTCCTTCACATTCGTGGATTTTGCATTTTATGACTTATTTTTCAAAATTATTATTGATAGTATTTCTGCTTTTGTGTATGGCCTTGCAGATTTTCTTCTCATAATCTCAAGGGAATAATTTGCCTTTGATATTACTTAATTTACAACACGATTGTAGGTGATTTATTGTGAGCATGGGCAGAAAGACAGCTTCCCACGGTGCAGTCGTCCGCCCCGGGAAGGAGACTCACCCCACGCTTCTCCGGTGAAAACCAGACCCTCGGCAGGTGAGGGCTGGTGGCTTGCTGGGGCCTGCTCATGGCCTGCCTGTCTGGCAAGATGAAGGTTTAAAAGCTGGACCCACAATAGCCTGTGTTTTTACTATTGAAAAATATATTGATAAGGTACCAGGTTATAGTTCCAGAGTATTTCTGACCAAGGACTCACGATGGTGTGAAACGCTGATGAGCCCGATCCTAAAACCCTCAGGAAGCCGCTTCCTCTCGCTGTCAGAGGACAGACCCTTGGGGGCAGGAGGGTAGCTGTAAGTCCCACAAGGTGAGGGGCTGCGACCAAGAGGGTCCCCTGTCTTCCGTGAAGCCCAGGAGGCAAGGTCTGGGGGGCCCTGGCGCTGGCGACAGGAGGGCCAAACAGTGAGTAGGGGATGCAGTTGACATGGTGGCTCTTTTCAAAATTCGGCCACAAATACATGCTTTCTCTCCCCCGGGGGGATGGCGCTTCCACCGGAAGCAGCTAATCTGGGGCACCTCTGTCCTCACTTCTTTGGCTTTGGCCTTAGGGGTCTTAAAACATGACCTCTGCTTGTTGGGGAGGCCCAGGACTTGGGAAGGGGCTCCCCGTTCACTCCCCACGCCATGCACTCCGGTCTCCCTTCCCTCTGCAGAGAGGAAGGCGTGCAAGGCCTGGGGGTTCTGCAGTGGGTTTATTCTTAGGGCGTGGCTGGGAGGTTTCCTTGCGCCCAGCCCCGCGCTGGGCGAAGATGCAGAGGGCAGCACGCCCGCTCCGGTGCCCAGCACCGCACCGACGGCCCGCTGGCCCCCGTCCCTGCCTTGGGGCCCTGCCTGCCCGCTGCTCTCGGAGCTGTGCCTGTGCTGTGACCAGGACATGTCAACAAGGCAGCAGGTGGCCCTGCACTGAACCCGCTCCCCTTCCCGCGGTGAAGGCTCCCTGGTGTCTGTGCCACCGACACCCTCTCCTGCCTCCGCCCAGCTTTTCCCTTTCCCGACTCCTTCTCCGGAGCCCTCTCCCTCCATGTCCCAGGTGACCTTCCCTAGGTTGCAGCCTCAGAACTGTTGACCCCAGGTGGGTCCCCAGGGGGTCTCGCTCAGCTGTCCCCATCGGAGGATTGCTCAGAGCTCTTCGGGAGCCCAGCCCGCCTGTTGTCCCGGACCTCCCTCGATGGTCTCTCCCTCCAGTCCTGGCCTCTCGCCATCTGTCTGCGCAGGTGGCTGGGCCTGGCGGTCGGGGTTGGCTGTGGGCCGGCCCCCACTCTGCTGCCACCGGGGCGGTTTCACCCCTGCACGGGCCGGGTCTCGGGGTGAGAGCGCCGAGCAGGGCTGTGATGTGCCCAGGGCAGCGCCTGGCCCTGGACGGACAGTGGGCAGGGTGCCTGCCTCCTGGACGTGGGTGTGCCTCACGGACTCGAGCCCGGGCTGATCAGACCAAAGTCTGTAACGCTGTTCTCACCGAGGTTGTTACTAAGACGGCGATGTCAAACGTGCTGGGATTTGTCCTCAAGGGGAGATGGGCTGCTTCCGCCCGGCCTGCGCCCCGGCTCGCCCAGGAAGCGCAGGGACGCGCCCCAGTGAGGCGGCTGGTCTCCTGGACACCCGCTCCCAGAACGGGGACGGCCAGAGTCTGCTTTTGCTGCTCACGTGGACGTGCTATCTCCTGACCTGTCATGAGGCCCAATTAACTCATGTCTCTCTCTCTTTTCTTTCAGTCTGCAACTGTGTCTGATGGTGGTAAGTCACAATTTCTGATGTATATTTTTATTATTTTTAACGAAGTTTTCACATGTGGAGTGTATTTGCTGTTGGCTCACTCGTAACGATGTTTTCTTGGCCTTTCTGCATCCCTGGGTGGAGGGGAGGATTTAGTCGGGGCCAATTTGGGGGCAGCTCTCCATTCCTCGCAGTGACTGCTACCTGGGTTTTGGAAGCAGTTTATTGCAGGGACGTGCTCGGTGTGGCAGCACCCTCGCCCGTCCCCTCGCATTCCTGTGCCAGCAAGTAAAGACCTGCTGCCCGCCTTGTAGAACTAGCTTGTAAACCAGCAAGGGAAGATTTCAGAGCTCTTGCTGAATTTGAGCGATTCTGGAAATTCGGGTGAGACGCTCAGTTGCTAAATTTCCCTTTCTTAGGAAAAGTTTAGTAGATAATTGGAGAGGTGTGGGATGAAGAGGAAGCTTTTTTTCTGCCTTTAAATGATTTTGTTCAGGGGATTCTTTTAATGGGACTTCCCCGAAAAGCAGATGGCCAGAGATGTCCTACTTCACTTAAGATATTTCTCGATGTAACCCTTATCATTTTAGTTCCGTGAGTTTTAAAAACTCTTCAAAATGATTTGGAGAGTTTCTTCCAAATGTTCCTTATTTCTTATAATACTCATAAAAGTCCTATGCTCACAGTTTTGGTTTTTTTACTTGTTTTTAATTACTCTGTTCTGTCTATTGAGAGTTGAATTTTATAATTTGTCAAAATGTATCAGCACTTCATTTTCATTTATTTGCTGGCTGTGGGTCCCAAGTACTGCCAGAGCTGGGGAGTCACGGGGTTCAAGGTTACCCTCTGTATTGTTAAGTTAAAGAGAAACCAAGGGTTTCTATTGTCCAGCAACTACAGACTTCAGTCATGAGCCTTAGACAGGGTAGCAGGTATGTGGTGGGGCTCGGCCTGGAAGGTGACGCCAGTCGCCCTCCGCCGGCTGGGGTCAGTCCAGCCGTGGGAAGTACAAGAAACGTGCAGATACCTGAAGCTGAGACCAGACAGATCCTAAAGTTTGTGTTTGGGGATTTATTTTTTTAATAAAAGGAATTATGTTACCTGTCTTATGTACAACAATAATCATGTCATTTAATCACCTTAAGCTAGGAGTGGGAAAAACTTCCTTAATGAAAGGAAATAGGACCTGTAACCAAATCCAGGATAAAAGTGAGTGGTTTTTACAGTATTCTGTTCATGTTAACCTTTCTGTGTGCTCATTTATCTTTTCTGGTAGAAGGCATTCATTTCTGCAGGAAATTTATACATTTGAGAAGTTTATTTAATATGTTCAATTTAATCATAATTATTAAGATTTATTCATCTCTAAAGTTTTCTTCTGTCAGCGGTAGATGCAGGAACCCCGGGGAGTTTTATTATATACTTCATTTTACAGTTTTTGAAAAGCTAAACTTCCCAAGTGTGGGAAGCCCCAGACTCACAGCCCTGTGTCCTTTCTAAGGAAGTGGTGTCCTGGCTGGTGGCAGTGGTTCCCCTGCCCTGCTGGGGCTCCCCACCCCCTGGTCCCTCCTCCTCTTCCTGCCTCAGGCCCCCTGCCACTCAGGATAGGCCCCTCCCTCATGAGTCCCTCTGCGGCAGAGCAGGGAGGGGGCAAGGTCGCTATTTCTTGAGCGCGCCTTCAATTTCAGGGACTGCACCAGACAGTTATATGTGTCCTACTGAGTTTTTTCGTGCTTTTATTATTTTCCATCTTCAATTTCTTTTCTGATTACAAATAAGAAGAAAAAGTGATCTCATTTATTTTGCATGTTAGTTCCAGGAGGTATGTATTATTATATTCTGCCATCTTTACAGGTAAAAGCACCCAGGCAGAAAGAGGGTCACACAGACACCAAGTTAAGAGGCTGGGACTCAGGCTCTGAGGTCTGCCTCACTGCAGAGCCAGGCTCACGGTGCCCTCCTCCCCATCTCAGCCCTGGACCCTCCAGTTTCTGACACCTGCTTCCTGGGGTCACCTTAGCCCATCCGCGGTCGGGGGCTGGTGAGAGGATCCAGGCACAAACTCGGAATGTGTGTCCACAGAGATGTTTCATGTTTGTGTTGAGCAGGAGATTCCGGCTCCTGGGGGCCTGGGAGCTCCAGGAACAAACTGTTTCTATGGGAAACGAGTCCTGCAGTGACTCAGGACCGGCTTTGGGGAGCAGCTTTTTCACAAGCTGTGCGGCCTCCACCTAGTCGTCCGGCCTAGTTTGGGTGACTAATAAATCATCACTCAGAAATATTTTGTGTTGTTAACCTTGTCGGTGAGATCATTTGGACTCATTTAACTGTTGGACTCATTTCACACTTTATACTTTTATTATGTGTGTTCTCACCATAGAGTTAGTTTTGTGGGTTTATTTTAAGGAAGTTGGACAACACTATTTTCGCCATCTTTGTCAACCAGAAGTGTGTCTTCTCGATTTCTCAGGAGAGTGGCCCAAAGCCAGAGACCACCCTGTGAAGGAAGGATTAGAGGTCAGTCTCTGTGGAGGGCAAACCAGGACCAGGAGTGAGTCCAGGGAGGCAGATTCTACCTCAAGAAAAGGAAGAACATCCTAGCACGTGAGAGAGGCTTAAAAATGCAATGATCTGCCTTGTGGCAAATTATCCAAACGCTTATTCACACCGAATCCCCCATCGTGGGAACGGAACCCTGGGGAGCTGGTGGCCATAGCTTGGTGGCGTCGTAAGGCCTTCCCGTGCGGAGGGGAGAGAGCCTTCCGGTCCCTGAACCTGGGGTTTGGCACAAGGCAGCCTTATTGTAATAAAAGTTTACTCTCTTATTTTCTTTCTTTTTTACTTTGTAGTACCAAGCAGCTTCGCCAGGACTTCCCCTCCCACCCAGCTCCCACACCCTGGAAGGGCCAGGCTGTCTCTGCCGATACTGGACCCGCCCTTTGAGGTTGGGAAGTTGGGGCATTAGGGAGCTTTCGAATGAACGCCTGCATCTGCAGGCACGTGTCGGGCTGTGACCATGGGGGACGCGGCTCTGGCTCCTGGGGTCTGGGGTCTGGGGTCTGGGGCACATCCTCTCCGGCTGCTTCAGAGACACACCAACCTAGCCTTTCCAACCTCGCTCTTTCTCCACAAGCATGCTGTGGCCCCAGGGTCTCCCCGTGACCTTCCTCCGTCTCCGCCCCCTGCATCCCGGCCCCTCCCACTTCCTCCGCCTAAACTCCGCCCCTCGCGGTTCGCTCCGCCACCCCACAGCTGACTTGGGGCCCTGCCCCCCGGGCTGGCAGGCTTCCTCCCCTGGTCTCCCGTGGCCCCTCAGACGCACGGGATCTCGGTTGGCTCGCACAGCGCTGTCCGCTGCCAGCGTGGTCTCCCCGGCCTGGGGCAGCGCCCCCCGGAGCCCTGCGCTGACCACCCCGGCCTTCACTTGAGTGTCAGCCCAGGCTTCATCTCCTTCCGACACTGCTGACGAGGTCCCGTCATTTTAATTATTTATCGGTGTCGCTGTCTTGTCTGCTCCCTCCACCCACTGGACAGTGACCTTCGCGCAGTGGCTTCAGCACAGCGATGGCGGGGGAGGTGTTTGTCAAGTGAATATTGAATTCGGTCGTTTATGGTATGGCAGACAGCAGCCAGGGCCTCGGGGCTAAGACCTGCCTTAGGCCATTAGGGCGGTGGCTTTCACAGTTTCTCCTTCTTAGTGAAACCCTCTCAAAAAACAAGCAAGCAAGCTTAGTAGAATCCCATTCTATAAAATACAGCAGCAGAACTGTCTGCTGGACTCGGGGGGTGTGGCCAGGCCCTCTGAGGATGCTTCTGCAGCCGGGGCCCAAGGACCCGGCGGCGGCCAGTGTCCACGGGGACTCGCGTGCAGTTTCTTTTGTCTTTCTCCAGAAGCGGCCGTTTATTGCCTCTGATTAACAAAGACAAATCGTTTTTGTTTTTTTTTTTAATTAATTAATTTATTTATTTATTTTTGGCTGTGTTGGGTCTTCGTTTCTGCGCGAGGGCTTCCTCCAGTTGCGGCAAGCGGGGGCCACTCCTCATCGCGGTGCGCGGGCCTCTCACTATCGTGGCCTCTCCTGTTGCGGAGCACAGGCTCCAGACGCGCAGGCTCAGTAACTGTGGCTCACAGGCCCAGTTGCTCCGCGGCATGTGGGATCCTCCCAGACCAGGGCTCGAACCCGCGTCCCCCGCACTAGCAGGCAGACTCTCAACCACTGCGCCACCAGGGAAGCCCGACAAATCGTTTTGAAGTAGATTTTACACTCTGTTGCCATAAATTAATAAGCAGTACTTTGAAATATTTCTGATTATTGTTCTAACATAAAAACCGGGACCTTTTGAAATCAGAAATAATATCTGAGATGAAAGACATGCATTCTTTAATTGTTGTTTGTTTTCTGAATGGAGACGGCCTTTGATTTTATATCTACTCTCTGCCCTGCTTTTCTCCGTCTGCCCCTTTCCAAGGAAGTACAACTTCAGCCAAGCGATAGGGCATCAGGAAGGGGGCTGGCAGGTTAGGAAGTGACAGGGAAGGCCGAGCGGTGGGGCTCCTTGTCACCTGGCAGCTGAGGAGCCCTGGCCACCGAGCCTGGGTGTCACCAGCCCGGGGCACTGACGTTGGCTCCGTAAACCCTGGGCCTTGCCTGAGCCGGCTCAGTCCTGGGGCGTAGTACTGGGAGGGGGGACGGGGGTCTGCTGGAGGCTCTGCGCTCGCTGGTTAGTTCCTTTGTAACTGGTAGCTGAGAGTTGGGCTGGCAGGTTAGGATCATTGGTAGTTACAGTCAACGTGGAGAGCAGCTGAGTATGTCGTGTCGAGCCAATGGTCCTTTAGTGACAAGGATTACGTCATAAACCTGGGCTGTGAGATGCAGCCAAACCGAAACCGGTTATAGGTGAGGTCAGCGCCCTAGGGCGTGCTCGGTACCCACCCATGCGTGTCATTCACGTCTGATCAGACTCACGTCTGATATCAGTAACCGCTTCCTACCCAAGGCTTTCTTTTTTTCTTTTTCCCTTTTAAAAATTATTTTATTTTACTTTTTTCCAGCTTTATTGAGGTACAATTGATAAAAAAAAATTGTGTTTAAGGTATATGATGTGATATTTTGGTATACATACACATTGTGGCATGATCACTACAATCAAGCTAATTAACACATCTGTCACCTCACATAGGCACCTTTTGTGTGTGTGGTGAGAACACTGAGATCGATTCTCTTCTCAAATGTCAAGTGTACAAAACACTATGATTATAGTCACCATGCTGTACTTACTCATCTCACAGCTGAGACTTTTCATACCTTGACCCACGTCTCCCCATGTCCCCCTCCCCCAAGTCCCTGGCAACCACCATTCTACTCCCTGCTTCTATGAATTTGACTATTTTAGATCCCACAAAGAAGTGAGATCATACAGTTTTTGTCTTTCTGTGTCTGGCTTATTTCATTTAGCATGTCCTCCAGATTCATCTATGGTGTTGCAAAGGCAGGATTTCCTTTTTTTTAAGACTGAATAATATTCCATTATATGTAACATATATATATATGTATATATATATATATATATATATATATATATATATATATATATACACCGTAATTTCCTTATCCGTTCCTCCATGGGCACTTAACTTGTTTCCATATCTTGACTATTGTGAATAATGCTGCAGTGAACATGGAGATACATATACCTTTTGAGATCCTATTTCATCTGGATGGATAACCAGGGATGGAGTTTCAGGATCATATGGTAGTTCTAGTTTTAATTGTTTTGAGGACCCTCCATACTGTTTTCCACAGCAGCTACAGCAATTCACATTCCCACCAGCAGTGTAGGAGGGTTTCCTTTTCTCCACACCCTCTCCAGCACTTATCTCTTGTCTCTTTGATAACAGACAAGACTGTCGACTAATGGGTGTGAGGTGGTATCTCATTGTGGTTTTGGTTTGCATTTCCTTGAGATCAGTGATGTTGAGCATCTTTTCATGTACCTGTTGGCCATTTGTATGTCTTCTGTGTCAAAGTATACATTCACCTCCGGTCTTTTGCCAATTTTTTAACCTGGTTATTTGGGTTTTTGTTATTGAGTTGTATGAGCTCCTTGTATATTATGTTTATTAATCCTTTATCAGATGGGTTTGCAAATCTTCGGAAGGAATTCTGACCACGTGGCCACCGTTAAGCAGTTCAGACCCTCGGCTTCTTTACTCTCACTCACCAGGGAGGTTTCTAAGAGCCCAGGAGTATTCTCTTCTGCTTCTTTGAGAAAAGTCAGTCAGTTAATACTCAAAGGCAATTTAGTTGTAAAAGGTTTTTCTCTATGTGATTAATTTGATTTTTCAGACATATCTTGCCTCTTTTTTTACTTTTTATTCATTTTGTAATAGTATTGATTTTGTCCTCAATTTGTTTCATCAACTATGCTTTCTCCCCTTTCTCTCATAGAACATGAAGAATTTCTAAAGTTTTTTAGGCTGTGTTTTCTTCCAGACTAGACTTTGTGTTTGCTTTTTGCATATTCTATACCTTCTTTCCTCCGTCCGCCCACTCATCTACACATCCATCTACCTACCCATCCATCCATCCATCCATCCACCCACCCACCCATTTACCCATCTATCACGTCATCCTCCCATCTATGGACGTCAGCAGTCCCCATGGCCCTTATCACTGTGCATTCTGGCACTGACATTCTTGAGCCCAGAGAGACCACAGTGCTGAGCTCCCGGGTCCTTCCTGCCTGAGCTGACACCCTCAGTACTAGTTGGGCTCTACCCACAAGGGTGTATCCTTGACTTTCCCTATTTTGTTGGTGCAGCTTCCTTCCCCAGGACACCTGCTGGGGACTCAGGGATGGGTCAGACTCAGAACCTGTCAAAACCTTTTTATTTTTTCTCTTTTCTTGGCTTTTTTTCTTTCTCTTTTCTCTTTTTCTTGTTTGAAGCTTATGGCATCAGATTGTGCCATCTTTTTTGGTTGCTTTTGCTAAGTTTGTGGCTGATTTTTAATCCCGCCGCTCCGTCCCCGCCTGTGCTGGACGTGGGGAAAGGAGAGGCTGTGGCTCTTCTTCACTTTGCCCATACTTACCTGGGGAGCTGCTGTGTGCCGGTTTGTCTTGTCTTGTTTTGAAATAACTTTCAGTAGGAAACGAAAGAGGAAAGTAGGTCGTCACAGACTAGAGCTTCCAGTCGTCTCCGCCCACTCCTCCAGGTGCTGGGTGGTGAGTGGTCTCAGGCCCAGCAGATCGCTTTCCAGGGCCCACCAGGGCTCTTCTCCCAAAAGTTTCTACACACCTGGCCAGGGCTGAGCGTAGCTCAGTGGGCATGGCTGCGGGGCCGCGTCTTCCCGGTTCTGCCCGCTCCGTGACCCTGCTGGACACCCGGGGAGCCATGGTGAGCACAATCTGGGTCAGCTCCAGCCGAGGGTCCTCATTCCCCACCTCCAGCCTTGGGACCCCTCCCGCCTCTCGCCTAAGTCCAACCCTCAGCCCTCCATCCAGGTCTGCCTCTCGGCTCTGTTTCCCTCGCGCTTTACGTTCACAGTAAACTTTGGTTTCCAGAAGTGACTCTTACTGCTTCAGGTGTTTGGGGTTTAGAGGGTCTCTCCTTTAACACCATCCTGTGTGAGAGAATACATCAAGGCACAGAAAAACTCGTGTTGCTTTGGTCATTCTCTGGAAAGAGCTGACTCCCCCGGGCAGCTCCTTGGCTAGCCGCCCGCCCCCAATCTGCTCACATCGTGCGCTCCGTGGCCACGGAGGGAAGCTCACAGGCCGCCGTCCTCTCTCTGTCTGTGCCTTGTGTTTTCTCAAGGCCTGACGGCACCTTCTCTGCCCGCCTGGTGGGGTCGCGGTGCGGGAGTGGGCCCTGCGTGTCAGGCCGCTTCCAGGGCTCTTCCAGCAGCTGCCTGGCAGTGAGGGTTACGTGCCTGTTAATTGAGGGAGTTAAACTGCACCCTTCTTTAAAATACTAGGTATTGGGTCTTCCCTGGCGGTCCAGTGGTTAAGACTTCGCCTTCCAATGCAGGGGGTGTGGGTTCGATGCCTGGTCGGGGAGCTAAGATCCCATGTGCCTCGCGGCCAAAAAACCAAAACATAAAACAGAAGCGATATTGTAACAAATTCAATAAAGACTTTAAAATTGGTCCACACCAAAAAAAAATCTTTAAAAATAAAATATTAGGTGCTATAATCTCTAGTGTTTTTGGCAATGAATTTGCATCCTGTAAAATTATGAAAGAGAAGGAGAAATGTAAAGATTTCAGAGTGGTGTCATGGGTATTTGTACAGAATTCTGGTGAAGTCATATTTTCCTCATCAGAAAAACAGTGCAGCCTAATTGCACATTTTCAAAAATGTTTGCTAACTAGTAAAGATGGAATGTTAATTTGTAATTTGCTGTGTGAGAGGGGTTGTTTTAACCAGAAGTCTTTGTTTTGGTTTAATATATTGTAACATTCCTTATGGTTTGCTTTGAACCTAAAAATTATACCCAGAGTTACATAGTGTATTTATAGGGTACGAAGTACTAAGTATTTTGTAAACACTAGTCAGACTTGGATTTTAGTTTTTGGAAGGATGGAGACTTGATTTCTGCCAAGATTCTTTCCAATGTGCTGATTTCTTTCCAGTTCTACAAGATATTTGGAGAGAGTTTTTATTAGTAATTATTTATACTATGAAATTTTTTTCAAGCAAACAGAAGTTCAAAAGTAATAAACCAGTGACCACATACCTTCCTTCTAGAAGTCACGCCGGCTAACATTTGGGCATATTTGCCTGAGGCCTTTCTTCCAAAGCACTGCAGTCACTGTGGAGGTCCCCTTTGTGACCCTCCTGTGTCCGTTCCTCATCCTCCCCCCAGAGGCCCTACCTGGAAGCAGGTGTGTATCCTTCCACTCCAAGGGGATGGATTAGTTTGATTCTTGCGGGGGAAGCGTCTCTTAGGAAGCCGTAGCATGAAGAACAGTGTAAGGACTGGTCTAGTAAGCCGTGTGTCCCGTCAGGAGAGCAGTCACCCTGAGGCAGCTCCCGCCAGAGCCCGTGTTCTGCCTCTTACACGAGTGTTCACTCATGATTTGTGCCCTTTTTTGGTATGTATTACACTTGAATGAAGAGTTTACTATAATAATTAATATTGTTTTAAATGCTTGAAGCTTTTTACCTAAGGACTTGCCAAATGGTTTGAAAATTTTATTAGATTCACTCTCAGGAGAATATGTATAAAGTTGCTCAGAGAAAGTATTACATAGATTGGGTTGAAAATCTGATCGGCCAAAATAATTTAGGGGAAAGGTCTAGAAGTCGACCTTGAGGTTGGGGAGGGCTCAGTGGCTCTTTGCAAGAGCTCTACCTAAGCAGCTTTTATGCAGATTAGGAAAACTAAGAAGAGAAAGTAGATGCCTTTGGGCCTGCCTTCTCAGCTTGTAAGATTTTCTCTTTTGCTGATTTTCAGCAACTTAATTACGATGAGTCTTGGGTTGGTTTTGTTGTATATCTGCCATTTGGGGTGTGTTGAGTGTCAGATATCGTTTACCCCTCTCCCGCTTTGGGGACTTGGGTTTTTCCTACAGGCCACTGAGACTTGTTCATTTTCAGTCTTTTTTTTTTTTTTCTCCATATGCTTCATGTTTCATAGTTTCTTTTGTTCTGTGTTTAAGTTCACTGATCTATTCTTCTACAGTGTTTAATATGCTGTTAATTCCATCCTGTGGACTGTTCATTTCAGAGGTTTATTTTTCATCTCTAGACGTTCCTTTCGGATCTTTTAGAACCCTTCACTTCTCTCCTCATATATTCACGCTTTCCTTTAAACTCTAGAGCGTGTTTACAACATCTTTAAGTGTCTTCAAGTCTCTGTCTGCTGACTTATCCTTGCTGTCACTCCTGGGTCTGTTCTACTGCCTAATTTTTCTCCTGGTCGTGGGTCACATTTCTGCATCTTCACATGTCTAGTGATTTTCGACTGGGTGCAGGATTTTGTTGTCTTCCCTTGAAGAGTATAGGGGTTCGTTTTAACTGGCAGTTAAGCTACTTGGGGCTTGGCTTGGCCCCTTTGAGGCTTGTTTTTAGGCTTTTTTTTCCTAGGGAAAATCTAAAGTAGCTTTCACTGTAAGCTAGTTTAGCCCCACTACTTAAGCCTGACACATGTGGGGTCACCTTTGAAGGCCAGGCGTTCAGCCAGAGCTGTGGGGACTCAGAAATCTCACAACCCTGTGTGAGTTCTGGGAACGTTCATCCTGCAGCTCCCAGCTATTCTTTGCCTGGCCTCATGGGTTTCACCCCGTGTGCACACAGCTTAGAATTCAGCAGCAGACTCCAGGGTTCTCCTTTGAGATTTCTGGAGCTCTTTCTTCACTAGCTTTCCTCCCGGCACCTGCAAATTCCAGCCTGGCCTGGCCTAATTCTAATCTCTGTCTCTTCAACTCAGTGCTCATGCAAGACTTCTGCCCACTTTCCTGCTAGGTCACCTACCTTTCCTTATTGGTATGTAGGAAATTTGAAAAATAGATCCTGGAAATGACTCTTACATTGGATTTATGTATTCAGGTGAGCTCCCCCACAGTTTACCTGTTCATTCTCTTCGTGGTCTCTTTTTTTTTAAATTAATTTATTTTATTTATTTTTGGCTGCGTTGGGTCTTCGTTGCTGTGTGCAGGCTTTCTCTAGTTGCGACAAGCAGGGGCTACTCTTCATTGAGGTGCTCAGGCTTCTCATTGTGGTGGCTTCTCTTGTTGCGGAGCACGGGCTCTAAGTGCACGGGCTTCAGTAGTTGTGGCACGTGGGCTCAGTAGTTGTGGCACGTGGGCTCAGTAGTTGTGGCTCGCGAGCTCTAGAGCACAGGCTCAGTAGTTGTGGCGCACGGGCTTAGTTGCTCCGCGGCATGTGGGATCTTCCTGGACCAGGGCTCGAACCCGTGCCCCCTGCATTGGCAGGCGGATTCTTAGCCACCGCGCCACCAGGGAAGCCCTCTTCGTGGTCTCTTTTGATGACGAAAAGTTTTTAATCTTTGTATCATTCAATTTATCATTTTCCCTTTCTGTGATGCTTTTTATGTCCTTTTAGAGCAGGCATTGCCCTTCCCAAGATCATGAAGGTAAAGCCATCATTGTTTTATCTTTTGCATTGAAAGCTCTGATTATCTGTAGCTGATATTTGTGTATGATGTGAGTTAGGGGACAAGATTCATTTTTCCCCGCTGGGACCCAGTTGATCCAGCTCCATTTATTGAAAAGGCGATCCTCTCCCCACTGAAAGGAAGCAGCACCTTTATCAGGTAATCGTATATTTGTGGGTCTGTTTCTGGCTTCCAGCTTCTGTTCCATTGGTCTCTTTGTCATTGGATCAGCACCTTGTGTCGTCATTACTGTCGTTCTGTCGTGCGTTCAGAGATCTGGTTGTGTAGTCTCAGGATGGCTTTGCTTGTTCCAGCCTTTTGCATTTTCTTACACATTTTGGAGCTAATTTGTGAGTTACTGCCAGTTTTCCAGAGTCTCCTTTGCTTCTTTCTGTCTGAGCTGGTGGAGATACAGCACTTTTGGAATTTGTGTATGATGCTTTCACTGGAAATGTAGCACAAGCTACACAGCCACTGATATTAGGGCAGTTGGGTTTTCCATTGTTTTGTGACGGTACGTTTGTGACCTTCATTATGTAGCCGCTTACTGTCTTGCTCTTTAAAAATCTTCAGGTCGTTCCCCCAGGAATAAATACTAAATCTGGCTTTGTTTGCCTTTTAAAAAACTGTTTCTTTTAGAGGACTGACCTCTATCAGTATCTAAAACCAGCATTAATCGAGAGTACTTCAGGCCAACGTGTCACCCTCAAACAGATGCCGTTGTTCAGAGAAGGGAGGGAAAGTCTTGTAACGTACAAGACTTTGCAGGGACTTGCGTGTAGGGTGACCCGAGCATCCGAGAGAGGCTGGTGGACAGGCCGTGCTCGCCTCTGGGAGACGGTGGATTGTCGCGGGATGTGCTGCCGCTGGTGGTGGGAGAGATGGAGCCGGGCGGCAGGGCCTGGTCCAGCCAGAGGCCCGCGAGTCCCGCGGAGCCGAGCCCTGAGATGAGAGCAGAGGCTCTCCCTCATGTGAGTTTGGGGAGACGGGAGGGGCCAGGAAAAAGCCGAGAAGGAGCAGCCGGGGTGGTGGAAACCTGAGAGAGGATGACGCTGTGTCTGTGAGGAGAGCACAGGGTGAGGAGAGCTCCACTGGGGGACGGTCACGGCGTCGGCGGGGGGGGGAAGGAGCAGGGTTGGGAGAAACAGATAACAGGGCGGTAACAAGAGCTCTGCTTTGGACCTGTGACTTCTGAGATACTTCGCAATTTCCAGGTGGAGATGTGGTGTAGACAGTTGGGTAACTGAGTATGGATGCCAAAAACGGTTGGGCCTGGAAGCTTAAGCTTAAGGGTCATCAATCCACCAGTGGAATTTAGTGCCTTGGTAAGCTTGAGAAATTAGAGATCATGCAGAAAAGAGGAGTCTCAAACCTGTGGGATAAGTAGGAACCGGAAGACGGCCGGGGACGTGAGAGGTGATAAGACACACGAGTCAGAGCATGGACTGGGTTAAACCCTGAGTCTGCCACCAGCTGGCCACCTCAGTTCTCTGTCTGTAAGATGGGTACCAGGACCCATCTTACAGAGTTACTGTGAGAATGACAGGAACTGATATCTGTGATGCGTTTAGAACAGTACGTGGCACATAATGAAGAGCTACGCAAATGATAGCTGCCATTATTATTGTCAATATCACTGTTGCTGTTTTAATTGCATTTCCAATATAAGTGGTACTAATAGTGGATAAAATTGCCTAGAAGAACTACGTAGAGAAAAGAGCCTAGGACAGGCCCTGAAGAAGATTATAAGATCAGTGGAAGAGAAAGGGCATCAAAGGAGAAAACTCTCCATTTAGATTGTTTAAAATTCAATTTTAAAACAAAAGGACACAGGAAGATTGAAAAAATTAAATGAAATTAATTATTTCCTTAGGTAGGTACTAAGGAAAAAGAAAATTGGTATGGCAATATTAACACCAGACAAAATAATTCAAGTGAAAAAAACAATAAAAAACAAAGAAAGCAGGCAGTGTGCACCAAAAATAGAGTCTCTCACTTGTAAACAAAGTTAGATGAACTACAGTAAAAGTGGACAAGTATTCTTAGGGGAAGACTATAATATACCTTTTTCAGAAACTAAGAAATCAAGCTGATAAGAAATAGAGTAAGATCACAGAATGTTTGAATTATAAAACAGACAACTTAAATTTTATATATGTAAAATTTTACATCCAATAGAGAATACACTTTTTTCCCAAAGATACATGAAGTATTTACCAATGTTGACAATATTCTATTCCAGAAATGCAGTTGCTACAAATTAAAAATATATTTATAGCATACAGATCACATCTACTGTCTGCAGTGTAATTAAATAGAAGTCAATTACAAAAAGACAATACAAAATAATCTGTACATTTGAAAGTTTAAAACTATATTTCTAAATAATCCATGGGTCAAGGAGAAAATTAAGGTGGAAATTATAATACAGTTTAGAACTGTTCAGTAATTATAGTGCTACATATTAACACCAGTGGGATATAGTCAAAGTGGTTTTCAGAGAAAAATTTGTAGTATTAAATGTATATATTATAAAAAAGAAAAGTTGGGAAATACAGTAAATAAGCTTTCAAAATAAGGTAGGGAAAAACATAAAGTAGAAATTAACAAAGTGGAAAACAAAACAAACAGTGTATAACTGATTAATAAAACAAAAAACTAAGTCTTCAGTAGGTATGATCAAGAAAAAGAGGGAAAAAACATTAAGAATGAAGAAGAAAGAAGACAAAGATAACTTCAAAGATAACAGAGAGCTAAAGTTATAAGAAAATTCTATGAATAACTTTATACTAATGCATCTGATTACCAGGTCAATTGGACAACGTTTAGGAAAATATGGTTGGCCTAAGAAGAAAAGGAAACTTTGGTTAGATAAATCAACATAAGCAAAAATGATTTGGAAGTCAAAGATCTACACTGCAAAAGGCAACATGCCCAAACCAATTTATTGGTGAGTATATCAGTCAGCTTGGGATAAATTATGTTGCAAATAACAAATAACTCCAAAATCACAGTGGCTCTAAGAAAGCAAAATTTCTTTTTTACTTACATTATACGCCCACTGCAGTTTGGCCTTGTTTTGCTTTGCGTGTTTTCGCTGTTGCAGCAGTTCCTCTATGGGACACTGTGAGTCTTGTGGCAGAGCTGGGCAGTGCTTCCTTCCCAAGCACTACGAGCTACGCTCTCTCACATCACAAGGCCAAGCCTGACACTGAGGTGGGGGGCATGGGTAACCCTTCCACAAACAGGGGCAGCAAATATTTTGGACTTAACATGGTCTACCACACAGGGTATAGAAGATGGGAAGCTACCCTACCCTGCTCATATCAAGCCAGTATAACCTTGATACCAAAACTGGACAAGGATGGCACAAAATTGAATTATTGGCCAATTTAACTTAGTGAACAAATATGGAAACTTCCTAAATAAAATTTTAGCAAATTGAATCCAGCAGTGTTTTCATTTTTTAAATGCATCCTTATGAAGTGAGGTTTATTCAAGGAATGCAAGGATAGTTTAACATTAGAGAATTTTCCACTCAAGTCACCATTTATTCATTCGACAGTTATTTTTAGAACTCCTACTTTCTTCTAAAAACTGTTCCAGGCACTGGGGATACATTGGTGAACAAAACGAAGTCTCTGCCTTCATGGCGCTTACACTTCAATAAAGGAATATCACGGTCACATAAGCAGATTGTTTTATATTAATAGATTAAAGGGGTAAAACTGTATGATTATCACAGTAGAGGCAAAGGAGTATCTAATAAAATTAAGTCCCCATTCCTTTTTTTTTTTAAGTTGAAGTATAGTTGATGTACAATATTATATAAGTTACAGGTGTGCAATATAGTGGTTCATAGTTTTTAAAGGTCGTACACCATTTATAGTTGTTACAAAACATTGGCTATATTACCTGTGTTGTACATTATATCCTGTAGCTTATTTTATACACAGTAGTTTGTACCTCTTAATCCCCTACCCCTATATTGCACCCCCCTTCCCTCTCCTCACTGGTAACCACTAGTTTGTTTTCTATATCTGTGAGTCTCCTTCTACCCATTTCATTTTTTTAAAGTTATACTTAATAGTTAAACATTAGACCCAGGAATAAGACAAAGATGTTTCATATCTTAGCAACTATTTAACATTATATTGGAGATTCTGGCCAACTCTATAAGGCAAGAAAAAGAAATTTTAAAACTTGTAAAGGAAGAAACGAAATAATCATTATTTACAAATGACATTCTCATCTAACTAGAAAACCCACAGCATATCAGTCACATGGCCAGACCTGACTTTGAGAGCTAATGGAGTTCAGGAAGATGAAAAGTAGTAGCTTTCCTAAACAATATACATTGTTTTGATAGGAACATGTATATGTTTGTAAAAGCATAACAAAAAATTTGGATCAACGCCAAATTAATAAGATGGGTTTCCTCTAGGGAGGGGAGATAGGACTAGAATTTTAGGTAATGATCAATAAGGGATTTTATTTTTTATGTTTAAAATTTTTAAGTAGAAAATATTTTATGAATTGTGCATTAAAACTGCAAGATGTTTGTAATTTGAAGTTATATGCCTTTCAGCCTGTGCCATCTCATTAGCTTGTATTTGGAACACGTGATCTATTTATCCAACCAGTATTATTGAATGCCTACTATGTGCCTGGTACTACTTGTCACAATACTCTTATGACGCCAGTATACAGTTACTACTGTGGCTTTATAGAAAGGTGAAGTGACTTGGTGAGGAGTGGAGTTCTCACAGCACCCCTGTGACGTTAGTACATGGTTGTTACTGCAGCATTACAGAAGGGGGAGGGCAGTGTGACTCCAGAACCCACACTGTGAACCACCACACCTGTGCCAGGTAGAGCTGGGCTGGAGACTGGCTCCCAGGACAGAGCTTGCCACAGAGTAGACCTTCCACAGGTGTATGTTGAGAAATGAGGAGGAGGGGGTGGCCCCATTTACTTCTTACTCATCTTAACGGCCCATCCAGTTTTAGGAAGAGAACATGGAGGACGGTTGGGTTCCCCCGTGTAGTGGAGCCCTGATCTTCTTCTTCTTCCAGAGGAGAGTCAGGCTCAGCAGATCCTCAGGGCAGGCGGGGGGAGAGAGGGCACACCTTTATTTTTATTTATTTTTTGCACCATGTAATTTTTTTTCAGTCTGAAACTATATCAGACTTTCAAAAATTGCAGCTGTAGGACAAAGAACTTTTCCTGTACCATTTGAAAGTAAGTTGCTGATACGATACCCTTACCATCTTGAATACTTTAGAGTGAATTTCTTACAAATGGATACATTTTCCTGCATAACCAAAATACAACCATCAAAATTAGGAAACTAACACCAATACTTTGCTACCATCTTATCCTCACACTCTGTTCATTTTGCCAATTCATAGTAAATGTCATCTTTATGGTAAAAGGATCCAGTTCAGAATTACATTTGGCTTTTAGCTGTCATGGTTCTTTTATCTCCTTCAATGGAACAAGTTCCTCCTTCTTCGCTTGTTTTTCACATTCATGCCGCTTTTGAAGATTGCAGACCCCTTAGTTTGTCGATGCTACCTCAGTTTGGGTCACCTCCGCCTTGAGCTCCACCCACTGGAGACATCCAGACCAGGGGTGGGGCTTCGGGAGCCCCACCACTCAGCACCGCCTCCTGCAGGGGAAGGGGCAGGAGAGCTGCCTGCCTTCTTTGGGGGTGAGGTGGGGACGGGGTGAGGACCCCTCATGGAACAGGAGCCAGCCTGGTGACCAGATTTTTGGAGCCCAGTCTGGGACAAATGACTTTCTGAATTTGAGTGCTTTACTTGGAAGTCACATAAAAGACACAGGTATTACATTTGTTTAGTTTTGCACCTGACATACTATCTTCATTATTAAAATTATGTGAAATCATAACTGTTCCAGAATCCCAGGCTATGGATGCCATAGCCAAAAAGTACAGTTTATACCTGACATAAAAGTAAGTCTTTCCTGTGTCTCAGTATTACCTCTTTTCCACTGACAGGAGTGGCCTCTCAGTACCATCCCTGATGAAGGCGGTGCCTGCCCCATGCATCCTTGATGAGCTTATCCTCTTGATCCTTTTCCTTCTCTGATGGCCAGCCCACTAGCCCCCTGTCCTGTTGAGGACGGTGCCCGTTGCCTGGCCCTCCACCTACACGGTCTCAGTGCAGGCCTGGCGCCTGCAGCTGTGCCTTTAGTCTCCTGTGCCTCGGCTGCAGGCAGGGGTGAGCACCAGTTTTGAGTCTTCCTTGTGGAGGCCCCCATTTGGGATCCTTGGGC
This sequence comes from Balaenoptera musculus, assembly GCF_009873245.2. Classification (NCBI taxonomy): domain Eukaryota; kingdom Metazoa; phylum Chordata; class Mammalia; order Artiodactyla; family Balaenopteridae; genus Balaenoptera; species Balaenoptera musculus. The sequence continues at coordinate 138,277,282 of NC_045789.1, read as the reverse complement.
TTCTGCACTGAGCAGTGGCCTCCAGACAGGGTCAGGCCACAGCTGGAGGGTTTACACTTCACGTGTGGCTCTTGGCCCCAGAATAAAGCGAGGTCTCCACAGAGTGTATGTATTTTATTCACTGAGATGAAATACACTAATTTCACTAAGGAATTAGTAAGTGAATAATGTGAATTTTTTTCATTCAATTCAGCATAATAAATGAATTTGATTAGGGCTAATCTTTGAAAAGTGTCCCGCGTCCCTTTTTGCTGAGTCCTGGAGGCCCCCTGTGCTCAGATGCCGGCTAGTGGGCAGCCCACGTGTGGTCACGGTTGCTAGCGCTGCGCGTTGAATCCTGAGCACTCTTGTGACAAGTGACACGTCCCCTTTGCGTGTCGTGTTACTTCCCACGCTGACCCTTTTTGGCTACGGTTCTGCCCACTCACACGGCCTCGTGAGCTCTCCCAGCATCTCACCCCCATCTGCTTGGCATTTCAGTCTCCAGAAGGACTTGTGTCATTTCAGACACAGAAAGTTTGTTCTGCTCTGCTCTGCCAGAACAGTTATAAATCGACTCTTCTGGTAGTGACTCCAGGAAAGACTCAGCATTTAGGTTTCTGGTGTTTGGGCCCACATTTCCTGTGGCCCTGGGAAGTATACGGAAGGATACTGTACACTGAGTGCTCCCCTATAGATCTGTGAGGCGTTTGCCTGCTCTCCAGGGCTGTGACATCTGGCCAGGAGCTCATGCACGGTGACACTGGGAGCGTCCCTTGGAGCACATGGACGCTGTCTCAGCACCTTCACCAGCTAATCTCAGGCTGGTCATAGGAGGGCTTCACACGTCAGCAACTTCCTTTGTAAAATGGGCTGATGGATCAATAGTTTGCAGACTCCGTGCCGAGGAGGTGCTGTCAGGCTCCGTAGACATTTCATTCTCATCGGCAGAAGGGCTCTGTAAATAGTGGCAGATCTTTCATGAAGGAGGTGCTGGGCTGCCTGCCCGAGGCTGCACCAGGTCAAGCAGAGCGCGGCCGAGGTCTGTCCCACCTGTTCTTGTCTGTGTCTTCTTCCTTCCCAGTGGCCCAGCCCACACACGGGGATTCCATATGCGATTGCTTTGAGGAAAAAAAAAAGGGCCTGCTGCTTTCAATTTGTAAAACATGCCAGGGCTGCAGCTGGGGAGTGAAGTGAATACTCTTAGGGAGCCTGCTGTGTGGCGTGGGCAGGATGGCAGACTTGGACGTGCAGCTGAGCGGGGTAGGGCGGGGGTGGGGGGAGGCCGGGCAGCCTCCCTGTGCGCCCACCTTTCAGTGCAGAGCTCGGGCAGGTTCCAGAATTCTACGTTCAAGCCTAGCCTTCCAGGGCGTTTGAAGAGAGGAGAATAGAATATATCTTACTTAACAGCATGTTAGCTTCTATGATATTTTTTCACTATTTAGATGCATGGTGTAAAGATCTTAAGTTGTACTCTTGCCCCAAGCCCTGCAATTGTTAATTTCTCCCCTAATGAGAAAACCAAGACATAAAAGATATTCAGGCTCATGCAGTCTATCACATTATGCCACCCAGAGCCAGAATGACCATCATGGGCCTGAGGCTCCACCTGGCTTTTCCCCCAGAACTGAATTTTACTGTTGAAGTGGCCATATGGCAGATATTCTCAAGGCCTGGTTTGAAGGGTGGACCAGTTCACTTGATGAGCAAGTACAGGCTTTAAAGAGTAAAGGACGTGATGTTAAAACGCATGGAATCCTGCACCTAAGACTGTGTATTTCACTGTATGTGGATTTTATCTCAAAACTGTAAACAAAGATTAAAGTCTAGTTACTGGTTTTGGTTTTGGCAGTGTATGTGTTATCAGTTCTTTTTTTTTTAAATAACTTTATCTATCTATCTATCTATTTATTTATTTATGGCTGCGTTGGGTCTTCGTTGCTGTGCGTGGGCATTCTCTAGTTGCAGCGGGCGGGGGGCTACTCTTCATTGCGGTGTGTGGGCTTTTCACTGAGGTGGCTTCTCTTGTTGCGGAGCACAGACTCTAGGCGCACAGGCTTCAGTAGTTGTGGCATATGGGCTCAGTAGTTGTGGCTTGCGGGCTCTAGAGCGCAGGCTCAGTAGTTGTGGTGCACGGGCTTAGTTGCTCCGTGGCATGTGGGATCTTCCTGGACCAGGGCTGGAACCCGTGTCCCCTGCATTGGCAAGCGGATTCCTAACCACTGCGCCACCAGGTAAGGCCGTGTTATCAGTTCTTAAAGTACCTTCTGTGTATTCCAGGCTTCAGCAGATGAGCAGATACACCAAGAATAGTGGGAGCCCAGTTCTCCACTGCTGGGGAGGGAGTTACAAATATGGGACAGGAGAATGTATTGGGGTTAAGGTTGGGGTTGGGGTTTGAGGTGTCAGTGTGAATTCATGGTTTTAATAGATGGACATGAGCATGTAGAAATAAGCAGATAAATAGATGTGCACCTGTGTATTCATAGGCATGTGTGGGTATGCGTATCAGTATTTCTTAGCTCTGTCCGCTGGAAGGGCCTGGAAGCAACAAAACCCCCCAGTAGCAATGAGCACCCCTTGTGTCCAGATCTTGGTGTCTAAACACCACTCCTCAGTGAAAGGAACAGGGTTCCTTGGAGCAAAACTGATTCCTGGTCTGGAGCATGGAAAGTACAAAATGAACCCTGCACATGTTTTCACACCAGAAAATAAGGAGGTGCTCAGTGCATGATGAGGACTTACCAGAAGGCCCCAGGTGCCAGCTTGAAGGGAGGCAGAGCATAAAAACAGAAGTCCATCGAGTGCATACTGATGGAGATAAATGAGTTTATAGTAAGTGGGGGAGGAGAGAAAGCTCTTTCATACAGTAAAATGTGGAGGAATGATGGCATCAGAAAGTCTTCTGTGGGGACTTCCTTTGTGGCGCAGTGCTTAAGAATCCGCCTGCCAATGCAGGGGACACGGGTTCGAGCCCTGGTCTGGGAAGATCCCACATGCCGCGGAGCAACTAGGCCCGTGCACCACAACTACTGAGCCTGCGCTCTAGAGCCCATGAGCCACAACTGCTGAACCTGAGTGCCACAGCTGCTGAAGCCCGCACACCTAGAGCCTGTGCTCCACAACAAGAGAAGCCACTGCAAAGAGAAACCCATGCACCGCAACCAAGAGTAGCCCCTGCTCGCTGCAACTAGAGAAAACCCGCGCACAGCAACGAAGACCCAACGCAGCCAAAAATAAAGAAAGAAAATAAATTTATATATATATTAAAAAAAAGTCTTCTGTGGATGCCGAAATACTGGACACAAGCTTGACGAGGAACAAGATCCATCCATCAACTCAGAGGGCAGGATAGTGCCTCCACAGTGGAGAGCCTGGCACCCCAACCGAACAGCACCAACGCTGCGATGGACTGACGCCCCTTCTCCTGCAGAGAAGTGCAAGGAGGACACACGCGGGGCACCCATCACTCCCGGAGTGCTCCTGCCAGGTCAGCAGGAGACACCAGGCAGCCCAGACTGAGGGGCAGTCCACAAAAGAGCCGGCCCATGTCCAGGTCTAGAGACCAAAGAGAGACTGGGGGCTTTTTTTTTTTCCTTAATTAATTAATTAATTTTTGGCTGCGTTGGGTCTTCGTTGCTGCACGTGGGCTTTCTCTAGTTGCAGCGAGCGGGGGCTAATCTTCGTTGCGGTGCGCGAGCTTCTCATTGCGGCGGCTTCTCTTGTTGTGGAGCACGGGCTCTAGGCACGTGGGCTTCAGTAGTTGTGGCGTGCCAGCTCATTAGTTGTGGCTCACGGGCTGTAGCGCGCAGGCTCAGTAGTTGTGGCGCACAGGCTTAGTTGCTCCACGGCATGTGGGATCTTCCCAGACCAGGGCTCGAACCCATGTCCCCTGCATTGGTAGGCGGATTTGTAACCACTGCACCACTAAGGGAAGCCCCAGGCCAGGAGCTTTTAAAGAGACACAACCACTAAGCGATCCTGAATTGGACCCTAGACGGGGAAATAGCCAGAAAGGACATTGCTGATGAAACTGGAACTCGGACTGTGTCACTTTCTCCAGTTTTGATGGCTGTGCTGTGGTCGTGAAAGAAAGTGTCCCCGTACTTCAGAAATTCACACTGAAGTATTCAGGGGTGAAGAGGTATGCTGTCTCCACCTTAATCTGCAATAGTTTGGGAAAAGTTACCGGCGTGTGTGTTTAGAGAAGGAGACTGGGAGGAAGGGAGTGAGGGGGAGAGGAGAGAGGATGACACGGCCAGTAGAGCAAGATGTAGACGGCCAGTGAATCTGGGAAAGGGTGTATGGGAGTTCCTTTTACTGATTTTGTAATTTTTTGCAAGGTTAATTTATATCAAAATTAAAAGCTGCCCCCAAAGGATGGCACGTGTGGCTCTAAGAAAGGGGCAGCTTTAGGTCCGGTGGAGGTGTTTTCAGACCTCGTTCAAAGTCCTGTCTCCCCAGTTTACCAGCTGTGCTAGTAGCTCTGCCTTTCTGAGCACTGCCTGGGTCCCTGGGCAGATGAGGGGCCCGACGCAGAGGGACTGGGGCCCCACATCCCGGCCTGACTCTGCCTCTGCGCCCCCTGAGCTCTGCTGCCTCACCGGCAGATGGCTGCACTTCAGAAACGTGGGGTCAGAAAGGACACTGATAGGAAAGTGGGACCCACTGGGGCTCTGCCGCATCGTTAAACCCTTTTCCTGAATTGTTTTCTTGGAAAATGTTGATATTGATTTAACACCTTTTTAACAGAACTGTCACCTAGTTGTAGCTGTTTATGCAGCAGTGTCCATCCAAGCATCTGTAGCCGGGTCAGCCTGAGAGCCAGATCCAGCCCCTGCCAGTTTTTATAAACAAAGCTTTCATGGAACAGTCACGTGCATGCTTTGCTTTGACCTCAAAATGCTCCTTATGGTTTAAAAGTGGTTCAGTTTGGGGTAGTTGCTTATTACTTAGTGAATACTTATTCCTGATACTATGCAATTTTGGTGATCACCTTCTCATTAAAAAGATAAGTTTTATGTTTATGGGATTAAAATTTTTTAAATAGGGAAATTAAGAGTTTTATTATAAAAACTTTTTTTTTTCCTTTGCCACTGCTAGTTTAACAGAAAACAAATTCCCAGAGGCCCCCAGGGCTTCAGCCTCAGCGTTTGTGCCTCTGAGAACAGCTTCTGGAGCTGTGCTCTGCCTGCTAAATAATTCACATTCGTGGGCAGCAGCAGGCTAAAGGTCTGCTCTAAATTATGGATGCGTCTCCTGTGATGCTTTGTGTTAAGTATACTGGTGGTGCCTTCTCCGTGAGCGCGAAGGGAGAGCCTCGCCTTTGTCAGCCTGTGGACTGGGATCTCTGGAGAAAGTGCACTAATTTACCTCTTTGGGAGCGTGAGCTCAGCAACAATGTCTCTGTGTGTGGCCCGAGCCTGGGGCCCCGGGGGCTGTGCTGGCTGACCCTGGTATGGACTCAGAGGGGTGGTTTGCGGTGAATGGTTGGAAGTATTTGGTTAAATGGCATCACAGTGGCTCTTATCGGCTCTGCCCAGGTAAAGTCCCTCTGGTCTGTGCCTTGTCGTGGTTGGCGGGGGCAGGCAGGCTGCGCGGTCTTCAGGTATGTGTGCCGAGGGGGCCCGTCCGCTCGGAGCCCGGTGGCAGTTTAGCCCTATTACCTGAACTTGAGTTGTGATTTAAATATTTAAAGTGCTGGAGGTTATGGTTTGGATGAGATATTCTGGTGAGATAATGATGGGTGAAAGCCTTGAGTTACAGAATTATCTATAAACTGTTAATACTAAGGCATTCTTCAAGTTATTTGCAACACGGTAACCTGCATGTTTGTCCAGCCAATGTAAAGGTGGTGGCTTTCCTAGTTTTCAGCAGATCTGAAACAGACTTCGAAAACTTTCTCACCAGGAAAGCATTTCTCTGACTCAAACTGGTGAATTGAAAGGGAAAAAAAACCCCCAACAGCGACAACAGAAACCAGGAAACGTTCTCTGAAGTGAAGCTGTAAGGTGGGATGTGGGGTGTCTTCCATGGACGTCTTCTTCTTTGGCTGCAGTGTGTGGTTTTCCAAGCACCTGACACCCCAGAGAGACTCAGGCAGTGGCTTAGACATAGTGGGGTTTCTTCCATCACTTGTTCTGGCCTTGGAGTTGGGGTAGGAATCCTGGCGTTCGAAGGAATTTCATTTGTGTTCAAGGGCAGTCCTTCCACACATGTGCACTGTTTTCTGTGTGTCGAGAGCAATTCCGGAGTGAGTTTAAAGGCGGCGTGAATTATGAAATTCAGAACTTGACAATGGCTGTCAAGGCCCAGGTGACTCTCCGTGTGTCACGGACACACGGAAGTGCTAGGATCTTGTCATCCCCTAGGGGTTCTGCACCCACCGCATGGCTCTCCACATTCTTCTGCAAGAACCTGCCACCTAAAGATTCACCAGGAGACCTCATGATGACAAGAACTGTGTACTGACGCGCTTTACGCGGCCAGGCATTGTCTCTAGTTTTCCCACTCTGAAGAGTGTGCACATGCCCAGAGGTCTGGCCGAGGTGGAGGGAAACGGCCGGGGCCGCGGCCTCAGGCAGCGTGGCCTGGCCCTGGAGCTGCTCCTGCAGGGTCACTGCTGTCCGCTCTCGAAGCTCCTGGTGCCTGAGTTGAGGCCCAGGGAGCAGGCATTCGGGCCCCAGAAGCAACAGTGTGGTGTGTGTCTGCCAGAAGAAACAAAAGGAGCCTGTGGGGAGGCCCGGGGAGCCAGCGCAGGGTAACCTTCTGACTTCGTGGGTCAGATGAGAGCTGGGGTCCAGGGCCTGCGTCCCCAGCTAAAATGACTCTTCCCAGGAGAGGCTGTGTCTGCAGGCAGAGCCCAGCCCAGCCCAGCCCTCCACACACCACCCCCCCCCCCGCCCCTTCTCAGGCCCAGCGCATCTTTCTGTGCAGGACACCAGTGCCCCTAAGAGTCCACGGCAGGAACCGCCCCGCTCCCGCCAGGGCATCAGAAAAGGCAGGCCTCAGGGTGTGCCTGCCGCCGGCCGGCTGAGCTGCACCGCCCACACCGAGCGGCCGGGCGGTCCTTTCTTTTTTTAATCGTAATGTTTCTTTATCGATTAGACTTTTAAAGTGTCAGTTATTGATTTGTGAGCCTTAAAAAAATAATTCATATTTGCTAAATCTTATAAAAATGAATTAGTATACGGGTCATCTTTCCCTTAACACGTGTATTCGGTCAGCATTCATTCTTTCCTTCACTCAGTCCCTCCACAAACTTGCAGCGCTGGGCAGGGCCGGGGTTGGGCGCCTGGGAAGCCTGCCCACCCCCCCGCCTCCCTCGTGTCCTGTGTGCACTGGTCTACGTCGCTCTGCCTGTTGCGTGTTGGAATCCACACACCTTTTGTTTGACAAGTAAAAGCTGCGACACCCTTGATGGGTTCAGCTGCTCTGTCTGCAGCTTGCGCCCCACCCTGCCCTCACCATCCAGCCTCAGCCAGACCTCCGCTGGCCACTCTCCACGTGCAGCCAGAAGGACAAAGTCCCTTCTTTTTTATTATTATTATTAATGGAATGTTTTATTTTTAGCATAGATGTGATGACTTGTTTTTCAATATTTTTTATTGAAGTATAGTTGATTTACAATGTGTTAATTTCTGCTGTACAGGAAAACAATTCAGTTATACGTATATACACATTCTTTTTTTTAAATATTCTTTCCCATTATGGCTTATCCTGGAATATTGAACACAGTTCCCTGTGCTATACAGTAGGACCTTGTTGTTCATCCATTCTCTATATAATAGCTGACATCTGCTAATCCCAAACTCTCACTCCATCCCTCCCCCAACCCCCTCCCCCTTGGCAACCACAAGTCTGTTCTTTATGTCTGTGAGTCTGTTTCTGTTTTGTAGATAAGTTCATTTGTGTCATATTTTAGACTCCACATGTAAGTGATATCATGTGATATTTGTATTTCTCTGTCTGGCTTACTTCGCTTAGTATGATCATCTCTAGGTCCATCCATGTTGCTGCAAATGGCATTATTTCGTTCTTTTTTATGGCTGAGCAGTATTCCAGTGTGTATATATGTACCACATCTTTATCCATTCATCTGTCAGTGGACATTTAGGTTGTTTCCATGTCCTGGCTATTGTGAATAGTGCTGCTGTGTGAACATAGGGGTGCATGCATCTTTTCGAATTATAGTTTTGTCTGGATATATGCCCAGGAGTGGGATTGCTGGATCATATGGTAATTCTATTTTTAGTTTTTTGAGGAACCTCCATACTGTTTTCCACAGTGGCTGCACCAACTTACATTCCCACCAACCGTGTAGGAGGGTTTCCTTTTCTCCACACCCTCTCCAGCATTTATTGTTTGTAGACTTTCTAGTGATGGCCATTCTGACCAGTGTGAGATGGTACCTAATTGTAGTTTTGATTTCCATCTCTCTAATAATTAGTGATGGATGTTGAGCAGCTTTTCATGTGCCTATTAGCCATCTGTATTTCTTCTTTGGAGAAATGTCTATTTAGGTCTTCTGCCCGTTTTTTGATTGGGTTGTTTGTTTTTCTGTTGTTGAGTTGTATGAGCTGCTTATATATTTTGGAAATTAAGCCCTTGTCGGTTGCATTGTTTGCAAATATTTTCTCCCATCTTGACATTCCCTTGTTTATCGCTGTCCTCCAGGGTGAAATCCGCACAGCTTGGGTGCCCACCTCCCGGCCCTGCTGGCCTTGCCTGCCAGCTCTCCTGCTCCTCGGCCGCCTAGCCACACTGGCTGTGAGCCGTGTTTCTTCTGCCACAGGGCCTTTGCACGTGCTTGTCCCCTTGTGGAAGGCTTTTCCCGCTTTTCTGAGGTCGGTTAAGTTCTGTTCATCCCTCAACTCTCAGTTCAACCATTATTGCCTTAAGGGAAAAAAGCTGGAGGAAAATGTTTTGGTGCTCATACTTTACAGAGTGTTTTTAAAATAGACTGTTTCATCTTTTGAGGATGACCCTGTTTATCAGCATGGAATGTAGCAGGAAAGCTTCTCTGCTCGGCCCCTGATGCTGCCCCTGACGCTGGTTCACGGCTCACATTCTCTTTGGCTCCGTGTGGGGGTCCCCGGGGCTGGGGGCGTCTTAAGCCTCTACTTAGTGACAGATCATACTCTTCCTCCACTTTCCTTTGGTTTATTGATCTTTTTTCTTATTGATGTGTAGGTGCTCTTAAATATAAAGAAAATTAGTCCTTCAGCTGTGTAATGTGTTACATGTATTTCCCATAGTTTATTTGTCTTTTGCCTTAGCTTACAGTGTTTTTTACATACAGAGATTTTATTTTATTTTTTTGAGGCGTAGTTGACATACAACATTATGTTAGTTTCAGGTGTACAACATAATGTTTCAAAATTTGTATAGATTGTGAAATGATTGCCACAGTGAGTCTAGCTAACTTCCCTCACCAGGCACAGCTGCAGAATTGTTTCTTGCGATGAGAACTTTCAAGATTTACTCTCTTAGCTCCTTTCACATGCGCGATGCAGCGTTGTTGCTTACACTCGCCGTGCCGTGCCGTCCATCCCCAGGACCTGTTTACCTTACGTCTGGACGTTTGTACCCTCTGACCCCTCCACCCACATTGCCCCCCACCCTGCCCACTGCCTCTGGCACCACCCGTCTCCTCTCACACACAGAGACTTCAAGTCTGTCTCTGACGGCTCTGGGCGGGAGCCTGCTGGATGTCCTCACTCAGGTATCTCAGAGAACTGCCCCGTGCTTTCTTCTAGTATTTCTCCGACTTCACTGTTTACGTTTAAATCTTTGGTCCGTGTGGCATTTATTCTAGTGCGTATTGCAAGACCCCCAACTTGGTCGCTCTCCAGCTGGTCACAGTTGACCCTGTAGCACATGTATCGAGTGATCCGCTTGTGTCCCGTCCCAGTGGCGCGTCTGCTTCTGCAGCGGCATCGTTCAGGATGCAGGTGTGCGACGTGTATCACGTTGAGTGGGGCTGGCCCTGCCTCCGTGCTTTGTTTTGTGTAGTTTTCCAGCATTTCGTGTTTAGTTTTCCACATGAACCTTTACACTCAGTTTGTCTGGTTCTAATAGAACGTGTATTGGGAAGTGTGTTGGGAGGAAGGGTTAATTTGCGGGGGATGGGTGTCTGTGGTGTTTAGTCCTTTGTTGCCCCGGTTACTGGACACAAATCATACGTGAAGACGTGGGGTCTTCCAGGACCCCAGCCCCAAGGAGAGAGAGGAGGAGAGTGTGAGTGTGTGCCTGCCTGTGAGCGTGTCAGGGTGCGTGTGTGAGCGTGTGCCTGCCTCTGAGTGTGTCAGGGTGTGTGTGTGAGCGTGTGCCCACCTGTGAGTGTGTCAGGGTATGTGCGTGAGCGTGTGTGAGCGTGTGCCTACCTGTGAGTGTGTCAGGGTGCGTGCGTGAGCATGTGTGAGCGTGTGCCTGCCTCTGAGTGTGTCAGGGTGCGTGTGTGAGCATGTGCCTGCCTGTGAGCGTGTCAGGGTGCGTGTGTGAGCGTGTGTGAGCGTGTGCCTGCCTCTGAGTGTGTCAGGGTGCGTGTGTGAGCATGTGCCTGCCTGTGAGCGTGTCAGGGTGCATGCGTGAGCATGTGTGAGCATGTGCCTGCCTCTGAGTGTGTCAGGGTGCATGTGTGAGCGTGTGCCTGCCTGTGAGCGTGTCAGGGTGCGTGCATGAGCGTGTGTGAGTGTGTGCCTGCCTCTGAGTGTGTCAGGGTGCATGCATGAGTGTGTGTGAGCGTGTGCCTGCCTCTGAGTGTGTCAGGCTGCATGTGTGAGCATGTGCCTGCCTCTGAGTGTGTCAGCACGCATTGAGGAGTGAGTTTCCGGTCACATACACACAAAACCGAGAGCTGTTCTCGTGGGGAAGTTTTGTGTGTTGGAGTCTAAGCAGAGCAGTTCCAGGTGGTTCTGTGTACCCTGGTCCTCAGCTCCCTGCCTGGGCACTGCGGTGCACTTAGCGACAGTGCGTGTTTCTCCGGGTCCTGGGAACCCCACCGGTGCCCCTTTCTCTCTGCTCAGCCCGCCCGTCACCCAGCCCTGGCTCCTGGCCCGTCCCGACCTCAGGTGGACTCACTCGGAGCCCCTGCCGTGCCCGCGGCCAGGGCGGCCGCGACCTGTGACGAGCATCCTTGTCGGGTGTGCGCGTGCGTGGCCTCAGGAGGTGGGTTCGGTCTCGTTCCCACTCGGCCCAGTACCCAGGGTGCCCAGAACGATGTGGCCACGGTGAGGGCACTCGCCGCACTGTGTCGGCTGAACGCACCTCCTGTAGAAGACAGATGGTGAGGGCCCCGTGGGCAGGAGGGGGACAGGCCCGCAGGTGAGTGAGGTCTGTGCTGGCCCCGCAGAGCTGAACGGCGCCGACCTGAAGGACTGCGTGAGCAACCACAGCCTGAGCAGCAATGCCAGCCTCCCCAGCGTGCAGAGCTGCCGGCGCCTGCGTGAGCGGAGGGTTGCCAGCTGGGCCGTGTCCTTCGAGCGGCTTCTGCAGGACCCGCTCGGAGTTCGCTACTTTTCCGTGAGTCTGACGGGCAGCGGGCACCTCCTCCAGCCGGACCCCAGGGCAGGGCTGGGCAGGGCAGACGTCTCCTCCTCCTGCTCCTACCCCGGGCGCTCAGGCCCAGGGGTCGGAGGGAGCCTCTGTCTGCTGTGAGGGGCATCAGAGCTTCTTGTGAACCCTTGGAAGCAGCTGCCTGCTAGCCAGGCCAGCTACTAGGAAGGGATGCTCAGCCCCTGAGAAAGCAGCTGGGAAGGCCCAAGTGGTCCCAGTGAGGGCAGCTTTTACGGTTGCTCCCAGGTAAATTCTGGAGAGGCGCTTGGAACCCCTGGTTTCTGTGAAAGATGAAAATAAGAATAAAGTAGGAATAATGAAACAGAGCACAAGAGGAGGGAGGTCCCACCGCCACTACTGACGTACCCTTTTCTGAGGATTGTGTGAAGGTTAATCTGTGGCGTTTTTCTTAGGATTTTCTAAGGAAGGAATTCAGTGAAGAAAACATTTTATTCTGGCAGGCCTGTGAATATTTTAATCATGTTCCCGCACACGACAAAAAAGAGGTATGTTTCTTCAGGCTGGGAAGTGGGCGTGGTTAAAGGGCAGGGTGATCTGAGCGTAGGTTCACACATAGTGCAGTTTGAAAAGTCCGTGTAAAAATATTTTCACACGATTAAAAAAAATTCTTTTTCAGAACGTTTCTTAATATATATGATATTTAATTTTGCCTAAACATAGCTTGCATAAATGGCCCTAAAGCTTTCAGCACATGTGCTGCCGCTCGGTGTGTGGAAGGGGATTTAAGAGAAAATCCTGGGCGGAAGAGCGTCCTGAGGATGCCCGTCCGTACAGCCGCCCTTGCAGGCTGCGTGGGGGCAGCTGAGCCCCCGCTGGTGTGGGTGCTGAGCCGCGGCGTGACCTGCCCGGAGGCAGCCTGTGCCCCTCCCTCAGAGGGGGCCTCTTCTCGGCTCCTCACGCCCCGTGCTGCCCGGAGCTCCCTCCCCCTTTGGCGAGACCACACCATGTGACGCCACCCGCGCCGCCCGCACCCGGGTGCCCCGTAGCAGCCGCACAGCCCCGGTCTTTGGAACATTCAGATTGCGCTTCGACAGAATTCGGAGAGGAGCTGATTTATTGAAAAGTTTCATACTGGCTGGTACTGTTAGTTAGTATCCAAGCAAGAAATATTTCCTAGGCCCCAAGAAAATGTGTCTCCGTTGCCTGGACGCGTGTCAGAAAACACGTGTGTGGTCTGCATGTCCCACTCACGCGCTGTCCCGTCAGCTCTCCTACAGGGCCCGCGAGATCTTCAGTAAGTTCCTGAGCAGCAAAGCCACCACGCCGGTCAACATCGACAGCCAGGCCCAGCTGGCAGACGACATCCTCAGCGCCCCGCACCCCGACATGTTCAAGGAGCAGCAGCTCCAGGTGACAGCCCGGGGCGCGGGCAGAGGACTCGGGTCCCGGAGAGCAGCCCCCGCAGGCACCAGGCTGCGAGGAGAGTGCCGGGGGGACCCCCACCCCTACCCTGCCCCACCCCGCCCCCTGGGCTCCATCTCAGAGCCAGGGTTCAGCAGGGCCCTGGAGCAGGACGTCCCCACCACGGCGTTCCTGACTGTTGACACTCTCCCTTGTGCATCTGTGTGTGATCACAGGTTCATGGACGGTGATATACATAGAGATGGATAGATGTTTGGATTTTTTCCAGTTTTAGGACATCACTGTGATGAAAAGTGTGCATTAGACTTAATGTTTTTTAGAGCACATGTCCACTGGCCTTAGCAGAGGTTACTTATGTTACTGAGTCATATGAATGAGGTTTAAAAAAATGGAGGAAGGTATTTTCAAGTCAGGCCTCCCTTCCTTTAGGTTTCCCGTTGCCTTTGATTTCATTCTTACTTAACAAAGTAAAGATTCTCCAAGATTGCACCTTGGCTGTCCTGAGGCCACTCAGACGCTGGCTTTACGTGGGTTGTTGGAACTGGCGGATCGTAAGCGCGGCCACCGAGGGCTGGCGTGTTACGGGACGTGTGATCAGACATGAAGGAGCCTGGGCAACGACTCCAGGGGCGATGAGGGGCTTTGGGAACAGGCCCCGCTGCGCGTGCGGCCGGGCGCCGCCCCGCACCTTCAGGGCCAAGCGTCCAGTTCCGTGTGTCACTGGACAGCGCTGTGTTTCCTCGGCAGATCTTCAACCTGATGAAGTTCGACAGCTACACTCGCTTTCTGAAATCCCCGTTGTACCAAGAGTGCATCCTGGCGGAGGTGGAGGGCCGCCCGCTGCCCGACGGGCAGCAGGTCCCCAGCAGCCCCACATCCAAGCACAGCGTCAGCTCCGACCACTCCAACACGTCCACACCAAAGAAGGTGCCCGTCCCGGCCGCGCTGGCCCCCCAGATGAAAGCTGTTCTGCAGAGATGACAGCAGACGCCCCTGTTGGCTTATCCCCTCACCCGCAGGGAATGCAAGGCCCTCTTAGCACCCTTACCTCCCATGCGTCTTGTCTGAGGCTCTGGTCGGGGCGGGGGGCTCCAACTGCCATTTCTGGAGAGGCTGGCGGGGCTGTGCCTCTGGCCTTGAGGGACCTGGACCCTCCTGCGGAGCACCTGTCTTGGCAGCCTGCTCCAGCTCCCTTTCCCATGCATTTCATGTGATGTTAAATGACCTTCACACTGTTTTAACAACGTTTTCCATTTGATGGCAGTTGAGTGGAATATCGAAATCAGGACGGTCCCTGAATGAAGAGTTGGGGGACGAGGACAGCGAGAAGAAACGAAAAGGAGCGTTTTTCTCTTGGTCAAGGACCAGGAGCACCGGGCGGTCCCAGAAGAAGAAGGACCAAGGCGACCGTCCAAACGGTTCGTGGTTTGTCGTGTGCAGGTGGGGGAGGGAGGGGGGCGAGGCCCTCTCAGGGATGAATGAGGAAGTGTGGGCTGTGCTTGTGAGGTGGCCCTTTGGGGCGGCCTGACTGGGGAAACAGGGGGCTCTAGGGCCCTCTGAGAGGGGGCATGGTGCATTCTAACCCCCCAGGCTAGGGCGCCCCACAGGTACCACCCTCTTCTTGCTTGAGCAGTAATGGGTGCTCTTGGTAGAAAATTTGGAAAATACAACCAAGTGAAAAGCAGAATATACAGGTGTCCTGCCCTCTGTCCACCCAGACAGCCTCTTGCTTTTCTGCCGTGTGCAGAGAGGTACACGAGCTTTTGTAATTTCTTTAAGGAAATGTGACACCATAGTTTGGGTACCAAGCATTTTCAAAATTGTAATTTCATTATTGTAAATTTTAAAGGTTGCCATCCTAGATCTTCTCTGCCTTGGTTTCTTTCTTGGATGTGGCTGAGAAGACAGTGTGAGAGGGACAGGGACGGGGCTGGGACGCGCCGGGAGGGGGCTGGGTGGAGGGGTAGCCGCCTGGGCCGCGGGCCGGGGCAGAGAAGGGCGGGGCGCACGCTGGGCGCCGGAAGCACGCGCGGGAGGGTTTGGCGGCCTTTTCTTCTCCACAGACTGTCAGGAAAGGGGTTATTTTCCGGGAAGTAACCTGCAGGCTCCAGACCTGGCCCCAAGTTTAGGTTGGGCGGCTTATGGAGGAGCTTGGACAGGGAGCCCCTGAGGGAGGTGGTGCCTGTGCTGTGCCAGGCGCTTCAGAGGGTTTATCTCCTGCTTCGAGCCGGCCGCAGGCAGCGCTCACGCCCGCTTTGCAGAGGGCAGTGTAGGGAGGCTGTGGGCTTCTGCGGTGCCCTGAGGCTCTGGGGCCCTGCCTGGGGCGGCCGGTACAGCTGTTCTTCCACAAGGAAGGGCAGCCGGAGCTGGGAGTGGGAGCAGTGTCGTCCGTGCGGCCAGGGACCCCCGAGGGCCGGAGATGGGGGAGTGCCTGCCTCTCTAGGTCTGTGTCCCCACGCGGGACCCCAGGAGACCGGGGTCCCCATACCCGGCACATCTTTAGAGAGCCACCCGGAAAGGCCCTAAGTCCTGACTCCAGGACGCTCCCCAGGTATCCTGACTCTCTCGCCTGGCAGTCCGTTGCTTTTGGCAGATGGGTCAGTGGGACCTGGGGGTCTCCGTGTAATCAGGCCCCCTGCTCCACCCGCAGGCCCCGGCACAGCGGCGTGATCGGGGCCCTAGGCCCTGTGTTTTTAAAGGTCCTTTCTGTGTCAGAGTTCTCGCGATTTTTAGATTACAGTTAGCTCAGTCAGTGACATCGGGTGGCGCGATTGTCAGGACTTTACAGGAAGACGGGACATGAGCCGTTGGTAAAAGATGCCGTAACGGGCTGGCACGTGAAGCCACATGTTGAGATAACAATTCCAGATTAAATGAAGGGCAGGGAGGCCCGGCACTTGCTTGCGTTTTGACCTGCAACGAGGCAGCAGGAGCCGGGGGGCCGCGCGGGCGCCAGCAGAGCAGAGCGCGGGCTGGGCGGGGGCTCCCGGCTCCGGCTGTGTGCCAGGGGCGAGGCTGCGCCGCCGAAGGGCCTCCGAGCCTGGCTCCCGTCCTTCGAGTGTGTCTGTTCAGCCTAAAGGAGGTGTGGGGCTGTGGGGGACATGACCACCCTCGGGGGGTTTCTGCATTTCTGCATTAAGCGAGCAAGCGTGAAGCTGGTGCTGTTGGGTGTTCTGAGTCCCTGTGTCCCCTCCAGACCCCCTGCACGCCAACGGAGGCCTGGGCCGCCGGGAGTCGCAGGGCTCCATGTCCTCGGCCGGGAGCCTGGACCTGGTGAGTCCCCGCGAAGCCGTGTCCCTCGTAAAGGAGCTGTTGGATGGATGGGGAGGGCACCCCTTGAGCACTAGGAATATCTCTGGGTTTATTTCTGAGACCTTTTGTTCCCGTTCAGGCACGTTTCTCTGGACGCCCACGGGAGCGGGCAGGTGCTCCTCTTGGTCTCGGCACCTGCACGTCCCGTGAACTCAGACACCCCCGTGTCTCTGCCTGTGTGCTGGGGGCTGTGCCGACGGGGCTCTTCCCCGCCGGGCCCTGCTGCGGGCCGGGGGCCCGGGTCCTGCCTGGCCCTGCGCTCTCTCCTCATGCCCCGCTGAGTTGCTTGTCTGGCCCAGTTTCCAGTTAGGTGGAGGAGGCACTGGGCTGACCTGCTAGCTGGTTAGCTGTCGTCTGATAGCAACTTTGGAAAACCCTACTGTTGCCGGCCTCCTAGTCGCTTGAGATGGTCAGGCAGTAGTGAGTGTAGAATGTCATTTCTTCTTCAGTTATAACAATACCAGTTAGAGCCGTGAGGGTGGACCACGCACCAGTCAGCTATTGCTGCCTGACAAACCATCCCAAAACCCAGTGGCTTAAGACAAAGATCATTTATTATTGCCCGTGCGTCTGTGGGAAGGGCATATTTGGGGCCATTTTGCAATCAGTCTGCCACCTGCAAACTAGTTTTCTGAAGTAATATTTGGGAGAAAGAGATTTTCAGACCCTCGGAGGACAGAGGGGTAAGGAAGTGACAACCAGGGCAAGTCGGGCATTAGAAAGAGGCATGCGGGGAGCTGTCTGTAGCCAGGAAGCGGTGCTGTAACTCAGGGACCCAGAGGTCTGCCACGGGGAGCGCGGCCGCGGGCTGGCCCCTGGTCCGGCTCCTGCCCCGAGCACATCGGAGCCCTGCTCCGAGCAGTGGGGAGGGGCCGCCTCCCCGCTCTTGCCTAGTCCAGCCACAGCGCAGACATCACGTCGCAGGTGCTGCTGTTCTGGAAGGCTCGCTTCCCCATCCTGCAGGCATGTCCCCCGCCGCAGGGCCTGGCAGTGGGACAGGTGGGCGGGGCCACATCCCCCGCGCCGGGCAGAGGTGGTGGGCGTTCTCTGGGCAGAAGGCACCCCAGGCTGCAGGCTGCCTGCAGGGCGCACCCCCGGCAGCCCCGCGGAGGAAGGAGCTGAGACTCCCCTGTGCCCCTCACACCCGGCCTCCCCGCGCCCGCTCCTCATGAACTGGGGCCAGGGTCTGAGGGGCCTCACACCCTCAGGTGTGTGCCGCTGCCTCTGAGCCTTGGCCCGGCCGTCCCGCCCCCTCTCCCAGCCTCTTCCCTCCGGCCCACCTGCTGTCTGTCCGTCCATTCCTCTCGGAAAGGCCTTGGGCCTGCGAGGTCGGGCAGAAAGAGCCAGAAAGGTGACCAGAAGCAGCAGAGGTTGCTTGCTTTGTCCGTCCCCAGCTCCTAGGCTGAGAGACGGGCGAGGCAGCTCCTGGTCCCTAGATGGCCTCAGTGGGCTCTGCAGGGTGACTCCATGTGCTTCCGGGTCAGGAAGGCCAAGACCGGACCCCTGAAAACAAAAGTGGGAAGGCCCATCCTATTCTAGGAGGAAAGCTAGTTAGCATGGCCCTTGTAAAAGTTTAGACTCAGAGGTTGGAGGCTGGGACGGCAAGGACGGTGCCTGTAGTTGAGAGGGGGTGGCTCTCTCTGTTAACTAGCAGCCCCACAACTTAGCGGCCGTGTGTGCACAGCGCACTGTGCCTCTATCGGGACGTGTTTGCATTGTGGAGCTGGGTGTGCACAGGGAGCCGCACTGCTGGGCCCCCCAGGCGTGTGCAAGCTACGATGGCCCTTCCCCGGGGCCTCCCCGCACCTTCCCTGACCCTGCGCCCGCCCCCGTGTCTCCCTGCCCCCCAGCCAGAGGCCTGCAGGACCCTGGCGCCCGAGAAGGACAAAGCCGCCAAGCACTGCAGCATCCAGCTCCCCGACGGGACGGCCTGCGTGGTGCTCGTCAGGGCGGGGCTCTCCATCAAGGAAGTCCTGGCCGGGCTCTGCGAGCGACATGGCATCAACGGGGCTGCCGTGGACCTCTTCCTGGTGGGCGGGGACAAGGTACAGGGCTGCGGAGACCGAGGGCCTTTCCTTTGGGGGCGTCTGCCCTGTGGGAGATCCTGCCGATAGGGGAGCCGGCCAATCTGCGTGTGTTTACCTAAACGTGCGGGTTCCCTGCCGCCTTGGCCTGTGTTGGGCCTCGCGGCCGACTCTGCTCTGTGCTCCTCGTCTGAACCGTGCGTGTGACGGAGGTGGGTCCTGATAGCTCAGTCTCGCTGCGCAGAACCCTCTGCGGGCTCACAGCAGCCGGTCAGAGGGCCGAGGCCTTCCCTCCAGCTGTGGTGGGCTGCGTTTGAAGCTGCACTTTGCTTCGTGCAGCCGTGCGCCCTGGCTCCCACTGACGCCCGTCTCTCTTCCTTTCGTGTGTTCCGTAGCCTCTGGTGCTGCATCAGGACAGTAGCATCTTGGAGTCTAGGGACCTGCGCCTAGAAAAACGCACTTTATTTCGGTAAGAGAAATGCAATTGCCGTTTTCATGAGGTTTCCAGAGCCGCAGGCTGTTTCTGACCACTTGCCCCGCTGGCCTCCGCTCTGCTGGGAGTGCCGACACCCCCGCTGCGGGCTCAGAGGGGCAGCCGCACGTGGCCCCAGGCACCCCAGGGGCCAGAGGGTCACGCTCCCCGCCTGCCGGCGACCACGGCAGGGCTGCACCTGGGGCAGGGTCGACCCGTGGGGAGGGGCCGCTCCTTGTCGGGTGTGACAGTCCTGGCTCAGCCCCGCGAGACCCTAAAGAAGCCCCCCTGTGGGCTCTCTTCTCGTGCAGAACCTGGGGCTGCCTTGGTGATCCCCGTGGGTGCCACGCTGCTCTGCTCTTGAGACGGAACGTCCACGTGACAGTTGCCGCGTATTTGTGGCAAACGTGCTCCTGTTTCTCCCCCTCTAACCAGGCTGGATCTGGTGCCGATTAACCGGTCTGTGGGACTCAAGGCCAAGCCCAGCAAGCCAGTCACGGAGGTGCTGCGGCCCGTGGCGGCCAAGTATGGCCTGCGCCTGAGCGAGATGGTGGCCCGGCTGGTGAGTGACCAGGCTGGTGAGTGACACGGGGCCCCTGGGCCCCCGAGCCGCCCGCAAGCTCAGCGCTGCCTGCTGGGGCCCAGCTTGCCCCTGTTGTCCGTGGAGCGAGCTGTGGCTGGTGTAACGGGAGGACGCCGTGGGGCCGACCCAGCGCCTGTGTGCAGCTTCTCCACCCAGCAGGCCCTGGGGAGGACGTGGCCGCTGCCCTCCGGTTTCCCACCCTTTGGTGGAAATGCTTGCTGCTTATTTGTACCGTGGTTGTGCCCTCTGGGGTTTGGGTTGGTATTTGAGATTTGGGGGTTTTGGCCCAGGGAAACAAATGAAAACCTTGCAGCCTCCCGCCATTTGCAAATCTGATCAGATGACGGCACGCGCTGGCGTGCGTGACCCGATCTGCACCAGCCTGTCGGGCATCCGCTGCTTGGCTGTCCAGCTTCCCACAGGCCGTGGGTCTGGCAGCTCTCTCTGGCGTTTCCGCGCCGGGCCGTCGGGTTCCTCCGGGAATGGGTGAAGGCGGGATGAGAGCAGAGCCCCCGCCCCTGTAGCCGGAGGGCGGTCCCGCACCGCCACACGTTTGCTTTGAAATGCGGTGACTTACGACCCATTGGCCTGTGTTCTCCTTTCTTTAGAAAATATACTTTATCAGAGCTACGATTTCAAGTATTTTTAGGATTTTTATTTTCTCTGAAACGGGCTCCATAATTGTTCAAGACTTTGACGTGAACGAGAGGACCAGTTAAATTGTTTTCAGACTTCCCGAGGGTAACCCGAAGCCCTCCGCCCAGCACACTGCGGGGTGGGGGTGCCGTCCTGGAGTCTAGAATATGCCGAATGGAGAGGGACGTGGCCTGGGTTCCATGTGGTCTCCCTGCTCGTACTCTGTTGAGATCCTAAGCGATCCTTAGTCCCCGTGCCTGTTTCCCCATCTGTAAAGTGGGGTGAGTCACGGAAGCATGCTCATGGGGTCGCTGGGGGGCTTCAGTCCCAAAGGGCTGGCCAGTGGTTGGGGCTCCTTCCCCGCTGGGCTGCTGAGGCCTGACCGGGAAGAGTGGTCCAGCTGCCTCAGGACTCGGGGCCGGGAGAGTCGGGGAGGGTGGTACGGGGAGTCCTGTGGATGGGCTGTGAGGATGTGGCTTTCCTTGGACCCTCCTCCTGACCCTCCTTAGTGAACTGTGGGCCGCGAAGTCGTGAGCCAGGCAGGACCCTGCTAGCCTTGGTCCGTTCCCCACTCGGCTGGAGCTCTGTCTGCGCGTTTGGTAGCTTAGCAATTTAAGAGCCAGACTACAAGTTCAGATTGTTTTTTTGACAGAGGATGTGGGACTTGAACAGCAAGCTAGTCTCTCCAGGAGAGAAGGGCAGGATCCCGGGCCTCAGACGTGCCTGCTTCCTGCCCACAGGGAGGCATCTCCCCGCTACTCCCACGCCTCCTAGTGCATTGGGGACCAGTGAGGTGGGCTTGAGGTCCCCCCCTCCAGGTTGGAGGTAATGCTGAGACTTAGGCCAGCTCGACTTAACGCCTAAAAGCACCAAACTTGTGGACGCAGATGGTAGCGGCACCCACCAAGTGCTCCTCCACCCCCGGGTCTTCGACTCGGCCCGGTGTCGCCAGCAGCCATCACTTGGGTGACAGCCCTTTCAGGCGGTCTCCTCCCAGCGCCTGCGTCCCGGGCAGGCCCGCTGGCGCTTGGGATCCTGGTTATTGCACGTCAGGCGTCTGCGGCTGGCCCTGCCGAGGTGACAGGACCTGGGGTCACCTGGCGTGTGACTCCATCAAGCCTGGGATGGTCCTGCTGGCAGATGGACCACACGCAGTTGTTCCGGAAAGCTCCAGCCTGGGTGAGCCGCTCATTGCGCCATCTCTGCCTCTAGAGTGGAGAGAAGGAGCCCCTGGACCTCGGAGCCCCCATCTCGAGTCTGGACGGACAGCGGGTCATCTTGGAGGAGAAGGACCCCTCCCGAGGGAAAGGTGAGCAGGATGATGCTTCCCTGGTCCTTCCCGCCTCCTGGGTCCCTGAGCTCGGCCCCCTGAAAGCTCCCAGCCCTGCTGCCCTGTGGTCTCAGAGTGACACTGCAGATGGCCTCACTTGGGTTTAGGGTCTCACGGGGCCCGGCGACCCCCTGCCATGGCCGAGTCCAGCCGTGGCTGGGCATCTGTCTGTGGGCAGGAGACCCCGGGACCAGGAGCACGAGGGCCTCTCGCTGGGACCCCTGCATGTCTTCTCTGCCGTAAGAAGGGGCGGCAGGCCCTGCGAACACCCTGCGGTCGCTCTGAGGGTCCAGCATGCCCTGGAAAGTGCTCTCTTCCTGGGAGGCCTCCCTATCCCTGCGCACAAGGGACCTGGGACCCTGGGGCGTCGCTGCCCCATGTCGGCCCAGCAGTGGCTGAGGTGGGGGGCTGGGGCCCCCTGTGCCTAGTGCACAAGGAATCGGTGGTTTACAGGGCCCTTTCCCATACGCTGCCTCAGCCCCGCAGCCCTGCCCTGGGGACGGGGACCTGCACTCCCAGGTGGGGGCAGCGGAGGCATGCCTCCTGGAGAGAGCCTTCTGGAGTCTACTGAACAGGGCGAGGAGGTGGCCGTGTCAGGAGCCGCCCCCTCCCTTCCCCGGGCTGGCTCAGCTCTGAAATGGGCTACCGATCACTCGTTTCCATCCCCAAGGGTGACCCGGGCTGCGGTCGCCCTTCTGCCCTCGGGCTCCAGTGCCTGCCCCTTGTCCCCCTGTGGGCCCATCTGGGTTCTAGAGAATGCTGTGTGCGCTTCTCCTGCGCGGTAACTGGCCTCGGGGGGCGAGCGACCTGAGCGGGGCCCAGGTGCTCAGCACCTCCCTCCAGGGTCTGATAAGGTCGGACCTCCCGGCCCGCTTGTGCACAGGTGAGTCTGAAGGCACAGCTGCGGGCAGGTGCGTGCAGGGTGTTTGGGACGCTGCTCACAGGCAGGAGGGCTGGGACTCCGCCAGCCCATCCTGGGCCAGGGAGGTGGTCTGTGGACCACGAGGGCCAGCAGGGGTCAGCCTGCAGCCCTGACTTGGGGCAATGGCCGGATTTGAAAATACATAATAAATGTGAGACTCTCCTACTTTCTACAGACGCTCGTGACAAATAGTACCTGAAAGGCGCTTTCACTCAGCACGGGACCACAGAGTCCCAGTAGACACAGTCAGCCTCGAGCCTTCTCCCCGTCGCCCTCATGCACACCTCGCCCAGACCTGGTCCTCTGTCCCTTGACCCCGCAAGGGTGCTCAGGCCTGAATGCGCATGTAGATAAGGGGCCTCTGATACCTTTGGCTTCTGTACAGCTTTGATCTCAAAGACGTATAAACGTGATTATGTTAAATGTTGAGATGGATTTGCAATTCACTGCAGTTTTGTAAAGCTTATGTCACTATGTTCAGCGTCCACAGATAAACAGAAAAGTGTGCCCATCAAACAGAGCGCAGCTGTAAATGCCAGCTCCAGAAATCACTCGGCTACGGTAATTCCCCTCCTCACCCCGCCTCGCTCCTCGCCTGCAAAGCTCAGGGGCAGGCGCCCCCAGCGGCTCTCTGCCCTGGTTGGGCCTGCACCCTGGGTTGGGGGGGGTCTTCTTAGGGTCCCTTTGTGGTGCCTGCTCCCACTAGCCTGGGAATCGCTGGGTGGGTGGGTGTGCCTTACGTGCTGTTCTTTTGGAATCTTTATCATTGCGATTGATGTTTCTGCAACGCATGTGAAGTCCAAATCAATGCAATCTGTGTTTCAAAGACCCTTTTTGTATAACTGATGAACTGTGTTGTCATGTGTCTGAAATGTGAGTGGAACTTTGACTTTCCTTCTGACGCAGGGAGAGGAAAGAACGCTAGGCAAGTCTAATTCTATTAAAATTAAAGGAGAAAATGGAGAGAATGCTAGGGATCCCCGGCTTTCAAAGAGAGAAGACTCTATTGCAAAGACTGGGGAAAAAAAATATCAGAGAATTAATTTGGACGAAGCAGAGGGTATGTGTACTTTTTAAAACTTCCACGTTTTTCGTGAATGCAATGTCAGTTTTCCAGTCCAGTCACTAGAAGCTTCTCTGAGTTACTGACATTGGGGTGGCCGTGACCCGTCACACTGAGCACTCGCCCCTGTGTCTGTCTGCAGCTGTCGGTGTAACTCTACTAAAGCCCCAGTTTTCAGACCGAGAGCCGGGCCCTAGGAGTCAGGGAGCCCCATGTGGGGCTGCAGCAGGCGGTCTCTGTCCCGCCTCGCAGCCGGGTCCCGGCTCAGAGGGGGGCTCGGGACCCGGGTCCACGTCCCTGAGGGTCCTCGCCAGGAGGAGGCCGGTGGGAGGGCCCGGGCCTCACTGGCCTCCGCTGTCGGGGCCCTGAGGAAAGGCTGCGCGTTCGGCCATGGGGGCCGGATGCCCGAGCCGCCCCCGGGCCTGCAGGACAGAAGAAGGATGGCCTGAGAGATGGAGAGGAGGCGTGGGGGACTTCCTTTTCTTCCGAAAGCTCGTGACAGAGAGACGCTCTAGGAGCTGTTCTGCGCCCTGAGCTGTAACCCGGGGAGCACTTCCTGGGCAGGTCAGCTGGGCTAGTCACAGCTCCCCGTGGCGTCCGGCCACGTGCCAGAGTAAAACACACGCCCGCTCTGAAGTTCTCGCGTTTCTGAGCGCCGTTAAGATTTGAGCTTTTAAGCTCCTTGCTGGTCAGAGGCTCAGAGTGTAACTTAAGCCTCGAGAAGGCTCAGTGTAGACACCATCTATTTTGGATGGTGAACTCGAGTTACAACTGAGAATCCACCCAGGTAAGAAAAAGAAGAGCTCTGGGGAGCCAGCCAGGAAGCTGGACGTCCCCGGCGGGGCGGAGGTGCCGGGAGGGGGCGGCCTGGGGGACCGTGGCGCTCCCGGGGCGGGGTGCGCGGCGGGGAGAGGGGCCGAGGGCGGGGCGCTGCTCACAGGCCCCATCAGGACCGCCCTCTGCCCCGGGTGGTGCCCCCGAGAGGCCTCCCGCACACGGCTCTGGGCTGGTTCCCCAGCTCCGGGCGCAGGCGTTCCTGGCCGTGTCAGGCCGTGGTGCCTGGTCAGCGGCCTCCCTCCTGCTCAGGAGGTGGCGTCCAACGTGGGCGGAGCGCAGACATGCGCCGCGGGTGCGGCGGCCCGGAGCCGGTCCAGGGAGGAGCGGAGCTGTCTGCGTGGCCCGCGGCCTCCCTGTGGCTGTGCCGGTGGCAACAGGAGGAAGGGGGAGGGCCTGGGGCAGCGGGGCCGGGCTTTGCAGACGCGCTTGCTGTGCGTGCCGGAGGGTAGACGCGCTAACGCTTGGTCAACGTGGGTTTTCTTCCAACAGAGTTTTTTGAGCTCATTTCCAAAGCGCAGAGCAACAGGGCAGACGACCAGCGCGGGCTGCTGAGGAAGGAGGACCTGGTGCTGCCCGAGTTCCTGCGCCTGCCGCCTGGCCCCCCGGGGCTCGCCCTCTCCCCGTCGGCCGCCCCCAAGGCCGTCTGCACGAGACCCGCGACAGGCCACGGCGAGGAGAGCGCTGCCCGGCCCTGCGAGAGCCCGGCCACCAGCCCTGGCTCGGCCGACAGCCCGCCTCTCTGCGCCCCCGGGACCCCCAGCCCCCCGGCGCAGGCGGTGGAGGCCAGGGGCGTCCAGACCGTGGAGGGCGAGCGCGGGGCCGACCTGACGCTCACGGGGGAGGGGCACATCAGCAGCCCGAGCAGCACGTTCCTGCCGCCGCCCCCCGCCCCGCCGGGCTCGGCCGCGCCTCCGAGACCAGGTACCTCTGGGCATGACGCCCCTGCTCCTCTCTGACCCCGCTCCTGCCTGCCCGCCCGCCGGGGTCGCCGGCCCGCTGCTGTCTGCCCAGTTAGAGAGCGCCAGCGGTGGAAAGTTACCCCCTCCGCCCCTTAATCCCTCTAAGGAGGTTTCAGCGTGCCGGCCTCCTCGGGTACTGTGTTGGTCGTGGCGACCTCTGCCTTCTCTAAAAGGACCCGGCGGCCGCTGAGGTCAGAGTGTGGCCAGGATGGGCGGCGGGGGGCCCGGAGGGGGTGTCCCCCTGTGGTGTGACGCTCGTGAGCGGCGCCCGCACTGGGCCTGGCGGTGCCCTCCCGCCGCCTTTCCCTGGGTCCCCGGCAGTAACGCCACCAAGCAAGGCCCTGGGAATTTCTGCAAAATGTATGTGTTACTTTTATTACAATCTGGATAGCTACCGTTTTTAGTATTTTAATCTCAAGGCTGAAAAAAACAGTGTTTGTCTTGAGCAAGTGGGTGAAGCCCGTGTGATTTAGAGCAGGAGGGCTGCGCTGACCCTGCAGGGAGGGGGGCTCACCCTCCGCCCATCGGTCAGACAGCAGGTGCGGGCCCTGCGTGCTGGGCGCCGGGATCCCCACGGGGTTCCCTGACCCCGGGTAGTCACAGGCGATCCTCCAGACGGAGGCACGAACGCGTCACGGTGAGCAGAAGGGCTGGCGGTGGGGCTGTTCCTTAGCCGCGTGAGTGTCAGCAGGTGAAGCGAGGCCCCCGGCCTCCTGGGAGAGGGGCTCCCGCCCCGCACTAGGGCCACGGCCTGTGTCCCCGGCCCCGAGGTGTAGGGGAGGAGCCTTGTCCGCGCAGGCATGTGCCCGTGGAGCCCCTGGTGCCGCCGTCCTCGCCGGCGGGCTCCGTGGTGTGCAGACACTAGCTGTGGCTGCTGTTGTGGGTGGCGGGAGGCCCCCTCTGGTCTGAGTCCTGCCCCAGGACTGGGTCCTGTCGGACCTGCAGCCGCATCTCCGTGGGGACCCAGGGCGGCATTAGTCTCTGGCTCTGTACCCGTGGGGTACTGGCGCTTTGGGGACTGGCTCTGCGGGCCGGGCTCCCGGCGCCCTCCCCACGGAGACAGCCCGCGGACGTGAAGCCGGGAGAAGCCGCGGCCTTCCTTGCATGTCGCCTGCACTTCGACCTGACTTCCCTTCTGCTCTTCCCGTAGACACCTGTGTGTAGTTTCACCTGTGTTTTGAGTCTGTGGTCTTCCAGGAGAAATAAACTCTGCATCTCATCATTGGACTGGTTTAAAGCGCTTTCCTTTCTCACTTGAACATCTGTTTCCTCTTTAGAAAACTACAGGTGTATTTTAATCCAGGGAAAACATTGCACATTTTAATGGAATTCATTGGGTTTACTTTAATATACTGGCTTTCGAAAACAGACCATTCACTCACCAGATATTCTTGAGCGCCTCACGCACATCCGCAGACACAGCTGTGTAAGGGCGGCAGTAACAAGCTCCACCAGGAGGCTGGGTGTGAAAGCGGGGACACCGCGGGGGGCTGGGATGGAGCACACCGGGGCCACGGCCCTCCCCTCCCTGAGTGTTCCGGGGTCGGGGGCCGGGTGGAAGGAGGGTGGGGTGCCAGGCGGTGGGGGGTGGGCCGGCCGGGCCTGATCCTCCCGACCCGCTCCCCGTAAACCCAGAGCCCAGGCTGGCTGGCTGCCTGCTGTCCAGCCACTTCCTCCGGCTCCACAGTCCGGGCTTGGGGCGTTGGGCCCACGCGGATTACCCAGGGGGGGGCTCAGCCCTCCCACCTCTCGCCCGGCAGCGTGGGCAGCGTGACCGGCGAGTTCTTGCATTTCCCGGGGGCGTGGCTGGGGGCCGTTGGTGCCCCCCTGTGCACTGGTTGTCCCCGGTGAGTAGGAACCCAGGTGGGGACCCTGGATGCTTGGCTCCGTGGGTGTCCTGAGCAGGGAGGACAGGGAGGGGCCGTGAGGGTCTGTGATCGGCCAGCGTCCTCCTGGGGCTGGGAAGGGCCCCCGCTCCTCCTCCTGTGCGGTGCCCGCTCGCCCTGCGAGGCCCTCGGTGGGACGGCCTCCACGTTGGGCTCGCCGGACGGATCCTCTGCTCGTCCTGTGTACCTTGCGTCCACCTTTGTGACGCGGAACCGCACCCGAGGTTCCCCAGCCAGCGAAGGGCGCCGCAGACACCCTTGGGCCGGCGCGCGTCTGGACCCGGCGCTGAACTGTATCCTCGGGGTCCAGAGGGCAGGGTTCATCCAGACCTCCTGCTGATTCAGCTGCTGTGAGCTGTCTCCTAGGTGGTGGCCACCGTGGCCCCTCCGTGCAGGGCGAGAGGCACCGCGTGCTGATGCCGGCGGACCCTGGGGCGGGGAGCCGGGGCCGCGTCTGGGCCGTGCAGCCTGGGGCAGGTCGGGGGGCTGCCCGCAACACGTCCCCATGTGTGGAGGGTCCCCTCAGAGCTGTGCTGCGCCTGCACCCCGGCCCTTGGTCCCCAGCACCCTCGTACGGAGAGGCCTGTGAGTGCCCGATGCGGCCGAGGGATGGAGGTCTTTGAACGGCCGCGTGGCCCAGGCACGGAGCCTTCGCTGCGGGACGCAGCCTTCCGGTGTAGCCTGCCGTGGATTTGGTCCTAATCCCGGCCACCTTCCCCACTGTTACCTGTTTGGTTTCCAGCAAAACTCTGGGCATTGGTGGGCGTTGGTGGGCATTTTCCGTCCCGGGGAGGACCGGCTGGGTGGCGGTGTGAGTCCCCGGTCCCAGCAGCGCGAGCGTCAGGTTCCGAGGTCGGCGTCCACGGCCCTGCAGAGGGCGGGGCCGGCCTCAGGGCTCGCTCACCCAGCAGGCCAAGACCCCCTGTCCACGTAGGCAGACGTGGAGAGGGCGTGGGAGTC
The DNA here is from genome assembly GCF_009873245.2 of Balaenoptera musculus. Classification (NCBI taxonomy): domain Eukaryota; kingdom Metazoa; phylum Chordata; class Mammalia; order Artiodactyla; family Balaenopteridae; genus Balaenoptera; species Balaenoptera musculus. The sequence goes on along the minus strand of NC_045789.1, from coordinate 138,249,380 downwards.
GCCCCAAAGGACACCTTCGTCCCAGGGGGAGAGAGGAGGTGTCTTCAGGGCTGACTGGTGGGCGGCCGGGCGGCCCCGGCCCAGCAGTCCCCCTCCCCCGGCCCTCAGGTGTCCTTGGGCTGGGCGGGTCCTCGCCTTGGCCCCGGGCTGAGCACTCAGCTGGACGCGGGAACCCCAGGTGCAGGGCTTGACCTTGTGGGACCTGCTGTCCCAGGAGGTGTCTGGTGCCCTTCCCGGGCCCTGGGCTCAGAGAACTGTCTCCGTAACCGCCCCTCCCTCTGTCCAGTGGGTGAGCACCACCCCGACCGCAGCCTCAGCCAGGCACCGGGCAGGCTTTCCCTCTCACTGCCGCCTGGCCGCCTGGGTCAGGGTCCTGGCCGGGCCTCTCCCGTCCCCCTCCTGCAGGAACGCGGCTGCCAGCAGGGCCACCCGCCCCTCCCTAGGAGTCCTCGCCACCAGGCCTGGCCCGGGGTCCCGGGGCCTCGGTGCAGAGCTGCTGCTCGCTGGACGGTCAGAGGTCGCCCGACTCGGGGGCCTCGTGCCACAGTGTGCAGGGTCCCCAGAGGCCCGTCCCGTTACCAGAGCGGGGTCAGCAGCCCCCGGCTCACTTCCTGGCAGGTGCGTGGAGCGCTCCCGCTTGCCAGGGGTCGCTGTAGCCTAGTAACTTGGTTTCCATGGGAACGGGGCTGGAGCGTTACCCAGGGGCCACACGCCCACGTAAGGGCCACACCCTTCACCTTGGCAGTGAAGGCAGCCAGACCACGTGCCCTTGGTTTGGCCGTTGGGTCCCAGGAGCCCCTCTGCACCTGGCTGCTCAGTGGTCAGCCACTCCCCCGCCCCCGGCCTGGACCCCCAGCCAGTCTCGGCGTGTCACACCTGGTCAGTCCCAGGTGAGGCAGAAGCCCTGGGCTGGGGACAGCAGCGGAAGCCCAGCTGTGCACGGGACAGCAGCCACAGGGGGGTCCAGCTGCCCGTCCCCTGGGGCGTCAGGGCCTCCTGGGAGAACCGTGCAGATCTCCCCAGCCCGGGCCCCAGCCTCTTGTGCCTGCACCGCTGCCCCGCCACTGCCAAGTTTGCACTTGTCCCTTCAGATGTCCCCTCTCTCCAGCAGAGCCCTGGCCCTTCTGTCTGGGCGGCCGGGGGACACCTCCACCGCGCACACCTGCCTTCTGGGCGGACAGCCCAGCCTCCCCAGCACAAACCGTGATGTGCACGTGGGAGGCTGCCTGGCCTTCTCGGGGTCACATTGGTGCCAGGGGGTCCCGGCGAAGGCAGCCCTCTGCCAGGGCTCTCTCCAGAGCCCCGCTTCCAGCGGAGCATGTTCTGGCGCTCCGGCCTTGCCCTGTTTAGAATGGACCCGAGTCCTGCTACATGTCTGGGGGTTTCTGCCCGCACCCGGCCCACTCCACAGGCCCCCACGGGCTTCCCAGGGCGGACCCAGCTGGCGCAGCACCCCGCCCCAGACCCCAGCACGGGTTGTGACAGCTCCATCCTCCTGGCTGCTCAGGCCGACGGCCCTGGGTCCCCCCTCGCGCGTCCATCCTCCTCGTGTCCCCTTCTCCGTGCGTCTCCCCCGTGTGCCCTGCGGCGGGTCTGCTCCGCCCGGCCCCTGGGTCTCTCAGAGTGGAAGCCACGGGCCGCCAGTGGCTGGCAGCGTGACCTCCCGCACCCCGACCTGGGGCCGGCACTGCTGCAGCCGCCGCCCGCGTCCCCTCCCCAGGCTCCGCCCGTCTGCACGCCTGCACTCGGTGTGGCCCCGTGACTGCCCGGTCACTGTCCCCCCCCTTACCCTGTGCTGCCGTGAGCGGGAGTCCTGGCACCCAGTAGGTGCTTAGTACAGGTCTGCTGAATGAGGAGCTTTGATTCAGCACCCAGGGAGAGCTGGAGACGGCCAAGGGGTCAGGCTGCACCCACCGCCCTGGCTCCACCACGCAGCCCCGCCCCCGCCGGGCCCAGGAGGACGGTCCTGACTCGGCCTGCACCTTCTCCCGATGTGGAGCCTTGAGGGCCAGGGCAGACCTGGCCGCCGGCCAGGGGCTGATAGGTGGGCTCTCGGGAGGGGCTCTTGGGGTCCCAATTGCCACGAGGCTCCAGCAGGGCACCCTGAGGGAGGGCCTGACTGTGCAGAGTTGGAATCAGCGGGGGGGCAGGGCCCGTGGTCCCTGGGGAGACGAGGGGTCAGCAGGGCAGCCTGAGGGGCGGGGGATGCGGCTCTGGCTCCGGCCCCGCGTGCGCGTGTCCGAGGGACGTGGGACGGAGGCCCGGGTGAGCTGGCGCCGGGAGCGAACCTCATGAACAGGGCAGACCCGGCTCCCTTCGGGAGCGGCGGGCCCCGAGGCCTGGAGGGTCCCCCGTGCTGCTGCCCCCGCCAGGAGAGCCAAGGGGAACTTCGGGAAGCTGGGAGGGCAGCCGCCCCGGGCAGGCCCTGGCACGGAGGCCGTGACGTCCGCCTGCCGCGCGGGGCTGGGCCCCTGACAGTGAGTCACAGGCCTGGGGCTGCCACTTCCTCAGGAGAGCAAGTCTGGGCGGGCAGGCAGGAAGGGCCTGGACCGCAGCCACCCTCCCTGTGACACGCCCGTCCCTGGCCCGTGGACGAGCTTCCCGTCCACAGAGGCAGGCGTCCCTCCCCATCCTGAGCGCACCCGAGCTGCCCAGGCGTCAGAGAGGCCCGTGGCTGAGGCCCCTCCCCCTTGCCGGCCTCTGTCCTCCTGGGGGGTCCAAATGGGGCTGGACAGGAAAGGGCCGTGCCCCTCAACCTGCATGGGGTCACGGGCCTCAATGCTCCAGACAAATGCCCCAGATGGGGACAGTTGTTTGAGGAGCAAAGCCCTGCCTCTCTCCACGGCCCCCAGTCCAAGCGCAGACCAGCCCCACCCCATCATCTGCTGGCCCTGGGAAGCCGCTGACAAGCAGGGGAGGGGTGGGTCCAGAAGGCCCAAGCTGAAGGTTTGTTAAATGACTAACAGACGGGCTGTCTGGAGCAGCTCCTAGTCATGGCTGCTGCACGTGGGCCCTTGGATCCCCAGAGACACCTTTTCCCGCCAGCGCTTCCCGCTGCTGCACCCAAACAGGGCGCCACGGCCGAGCAGCCCCTGTGAGGCCCTGAGTCAGGCCCATGCCCGTGGAGGCCCGGGAAAGGCTCCTGCTGCCACCTCCGTTAGATAGATCAGAGGGGACGCAAGCCCCTCTCGCAGGCTCGGACCTGCCCCGGGGTTCTGGGGGCCACAGAGCAGCTCCTGCAAGGGGAAGCAAGGCTCCTGACCCCCACGGCCGTCCCCACTCCCGCACGTAGGCCTCAGACCCACGCGGGGAGCAGAGTCTTCACCTCCACCAGCCAGGCCCGGGAGGGGCGGTCAGCGGAGCAGGACCCTGTGTCCCTGTGCCTGGACTCCTCCTCCAGCCTGCCCACTGGGAGCCCGGGGCTGGGGCTCCCCCTGCACCCCAGGCACCTGAGGGTCCCTGGCTCCCAGGCTCCCAGACACGCCAGCCTCCCCCCTACACCTGGCCACACCAGGGCCTGGGGCTCTGCCTGGCCCCTGGCCCCGGGGCGAGCCCTGGGGGGGCTCGGTGGAGGGAGCCGAGGCTGAGGGTGCCTGCCGAGCGCCCTGTGCCCTGCCCCCACCGACCTGGTTCCTGGGGACTGCACCTCTGTCCCCCAGGGGCCCCCCCGGGGACCAGCCATGGTGACAGCACAGGGACAGCCTGCTGGGGTGGTTGGCAGGGAGGTGTGGCTGCCCAGCCCGGGATCTAAAAGCTTCCAAGGCAGTTTCAGGCAGCCTGGAACTCCTGGGGCCTAGGTGGGGACTTGAAGGCAGAGGCCTGGCTGACCACTGAGCAGCCTGGAACGGGGCAGGCGGTAGGGTAGGGTGGAGCAAGGGGCACTCGGCCTGGGGTGTTGCTGATGGGGTAGGAGAGCGTGAAGGACTCAGAGTTTGTGAGGCTAAAGAGGTAGGCCCGGGTCAACCGGCAGGTGGACAACCGCATGGCCAGGTCGCGAGGGCCCTGGGGGGCATCGGCGGTGGGGCTCAGGCCCCTGCCCCGCTTGGAGCCGCAGCCCTCAGAGACACCAGGCGGCGAGTTCTGTGGATGGAGACCCAGAGTGCTGAGGGTCCAGCCCCGTCTGGAGCAACCCACACCCAGTGCTTGGTCCTCCCTCGGCCCAGCAGCATGCCTCCCCCTGGAGCCCCTCCCCGATGGCCCCTTGGCTGCAGACAGCCCCCCGAGGAGGAGTGGAGGGGCCCGGCCCTGAACCTGAGCTGCGGGACGGGCCATGGGGGTGTCTGAGAGGCGCAGCGGATGTGGCTGGGAGGTTTCTCACGAGACCGTCCCCCACATGGCCCTCCTCGGCCACCCCCCACCCCAGGGGCGACTGTATCCCGCTAAGGGGCCCTGGGACCCCCCCGCCCCAGCTCCTCCGCCATCTCAGCGCCCACCGAGAGGCACCACGTGCTCCTTCCCGCGACGCAAACCCACGCACAGCCACGCACCCCTTCCCCCCGCCCCGCCCTGGCGAGGGGCAGCGCGGTGTCGTCTGGGGGCGGGTGCCCCTGATGCACCCAGAGAGAGTGAGGAGGAGGTGGCGGGGCGAGGCCGGGCGTCGGTGGGGAGCTGCAGGGGCTCGGGTGCCGCCCGGCCTGTGAGCTCCTCCCCAGAGGGGGCCCCAGCTGGGCGGACAGCACCCTAGTGGGTGGGCCGTCCCCACTGTCCTGGCTGCGCCGGGCGAGGACAGGGTGCAGGTGTCCCCGTGACAGGTGAGGGGCCGCGCCGGTCCCACCACACGGAACCTGGGCCCTGCGCCCCCAGACCCCCTCCCCCAGCTTGCTCCCCTGCAGCCTGCAGCTCCCTCGGCCTGGGACCCTCCCTGCTGCAGAGGGCTCCCTGCGCCAGGCCCGGGGGGCCCCAGGTCGGAGGTCGCCTGCCCCTGGGATGCACGTGGGGGTCTCAGGAGCCCCTTGCCACCGTCTGTGCCAGGAGGGTGGGGTGGGGTCTCCAGCCCAGGGTGGGCAGACAGGTGACAGCCTCTCTCTTCTCCCTGCGGCAGGAGGTGGGGCCCGAGGCAGCCGAGGCCTCCCAGTCAGCACGATCGTCGACGTGGACCGTGTGGCTGGCTCAGCACCTGGGCTGGGCAGCAGCGTCCCGGGGGTGTGGACGGGCCCCCGGAGGTCACGGGCCAGCGGGACCCCGACATCAGACCGCCCCGGCCTGAGCCCCGTCCTGGGGGGACCCACCAAGCCCAAGGCCGGCCCACACCACGCCACCTTCGTCTGAGGCTGCCGCCCGCGGACCCGACCCTGCCCGCCGTCCCTCCCTCCCGACCCGGCGTCCGAGCCGCCTGCCTGGACACACACATGGAGAGCAAAGATCCCGAAGGGGCAGCCCAAGCCTATCTCGAGGGCCTCGGACGGGCCTCCTCAGCCACTCCTGGGGGCCGAACCAGCAGAGGGCGGGGAGGGTCCTGGCCCCGGACACTCACCAGCGTTGGCTCAGGGCTCCCCGGCCCCCGCCCCAGCTCCCGCTCGGCATCCAGCCTTCCCGCAATAAAGCGTCTTTGAGGACCGGGTCGTCGGCCTCGTGCCTGGTCCTGGGGCCCGGACCCTGCCCTCAGGGAGCCGTTGTTCCCGTGGCCCTGTGCGTGTATCGGCAGGGGGCTGGGGAGAGCCGGCTCTCGGGGGTGAGGTCAGAGGTGGGCAGGGAAATAAGGCTGGCCTAGCGGGGCGTGAGGCCTAGCCTGTGGGCAGTGGGACGTGGTCCTGCCCCGTCCAGGGCCCTGGTCTTGTCCACGTCACAGCGCCTCCTGCAGCTCAGTGCAGGGGCTCCTCTTGGGGTGGCCGCCGGTGGGGGCAGAGCCTGGCCTGGGGACCCTTCAGGCCACTCTGACCCAACCCCCTGCCCTTGGCCTCATTTAGAGAGGTGGTCTGGCAGGGCCTCTCTGTGGAGGGACCGTCTCAGGGGAAGCCTGACTGCCCTGCCCAGGAGGCCTGGGAAAGAGCGTCAGCCTGTGCAGAGGTCCTGAGGCTTGAGCGAGCCGGGAGGGGACGGGGTGGCAGGCCAGGCCAGTGGGCAGGGCAGATAGAGACGGTGCCATCGGCCCAGGTGCCTCGGCGGAACCCCGGCGCTGAGCTGCTGAATGCTGAGGGGCCCCCGGCACCCCTCCCTCCTCCGAGATGCACGTCAGGCTTGTCAGAAGGGCCCTAGACCTGAGGGCGCCCTGGGCCGCTGGGGCTGCTCTGCACGCTCCTGGGGGGCTGTGCTCTGAGCTGGGGGTGCCCGCGTGGAAGAGAGGGGCCGGCACCCACCGTGTGCCAAGCTGGGTGCCCACTCAGTTTCTGCTCTCCCTCCGTCTGCACAGGGGAAACCGGGGGCCCAGAGAGAGTGCGATTTGGGGGTGCACAGTGAGACAGCTGCAGTGCCAGGCCCATCCCCAGGCCAGCCCTTCTCTCCGCCCCGTGCAGGCAGCTGAGCTGACTCATGGGGACTGGGCCACCCACCCCACCCCCCGCCGCCTCCGCGGCCCCTCAAATTGCAGAAGAGTTTCCCGTGGCAGCTCTGCCTGCAGCCGCAGTCACGAACCACGGGGCCAGCTGGGGCGACAACTGTGGCCGCATCCGGGGGGCGACACCCCAGTATCCGTTCACAGACCTGGGCAGGACCCCAAGCCAGGTCTCTGTGGCCCTGGTGCCTGGCCAGGGCTTGGGATGGGGAGGAGGGCAGCCCAGGACAGAGGTGGGATGGCACGGGTGGTCCTGGCTACGATGGGGAAGCCCAGGGGTGAGAGGGCTTCCTGAGGGGGTGCCCCAGCGGGTCCAGGAGCAGTGGGGGAGGGGAGCTAGGACAGCAGGCAGGGCTCTGGTATTGCCCACCTCCTCCGCTCCACTCCCCCTCCCCCCGGAGGCCCCACCCCAGGCTCGTCCTGGGAGGCACAGGCAGAAGTGCTGCAGAAAAGGGCGGCAGAGATCCCTGTCCTGGGGGGCACTGTGTGCAACGGTGCACACACCCTCCTCTCTGTGCCTGGCCTCTTGCTGGCCAGGGGGCCACACCCCATGCTCCAGGCCTGGGCCCTCAAAAGGGCTCAGCATCTGTAGGTGCTCTGGTTAGTATAGCTCACAAATAGACAGTGGCCAGCCCTGTGGGCAGGTAGGGACCGGAAGCTGGGGCTGTGGGGGTCCAGGCCCCTTCCTGCCGTGTCATCCTGGAAGACTTCCTGGAGGAGGCGTCGCAGCTGAGATTCGAGGACATTGTCAGGTCCAGGACCAGCACGGCTGAGGCCAGAGGGGACGGCTGGCTCAGGCAGGGTGAGCTGGGCAGCAGACATGGGGGACGTGTAGGCCTGGCACGGGAGGCACCCGGGGTTAATCATTTCCAGGCGGCCTTGACCCCCACCTGCCCTGGCCACTCCGCTCCCGCCTCCTGCCGCTCCTCACGCCAGCCCAGGAGGAGCCATGGGGCGCTGGGCCGGGGTCCCCAGCCCCTGCCCACCACTTGGGCTGTCCCTGCTCCTGCTGCTGCTGCTGGTGCCTCGAGGGGCTCAGCCCCAGGCTGGCAGGGTGAGCACTGACCCCACCGCACTGTGATCATGGGCTCTCCGTGCCCACTCTGGGTCCTGGGGCTGAGGCCAGGGCAGGGTGTGGGGTGGGTGAAGGGCCCAGTGTGGCGACAGCCAGCCTGCCGGGGGGGAGGTGGGCGTGCTGGGCTGGCCTGGGGGACAGGGGGCCTGGGGATCCAACTTGCTGGCCCCCACCCAGGGCCATGGAGACTGTTCGCCTCTCTGGGCCTCTGCTGGGTCCACGTGTTTGAGGTGGGGGTGGGGGGGGGGTGCCTCTGAAGGCCTCGCAGCTGCTCTTGTCCGTCCCCCAGAACAGACCCCCGGGGTTCGAGCCTGGAGGGCGGTGGTGCCAGCCTGGCAGACCCTGAGCCAGCTCAGCCTGACTCCTTGGACTCGGTGGGAGGGGAGAGGACAGAGTCCAGCTGAGGCCTTGGGACAGCCAGTGTCCCCTGGTCCCTACTCCAAGACCTCAGGGCCCCAATATGGAAACTGAGTCAGGGCCTGAGTGTGAGGGGGGTCCATCCCACACCGACCCCATCACAGGCCTCTCGGCTCTTCCTAGAACCAAACGGAACCCCCAGAATATAACGCCACAGTGACCCCTGGGACTCCCGCGATCCCCGTAACCTCGGTGACCCCCAGGACCCCAGCCACAGCGACAGCGCCCAAGGCAGAGGGACCCCATGGTGGGGGGCTTATCCACCTGCCCAGGGCAGCCCCCTCCAATAGCAGCCCTAGGGACACAGGTGGGTCAGGAAGGCTTCTTGGAGGAGGTGGCAGGCTACACCTAGATGGGGGGTCTGGAGGAACACAGCAGCACCTAGGGAGTGGGGTATGTGATGGGGGTTGGGAGGTGACCAGCGCGGGAGCCCTTGACCCCTGTGTCTCCTCTAGCAGTGCTCACCGAGGCCGGGCAGCCCTGCAGGTTCCCCTTCCGCTATGGCGGCCGCATGGTCCACTCCTGCACTACAGAGGGCAGCGCCCACAGGAAGTGGTGGGTCCCAGTCCCCACGCCCCGTGTCCACCCTGGAGACGCTGCTGCTGCCTGCCCTCTGGACCCCACACCGAGCCTGGCACACAGCAGATGTAGTGAATGAATGAATGAGGGAGTGAATGGGAGAGAGCCCCAGAGTGGTCAGCGTGGGTCCCTGCGTGAGTCGGGGTTAGGGTGGGCGGGTCTCTGGCCTGGGACCCCCACGTCACCGCATGCATCACCCCCAGGTGTGCCACGACTCACAACTATGACCGGGACAGGGCCTGGGGCTACTGTGTGCAGGCTTCCACTCCCCGGGAGGGCCCAGGTGGGTGCCGGGGGTCTGGACCTGAGTGCAAGCTAGGAAGGGGCTGGGCCGGGGGTGGCGGTGAGCTTGAAGGGCGTCAGAGCTGACCTGGGGCTGGGGTCCTGCCTGGTGTGCAGGAGGGAGCTTCGGGGTTCATCCCACTGCAGGCCTCGGGGCCTGCAGGAGTGGGGAGTGGGGAACACCCTGCCCCGCAGGGTCCTGCCGTCTCTGGGGGCCACATAGCTGCTTTGGCCATTGCCAGGGTCAAAGCGCCCCCTGGTGGTCAGGCTGGGCCCTGCGGCTGCACAGGAACAGCCCTGGACATGGAGAGGGCCCAAGGGGTCCGCAGGGTGTGGTGCTGGCAGCCCCGCTTACAAGGGTCCCAGGGCACACGGAAGAGGACTGCGCTGCCTGATGGGGGTCGGGCTTTCAGGGTGCTGGATACAGAGCCAGAGGCCCACTTGCCTGGGGTCTGAGAGCTGGGCAGAGGATGTGGTGAGGAGGGGGAAGGCCTGCGCTCACTCCCAGGGCACGTACACACCAAGGAACCCAGGAGGGGCATCTTTAAGGTGGCGGGCCCTCGTCAATCAGGGAGAGTCACGGCGTGGGGAGGGGGTCACGAGGCCTGGCCGGGCTCTCAGACACACCCCTCCGTGCTGCGTGTGCCCAGCTGCCCCGGATCCCTGTGCCTCTAGCCCCTGCCTCAACGGGGGCTCGTGCTCCAGCACCCAGGACCCCGAGTCGTACCACTGCACCTGCCCCGTGGCCTTCACCGGCAAGGACTGCGGCACGGGTGAGCGGGGTGGAGGGCTGCAGGGCAGGGGGGGCGCCTGCCGCACGCGCGGGGAGCAGGGGCTCACTGTGCCGCCCCCAGAGAAATGTTTTGACGAGAGCCGCTACGAGTACCTGGAGGTGGGCGATCGCTGGGCCCGCGTGCACCGGGGCCGAGTGGAACAGTGCGAGTGTGTGGGGGGCCAGGTCCGGTGCCAGGGCACCCGCCACACAGGTACGGGGGGGGCGGGGCGGGCCGTATGGCTGGGCCTCCCACCCGGGGAAGGGGCTCGTCCAGGGCCACCCAGAGACGGGCACCGGGTGGGAACCAGGCCCTGCCCCTGCCCCTCGAGGCCCAGCTTCTGAGCCCTCCCCCCAGTTTGTCTGAGCAGCCCCTGCTTGAACGGGGGCACCTGTCACCTGATCGTGGCCACCGGGACCACCGTGTGCGCCTGCCCCCCAGACCACGCCGGGCGGCTCTGCAACATTGGTGAGTCGCTCGGCTTCGGAGCTGTGTGGCCCCGCGTCCTGGGGCCCAGGCTCACCGCGCACCGTGCCGCCCACAGTGCCGGCCCAGCCCTGCTTCGTGGGGAGCGGCACCGAGTACAGAGGTGTGGCCAGCACGGCGGCCTCGGGCCTCAGCTGCCTGGCCTGGAACTCCGACCTGCTCTACCAGGAGCTGCACGTGGACTCTGTGGGCGCCGCGGCCCTCCTCGGCCTGGGGCCCCACGCCTACTGCCGGTCAGCACTGGGCGGGCAGGGCCTGTCCCTGGGTCCTGACCCCTCGGCTTGGGAGGCTGCGCAGCGAGAGGAGCCCAGGGCCAGGGATCGGAACCACCTGCAGAAGGGGCCAAAGGCTGTGGGGTGGGGGTGGGCAGAATGCCAGGAGCCGCACCCAGCTAGGGGTCGCCAGCTCCCTCCTCCCACCCGTCACTGAGGGGCCGTGACTGACTGCCCTGCCCACCTGCTTCTCCCTGCACCCCAGGAACCCGGACAAGGACGAGAGGCCCTGGTGCTACGTGGTGAAGGACAGCGCGCTCTCCTGGGAGTACTGCCGCCTGGCAGCCTGCGGTGCGCGCAGCTGGTGGCGGGTCGGAAGCAGCAGGGTGGGGGCAGCGCCGGCCCCGCCCCCGCTGAGATCACCACGGTTCCCCCCGTGGCCCAACCCACTCCACCCGCATGCCAGGCCTCCTCTCTCCGGAGGACCACGGCCCCATCGGAGAGATGGGGAAACTGAGGCTCACCAGAGCAGGGCTGGTCCAAGGCCACGCAGTGGGTTGACACCAGAGGTCAGAGCAGGCAAGTTGGTCGCTGGGTCCTCTGGGTGGTCCAGCCGGGCTGCACTGTGCCAGGATGGTCCCCAGAGACAGAGAAGTGTGGGTGCATGTGGATAATGTGAGTACCCTGGGGTCAGACCCTGGGAGTGGGCTGCTCCGTGAGGCCAGCCCGCCCCCTGGCCCCATGCCCCAGGGCTCTCTGACCATCCCGAGTTGGCTCTGGGGTCCCAGGCTGCTGGGAAGGACATGAATACCTGCCAGGTGTGCCAGGCCGCCCTGGTTCCCACAAAGCCTTGTGACTGGGTACGGTTCTCCCCATCCTGCAGATAAGGAAACTGAGGCTCAGATTAAGTCACGTGCCCACAGGGACAGAGCTGGGGACCCTCTTTCAGACGAGCTGCCTAGGCTGGGGCAGGAGGCAGGTGAACGGCGGGGGACCTGAGGATGGTGGACGCAGCCAGGACCCTCTCTGGCCTGGGGTGTGCAGAAGGGACACGGGGGGTGTGACCCGGTGATCTGTGTTCCCAGAATCCCTTGCCAGAATTCAGCCCCCGCCCACCGAGGCCCTGCTGAGCCTGCCTGGGCCCGCGGCAGCTGGACCAGCCGGACGCCAGAGCTGTGGCAAGAGGCACAAGAAGAGGAGCTTCCTACGGCCACGCATCATCGGCGGCTCGTCCTCGCTGCCCGGCTCCCACCCCTGGCTGGCCGCCATCTACATCGGGAACAGCTTCTGTGCAGGGAGCCTTGTCCACACCTGCTGGGTGGTGTCTGCCGCCCACTGCTTCTCCAACAGGTGAGCGGCTCTGGCCCCAGTGTCCATGACCCCTGCGCCATCCCTCAAACCATCCACCTCTCCACCCACCGCTATCTAGGCCTCCGCCCACCCACCCGGCCATACACCCATCATCCACTCTCCACCCGCCACCCATCTACGCACCCACCCGCCTGTCCTAACCATCACCCATGTGTCCCCACGTTCCGCCACCTACCCGTGTAAACCCCGTCCTTTGGTCCCTCCGTTCCCCGTTGCCCCTCTGACTCAGGTGGGACTCAGCGCTCAGCCCAGTGGTGGGCATGGAGACTGCCGGGACCCGCCCCATTCCTGCCCCGGGGTGCTGTCCCTGTCCCTGCCCGTGTTGCCGCCCAGCCCTGGTCCTCGCCCCGGGAGCTCCAGGTCTCCCCGCTCAGGGAGGGGCGGGGCGGGGCGGGGCGGCCAGCGCGTGCGCGGCAGGGCGGTGGGTGTGGCCCGTGCCTCGCAAGGCCCGCCCCTTCCGGCCCCGCCCCCCGCCCAGACCGAGCTGGTGGCACCGTGGGGCGCAGGGAGCCCGAGGCCCCGCCCAGTCGGCGGGCTACCGGAGCGGAGGGCTGGCTGGGGCTGGCGGCTGGGGGAAGGATCAGGGGTGCGAGGCCCACTCCCACACCCCAGGGGTGGGGGGCAGCGAGCTCAGAGCAAGAAAGGCCAGCCCGTCCCCCGCTCCTCACGGCTGTGATGGGAACAAGGCTCTGCCGTAGGGAGTGGGGGGCTCTCTCTGGGGGGGGTTCAGTGGGAAGGAACGGGCCTGACAGTGGCATCCCAGGGAGTGGGACGTGAGCGGGGTCTGGGGACTTGGCAGCGTGAGAGTCCGACGGTGAGTCCCCACCAGTCACCCCGGGGACTGCAGCGTAGGGGTGGGGGGCAGTGGGCACAAGTCCTGCCCCGTGCTGACCGCTGTGTGACCTGTGAAACAGGACCCCTGAGGCCTCCCCAGTATGGATGGGATGGGGGTGGTTAAGAGGCTGGAGGAGGGGAGCAGGCATCCTCTGCTGACATCCAGGGAGGGGCTGGGGAGGGCCAAGCTGGATGGAGGTGCCCGTCCCCTGTGGGCTGGACCCCAGCACCCTGGTCCCTGGCCCGGGCCAAGCAGGGCTGGTGGAGGTGGGTGGGACAGGGCATTCGTGTGCAGGTGCGGGGGGGTGAGGGGAGTGCTCAGGCTCCTGGACCCACAGGTGACTTCACAGGAGACGTGCCCCTGTAGCAGGGGCGTGGGGCAGGACCGGTGCCCAGAGCTGGGATCCGCACCAACGCGGGCGCATTTCAGCGCAGACCCCACCTAGACCTGCACAAGGCCCCCCAGGGCCACTCATGCCGCTGCCTTAGAGGCGGTGCTGCCAGGACGGGGGCTGTGGCCCTAGCTCCCCACTCCCTACCGCACTACGGCCCACAGCCCAGCCCCTGCTCAGGTCTCTCCCAGGGCCTGGGGGGGGGGCGGGGGCCCTGCACAGCGTCACCCTCCTGGGGTTGTCTACCGGATGCTCTGTCCCCGTGGGTAGGGGGCGAGCTGACCTCAGGGGCCCGAGGGTCATGCTGCCACCAGCTCCCACTGCACAGCCCCCCCAGGGAAAGTGTCTCTGTGGTCCTGGGCCAACACTTCTTCAACCGCACGACGGACGTGACGCAGATGTTCCGCATAGAGAAGTACATCCCGTACCCCCTGTACTCAGTGTTCAACCCCAGTGACCATGACCTCGGTGAGGCTCGGGACCGGTGCTGTGTGCTCTGTGCACACCCAGGGCCAGAGCCAGGAGAGAGGCTGGGAGTGGGTGCCAGGCAGGGGAGGGTCCTCAGACACTCAGGGGACGGGTGGGAGGGAGGGGGAGGGGGAGGAGAGGCAGAGTGGGGAAGGGCAGGGGGGAGGGCAGCTAGAGCGCCTGGTGTGGCCGAGTGGCCTTGGCCTGGCTGGAGGAAACCCTGGCTGGCCAGCCTTGCTGGCCCTCCTGTTGCCTCCTGGGCCTCCCAGGCCACAGCCCCTCTGCCCGGCGGGGCTGGGCCCCGTGTGACTCAGCAGCCACCTTTGGCCCATCGTGGGCCCCCGTGCCGCAGGCTGAGCCCCGGCCTCTCTCCCGTGCAGTCCTGATCCGGCTGGAGAAGAAGGGGGAGCGCTGTGCTGTCCGTTCCCAGTTCGTCCAGCCCATCTGCCTGCCTGAGCCCGGCAGCGCCTTCCCCGCTGGGCACAAGTGCCAGATTGCGGGCTGGGGCCACCAGGATGAGAGTGAGTGGGGTGGGCGCACGGGGCCAGCGTCGTGCCCCCGGGGAGCAGCGGCCCGGCCCTGCAAGCCTCGCCCAGGCTGAGTGCCCCCTGTCGGCCGTCAGATGTGAGTGGCTACTCCAGCTTGCTGCGGGAGGCCCTGGTCCCCTTGGTCGCCGACCGCAAGTGCAGCAGCCCGGAGGTGTACGGGGCAGACATCAGCCCCAACATGCTGTGCGCCGGCTACTTCGACTGCAGGTCTGACGCCTGCCAGGTGAGCCAGGACGGCCGCCCCGGGAGCTCAGAGCCAAAAGGGACAGACCCGCAGGGCCAGCCGGGAGCCCAGGCAGAAGGCCCATCTCCCGGTTGGTGGCACCCCCAGGATGGGCGCTCGCTATTGCTGGAGGCCCGGGGGCCGGGAGTGGGGTCTCTGCTCACAGGGGGCGGGGATTGAGGCCCGGGAGGGGCTGGATCCCAAAGCCCAGGCTCGTGCCAGCTGTCCAGCCAAGGGCAGGGCTGTCCACGTGACGTCAAAGGCCAAACCCCTTTTCACCCAGAGTTCCCCCAAATGGGCTCAAGCGATCAGCCGATCCCAGCGTCCCGTTTATCAAGGGCTCCTCAGGGGGCTGCACATCAGTGCTGAGCTGGAGAAGCTGCTTTACTCCCCATTTTTATAGGTGGGGAGACTGAGGCCCAGAGAGGTCTGCTCACTCTTCCCAGGTCACACAACTCACAGGTGGCAAAGGGTCGGGGCTCGACACTCGACCACGTGGTACAGCAAGCGCCCTGGGGGAAGTCAGGGTGGCTTCATGGAGGAAGGGGCGCTGACACTTGCCCCAGGGGGTGAATAGGGGTTTGCCAGGTGGCAAAGAGGGTGTTTCCAGCGGGGAATATCCTCTGCTGGAGCGCGGGGCTGCCTGGTGCGCGTGGGGTGCGTGCTGGTGGGCGGGGGGGAGCCAGCTGGAGGACGCCGCTGGTTGTGGAGACGAGAGGAAGCCGCAGCAACCCACTGCTGGGAGGACGCCCTGTCTCTGCGGCTGGGGGAAGCGGGACAGCTCGCTTACTTGGAATACCCATGTCATCTGTGCCCAAGCTCTCGGGAAGCCCACCTCGAGGGCTGACCGCTCTGGAGGCATGTTCCGGGTTGGGGCGAGGGACCCTGGGGTGAGGGGGTGGTGGACTGTTTCATGGGTGTCGAGGAGCTGAGCCGTGGGTCTCCCGAGCTGGGCCCCAGGCTCTGACCGGCCGCTCTGCGCAGGGGGACTCAGGCGGGCCCCTGGCCTGCGAGAAGAACGGCGTGGCCTACCTGTACGGCCTCATCAGCTGGGGTGACGGCTGCGGGCAGCCCAACAAGCCCGGCGTCTACACCCGCGTGGCCAGTTACGTGGACTGGATCAGAGACCGGATTCGGCCCCCCAAGCGGCCTGTGAATCCCTCCTGAGACCACCCCTGGGGACATCGTGCCTCCTGCCGTTCCCTCCTCACTGGCAATAAACATGTTTCCAAAAAGACCCCGGCCCACACTGCCTGTCCCGCTGCCGCCAGCTCAGCCTTCCCCGCCCCCAGGCCGTGACCCCCGACCCAGCTTTGTGGATGCTGTGGCTTCAGGGCTGGGGGCCCCAAACCAGCACCCCAGCTGCTCAGAGGAGAAGGGAGCCTGTGACCCCACAGGGAGGGTCTGGCCCCATGGCCTGGGCAGTCAGGACAGGGGATCCAGACTAGACCTTCGCCAGAGCAAGAGCTGTCCCCAGCCAGACCCCTCTCAGACCCTCCCGCAGGCAAGTGGGGCTTGGGTCCGGGCACCCTGGGCTGTCCCACGGCAGGGCATGCTAGAACTTAAAGACAGGTTATTTGGAAAACCCCTGGCTATCATTTTGCTTCAAGAAGGCAGCCCGCCCGACTGCAGCTCTCCCTCAGCCGTGTCTTCTAGGCGGGGAAAACTGGAGACTTCCTCTGAAGGAAACCAGGGGAAGAGAGGAGCCCAAGTGCCAGAGTGAGTGGAGGGTAGTGGGTTGTGCCAGCCAGGCAAGACACTGTGGGGATGGAATCTGAGATGCCCGAAGGGCCCAGAATCCTGGGCCAGAGGAAGCAGCACATGCAAAGGTCCTGAGATACGAGGCTGGTAGTGGCTTATTTATTTATTTATTTTATAAATTTGTTTATTTGTTTATGTATTTATTGGCTGTGTTGGGTCTCCGTTGCTGCGTGTGGGCTTCCTCTGGTTGCAGTGAGCGGGGGCTACTCTTCGTTGCGGAGCACGGGCTCTAGGCGTGCAGGCTTCAGTAGTTGTGGCACGCGGGCTCAGTAGTTGTGGCTCGCGGGCTCTAGAGCGCAGGCTCAGTAGTTGTGGCGCACGGGCTTCGTTGCTCCGCGGCATGTGGGATCTTCCCGGACCAGGGCTCGAACGCGTGTCCCCTGCATTGGCAGGTGGGCTCTTAACCACTGCGCCACCAGGGGAGCCCCTGGTAGTGGCTTATTTGAATCAAAGTAAGGAAGTGTGGCTGAGGCCAAAGAGGGTGGGGTTGTGTGTGTGGGGGGGATGGGCTGTAGTGAGGTGCTGGGGTGTCCCAAGTGTCCCTGATGGGACAGCAGGGTGGGGGTGTGATGACATTTGTGGTCAGGAGAAGAGGCCTGGGTGTATGGGGGTGGGTCAGAGCGGTGCCCGGCGCTGGGTGCCCTGGGGAGCTGGGACCCCTGGTCTCAGGGAGGGTCAGGAAGAGGGTGGCATTCAGCGCCCCCAGCCCCAGCCCCACCCATCCTGCTCTGGGCATGGGGCCCCTGCCCAGAGCAGCCCAGAGGGTGGGGTCCTTCTCCCCACAGTCCCTACTCCCCTCTGCTGTCATCTCCACAGCCCCACCTGGACCGGGTCTCGCCGCCTGTCCCGGTGACACGCCAGGGCTTCCTCCATGTCACCCCCCCATCTGGGAGCCTACCCCCAGTCTCTGTGTGGTCTGACTCCACCTGCCTCCAGCCCCTCCTCTGCCCCCCAACTGCACTCTGACCACTCCGGCCTCCTTGTGTCCGTGAAACTGACCAGGGCCCTTGCTGACGCTGCTGCCACTGCTGCCTAGAACATTCTCTCCCGTACCGCCCCTCCCCCTTCACTCAGCCTTTGGAGCCCTGAGAGGCCTGACCTGTCGGGTCCTTTCCCAGTCACTCTCCGTGGTCACGCGAGAGTGATTTGCCTGAATGGGGTCCCATGGCCACACCCAGCTGCAGAGGAAGCAGGGAGGGCAGGGAACAGGATTGTCATGACAGGACCAGACAAATCACCAGGGACATGCACTGCCCCCAGCAAAGCCGGAGGAAGAGAGACGGGCGCTGGGAGGACAACAGTGTGTGTGCCCATCGCCCCACGTGCCGGGGGTGGGGCTCAGAGCCCTTCAGTGGACCGGGACTTGCTGCTGAAGCCCCACCACGCTGACCGCAGCCAGGGCAGCAGAGGCTGGTGCTGGTGCCCCAGGAGCATGGAGGGTGGGGCAGCTCCCACTCGTGAATCTGGGACCTCCGACCGCCTGTTCTCGGCCTCCAGGAAGCGTGTTGCTTCAGTCCCACCGCACCTTTGCCTGACGTGAGCTCTCCCTGATCTCCTCCCCTGTGAGTGTTGAGTGTGGCTCTGTTAAAGAGGTGACGTGCATTTATAGATGGTCTCACGTCAAGCCAACCTTGCATTCCTGTAGTGAGCTGTGCTGAGTCGGGTGGGAGCCAGCTACCTTCCGTCGGCTTCTCCAGATTTATTCCCCACCTTGCCCTGTGCCCCATAGGCTGATCTTGATGGGCTGTGTCAGTGGGCTCCTGTGCCCTTTGGGGGAGCCCCAGCAGGAGGTCAGAGGAGAGAGGAGTGGGTGAGAGATTGGGGTGTTGATTTCCCTGGCTCCCTTTTCTGGGGTCACCTCAGTGTTATCGGTTGGATTGTGTCCTCCCCAAGTTCATATATTGGAGTCCTAACCCCTAGGAACTCAGAATGTGACCTGATGTGGAAAGAGGATCTTTGGAGAGGGGATCAGTAGCGTGGGGCCTGATCCAATATGACCGCATTCCCCTAAGAAGGGGAAATTTGGACACAGAGACATGCATAGAAAGAAGATGATGTGAAGAGACACAGGGGGAGATGGTCATCAACAAGGCAAGGACAGAGGCCTGGAGCAGGTTCTCACAACCGTCAGAAGGACCCAGTCCTGCTGACCTCTTGATATTGGACTTCTGTCCTCCAGAATGGCGAGACAATTTCTGTTGGTTAAGCCCCCAGTCTGTGGTGCTTTGTGATGGTACCCCAGCAAAGGATACACCCAGATCCCTTAACTGAAGGCCATGATCCTCCCAAGATGTAAATGACGCCCCCTTCATGGTTCAGGGAACCCCCCACCTCAGGTCTAGAGGTGGTTCCACGGCTCTCTAACTGGCCCGGGGCTACACAGTCACGTACTGTGCCCCTTATGTACACAGGTGTGGTTCCTTCCAAGAGCACAGCTTTGTGAATAATCCCTCCTTGAATTGTCCTAATGTAGTGTCAGCTGCTGGGACCCTGGCTCACACACTCTGTCATACTTGTTATAAGCTTTTTTTGGATTTACTTAAATTTTGTTTAGGATTTTACATTTACGTTTCTGAGTGACATTGGCCTGTAATTTTCCTCTCGTGTGCTCTTGGAATGACTGTCTTATACTCTTTGAATGGCTATACTGATCTCATAGAATGAGTTCAAGAATGTCCCTTCTTTCATGATCCACTGGAGGGCTGCAGAAAGCTGGAATGATCTGTGTTTTGAAAGTTCGGTAGAATCTCCTATAAAATTCCCTGGGCCCAGTGTTTTCTTTACAGGATGTTATTTAACTACTGAGTCATTTTTTAATACTCTGGGACTTGTTGAGAATGCTGTTTCTTCTTGAGCTAGTTTTAGGAAGTTACACTTTCGTGAGTGTTTCTGTCTCCATTTCCACATCTATTGCCATAAAGCTGTTCGTGCTGTTCGCTTGGCATTTCACCTCACACATCAGTAGTTACTCTCTGTCAGCACTTGGGCGGTGTTCCGTTGTCTGCTGTCACTCCTGTTGAGAAATCTGCTTTAAGTCGAACTGTTGTTCTCTTGACATAACTCCGCCTCCCCCCAGCCCCGCCCGGCAGCCTTCGTGCCTTTGTCTTTGCTGTGCTGCGGCCTCACCACAACACATGCGTGTGGGGGCCTCTCCCCGACTCATCCTGCCTGCTGTGTGCGGACTTCTGCTCAGCTTGGACGTTTGCTGGTGCCCTTGGCCGTGGCGACTCGACGGGGTCCAGGCTTCTTCTCTGCAGAGCTTCCAGACACTGTGTATCAGAATGCTGCTTCGATGACACAGATGGCATCCAAACGCAGTGACGTACAAGCAGCCCCGTACTGAGCTCACGATGCTGGGGGCGTTGGTAGCGTGGCCTTGCTTGGCGGGGTGCTTCTCGCCGCCTGGGCCGGCTCCGCCACGTACCTGGGTCGCCAGTGGGTCTTAGGCGGTTCTGCCCCCCGGGGCTGACTGGCTCTTGGCTGGGGCCGTGGGGTGACCGGGCCACACGTCTTTTGTCATCCGGCAGGCTAGCCTGGGCCCGTTCACATGGTGGTGGCCGGGTTCCAAAGAAAGAGCAGACGTGAGCTGCTCAAAGCGAGCTGGATTCCGGGGTAGGGTCCACCTCTCAGTGGGAGGAGGTCACATTTCAAGGGGTGTGGGTGCAGGTGAGGGGCATTTGCAGCCATTTATTCAATCTTCCACACTCTCTGTACCAGTCTGCTCGGGCTGCCGTAACAGAAGGCCACAGACTGCAGGGCTCACACAACAGAAATTTCTCATGGTTCTGGAGGCTGAAGTTCAAGATCAAGATCCAGTAAGGTTGATTTCTGGGGACACCTCTCCTCCAGGCTTGCAGACGGCCGCTGTCCTGCTGTGTCCTCACGCGGCCTTGCCCTGTGTGTGTGCTGAGAGAGAGAGAGAGCTCTGGTGTTTCTCCCTGTATTTTAAGGCCACAGTCCTATGGGTTTAGGGGCCCACCCTTATGACCTCATTTAACCTTAATTACCTCCTTAAAGATCCTATCTCCAGGGACTTCCTTGGTGGTCCAGTGGTTAAGACTCTGCACTTCGATCCCTGGTCAGGCAACTAGATGCTGCATGTCACAACTAAAAGATCCTGCGTGCCACAACTAAGACCTGGTGCAGCCAAGTAAATAAATAAATATATATTTAAATATTAAAAAAAAAAAAGGTCTATCTCCAAATACAGTCATATTGGGGGTTAGGGCTTCAACAGATGGATTAGCGGGGACACAGTTGGGTCCATAAGACTCCGTCTCGCCATGCAGTGAATGCGGAGGGTGGCAGACGTGCAGGGCTGGGAGGTGGCAGTCATCACCTCCTCCCACTCTGCTGGCCAGAGCCCCCGTCATGTGGCCCCACCTAGCTGAGGGGAGCTGGGAATTGTAAAAGGAGTGACACAGGGTGTCGCTCGGGTGGACACAGGCATAGTGTTTGCCACGATCAGCTGGTGTGTATTTTTCTCCAGCCTCACTGAGCACCTGGAGATACAAGACAAGGCGGCCTGTCCCTGGTCCCCATCATTCCCCTGTGTCTGTAAAACCCGTGATCATTTTGAAAGACCCTCACATACATCATCTCATTTAGGGGCTCATCGTAACAACGTCAGGCTGGAAGAGGAAACAGGCCAGAAAAGTCACGTGATGATTAAAGTTCATTTGTGTGGTGAGCGGCAGGTGCAGTGTCTGATGGCAGGTCCCTTGGCTGCAGAGCCATTGATGGGGTGACACTGCCCTGGGGCCAGTGTCCTTGGCAGTGATGTCCAGCAGCAGCGCCCGTGGCCGTGTGGCCAGCCGGTGGTACAGCTCTGACCCATGGCCGGGGGCTCCTTGGAAGGCGGCTGTGGAGTCCGGCAGGGCAGTGGTGCGGGGCGGGAGTGGCGTCCGGTCTCAGGAGCGTGGCTGTGCTCCCCTGGCGCCCTACCTCCTGTAGCTCCCGCTGGATCCCCACCTCCCCTGGGTTCTACCCAACGCCTGACATTCTTCCAGCAAATTCCTTCCTGCTTCAGTGGCCAGAGTCAGCTTCTGCCACTTGCAACCAGCAACTCTGGCTGCAACAGCTGGGGAAACTGTCTTAGTCCGCTCGGGCTGCTATAACAAAAACACTGTAGACTGCGAGGCTAAAACAACAGATTCATTTCTCACAGGTCTGGAGGCCGGAAGTCAGAGATCAGGATGCCAGCCCGGCTGGGGTCGGGTGAGAGCCCTCTTCCAGGCGTGCAGATGTCTGCTTTCTGGCTGTGTCCTCAGTGGTGGGTGAGGAGAAGGAACTTGTCCCTCGTGCCTCTTCTTATAAGGACAGTGATCCAGTCCTGGGGACCCCGCCCTCGTGAGCTCATCGCCTCCCACAGGCCTCACCTCTTCTTACCATCCCCTTGGGGGTTGGGCTTCAACATGAATTTGGGGGGTGGGGACACAAACATTCGGTCCACAGCAGGAACTTAGGAGAGAGAGGCCAGGAGCTCACCCAGGGTCTGGGAGTGGGAGCCAGGCAGGAAGATCATCCCACCTCTAAGTAGCCGCCGGGGGGCGGGGGGAGCCGTCTGTCCCCACGGCGGCCCGCATTCTCTCGGGCCAGTGTGGGAGCTCGTGCAGCTGCCAGGCAGGGCAGGAGCCTGGGTCGGGTCCAGCGCTCGGGAATGCAGCAGGGCACTGACCCTCCCTGCGGGGATGACCAAGTGCCAGGCGCCTGGGGCGGCGGATGTGTTGGTGGCCACAGCCCCCAGCGCCACCCGGCTCCACGCCGGCTGTCCTGGGCCAGCCCCTGGGGGCCTGAGATGTGTGGGGAGCATGAATGGGGCTCTGTAGTCGGGCAACTGCTCTGCAGAAGGCGGCTGGTGGCGGCACAGGTGCCGCTGGAGGTGGTGCTGGAGGAGGGGACACAGGAGACACAGAGCTGCTTCCTGGGCCTGGTGTGCCGCTGCTCTGCATTACGCCCTGGCAAGACATCCCCAGGGCATCGGAATCAAGCTGGTGCCCACCAGGGACCTGCCTTCTCAGCTCCCCAGGGACAGTGAGGAGGGGCAGTGGGTGCCCAGAGAGCAAGGACCTGGCCCTCTCTGTGCGCAGCACGGTGGCTGCTGAGCTGGGACTCCAGCCCAGGGCTCTGCCTGCCCCCGCGGATCCTGTGCCCTGCTTGGGGCTCAGCCAACGAGGGTCAGTCCCGGAGGCGCCCGCAGCTCTGAGCCTTAGTGCCTCCTCCGCGAGGGGCAAGACCTGGATGGGATAAAGATGCACACACTTGTTCCCGCCCATGCGGGTTTCAGGGCAACAGGACACCACTGAGCCCTCCCCTCTCCTCCCGGCGGACAGCAGCTCCTTAGGGTGGGACCCCGAGTAGGGTACATTGATTGCTTCTCCTTGCTTTTCTAGGGTGCTGCCGCATCTCTGCCACTGGCCCCTTACCTTGTTGGATGCTCCTGAAGGCATGAATGTCAGAGGTCGTCTTAGAGACAGGGGCTGAAGTCTGAGATGTAGACCTGCCAGGTCCCCCAAGCACTTGGGTTCCCAAAGAACCCGGGCAGCTAGACTGGAGCTACAGGGTGGAGGAGGGGAAATCCAGAAGGTCAGAGCTCCCCCGCTGCAAAGGGGGGCCTTTACAGAGCAGCAGAGAACCTCTGTGCCATCCTTGCCCGGAGGGATAGCTCTCAGCCCTGGGGGGAAGGGGGAACCAGACAGGGAGACCGCGGCATTGTGGTCCCACTCACTACTGGGCAGCAACCTGCACTGGGATTCCTGCTGCCAGGGGACGTGAATGAACCCCCCTCCATCACCCTGCCTGGGGAGTGGGGGTGGTCTGGGGGAAGCAGAGAGGGGGCTGGAGGGCTGGGGGCGGGGCAATGTCTCGGCCAGGGTCGACCCACGGTCATTCTGTGGTCAGTGGTGTCTGGTGACAGCTCGGGGTGGTGGGAGGGACAGGTGCCAGAGGGCGAAGCCAGCTCGGTTGAGGCGCACTTTAAAATTGGGCCAAGCGCTTGGACGCGCGGACGCCCCCTTCCCGTCGGGCGTTTCCTTTGCTTTTGGAGGGGAGCCCGCTCCCCACCCCCCCACCCCCCGGCGTGAGCAGTGCCGGAGCGCCAGCGGCCGAGCCCCGCAGTGTGCCTGGCTCCGGAGGGCGCTCAGGTGGCCTCAGGTGCCGCGGGGCGCATCGCCGGGGCGGGGCGCGGGCAGGGCAGGGCCGGCTGGACGCGCACCTCGGCCCCGCCCGCGCGCCGCCCCGCCCGCCCCGCCGGCCGGCGCAGGGCCCTCCCGGAGCTATTTTGAAAGTGACCCTGGGCTGGGCGGCCGCGGGGCGGCGGGGAGAGGCGCGGCGGGCGCGTGGGAACCATGACAGAAGATGACCGAGGCGGCGCTGGTGGAGGGCCAGGTCAAGCTGCGGGACGGCAAGAAGGTCGGGGCGCGCGGCGGGCGCGGGGCGGGCGCGGGGCGCGGGCGGCCGCTCACGCTCCCTCTGTCCCCGCAGTGGAGGAGTAGGTGGCTGGTGCTGCGCAAGCCGTCGCCGGTGGCAGGTGAGCGGGCGCGGGGCGCGGGCGCGGGGCGCGGGGCGCGGGGCGGGCGGCCTCCTGCGCCCGGCCGGCCCGGAGCGCGGCCAGCTCGCCCGAAATAGCCGGCGGCGCCGGGGCCGAGGGCTGTAACCGGAGAGCGCTCCGGCCTCGCCCCGGCCTGCGCCTGCCGCGGACGCCGGGACGCGGGACCCTCCCGCGACCGCACCGGGCCCGGGAGCCGTCACCTCAGACTCCAGGCCCGGGGCGGCGACCCCCTTGGCAGAAGGGCGGATTGAGGCTCGGAGGGGCCTGCGGGAGCCGGTGGAGGCCCGAGGGGCGAAAGGGCAGGAGCCTGTCCTGGCCCCCTCCCCCATCACGCAGCAGGGAGCATCCCGGAAAGTTCTGCCCCAGTTGGGGATTGAGTCGTGTCTTTGAATCCAAATGCGGATGGGTGTTCCGGGCAGCGCTGACCCCAGGCGGCCCTTCCACCCTCCCCAGGTGGAGCCGAGGCTGGGCCGCCAGGTGGGAACGGAGAAGAGTGAAATCTACCTTGTGTGTGGGATCCGTCCCGGGAGGAGAGGACGGCCCCCTCCCAGCCCCCTGGGCAGAGCCGGCACCCCAGCCGGGAGGAGCAGCTGGAGCCCCGGAGCCGCATCTCCAGCTCAGCGGCCGGAGGCTCCGAGCTGTGCAGCTGCAGCTGTTTCCGGAGACAGGTGCCTTGGAGCCGGCCCAGGCACCCGGGGGTCTGTGTGGGCTGCTGGGGGTGTGAGCGCACGCTGCCTCACACGTGCGGGCTGCCCGAGAGTCTTCCGGGACGCCTGGGGTGTCTGCCATTTCCCAGGCAGGGTGTGGAGGGCGCCCTCCCTGCGCCCCTCCCGGGTCCCCTCCTCCATCCCTTGCGCTGAGCCGGCTCTGAGAGTCTCGTGGTTGCGATAGAAGGGTCTGCTTTTGGCCGCGGACACACTCACCTCCTGCCTGGGCCTCAGCTTCCCCTCCAAGGGGGCCTGGGCTGCATGCACCCTTCGTTCAGCCGATCAGTCTTTCATGCCCAGCCCCTGCGTCTGGAGCTGTGGGGCCCTAGTCCTGGGGAGCTCAGGGACGCCTGGTAGGGGTGGGGGAGGGTCGGAGCTGGGGAGACGGGGGCCCCAGCCGGCAGGGAATGGAGGCACCGGCCAGCTGAGGGTGGCAGAGCCGGGGGCGAAGGCCGTGCTGACCCAAGAGGCTATGGCCCGAGGCAGGGGGCTGGCTGTTGGTTGGGGGTTGCTTGCCGGGACGGTGGTGAGCCAGGGCCCGTGCGGGCCTCTGGGACAGGTGGCCCACCCGAAGAGCAGTCCCGGGGTGGGCCTTGTCCCTCTTGGTAGGGGGGGGTAGTGATTTGCAGCCCCTGGTGGTGGATTTTATGCCAGTATCCGAGAGCGCTGGTTGAGAGGTGAACTCTGGCCGGCCCTGGAGGACACCTGTGGAGGGGGCCCTCGTGCACTGCAGGGGAGTTTGCAGTGGGTCCTCAACACCGTAGACTCTGAGTCTGTAAGTGGGCTTGTGGTCATCGGGCCTTTCCTGGGTCTTACCACGTGCAACCCAGCGATAGAGAGCCGGGGGGCGTCGGGGAAGAGCCTCCTCTGCAGGGGCACCAGGGCTGGACCGGAGGGGAAGTCGCGGAGAAGAGGGGGAAGGCGCTCGGGCAGGATGCGGCCGGGGACTGGGGGCGGGGAGGGGATTAGGGGTGGTGGAAGGTACACGCGGCCCCTCTGGGCTGCCGTCCACTCTGAGCCCTGCATCTCACGTCCTGGTCCCCAGGGTCTCAGAACCCCCGCTGTCACTGCCGTTATCTTAGCAGCGCCCCCTTTATCCACACACTGCACGAGGGCCGCGGTCATCCTCTTACGGGTGCTTGGCCTGAGGCGGAGCTGCCAAGCTGACCCTGCTGGGTCACTGCCCCGCTCTCGCCAGCCCTCCCTCTCCCTCCTGGCCGGTGCCAGTGGCTGTGGTTCCCCGACGGGTCAGAGGCTCTGGACCCTCCTCGCTCTCCCCTCCCTGGCCCTTAGCTGATGAGCTGGCCCCTCTCTAGTGTGTTGGTGGGCCTGGCTGGGAGGGATGCAGCCGCCTGGCCCCCCTTATCCTGAAGACCAGCTCCCTCGGGTGGCCTTGGGTGTTGGGGGCAGGTCCTTGTACTTGGGGTCCCCACAGCTAAGACTCCCCAGATCCTGGCTGCAGCCAAGGGGGAGCCTGGGAAGGAGAGAGGAGGGGCCGCCCTGCCTTCTCGTCATGAAAACCCAGGACTCTTGTTTTTGAAAAGTATTTCCTTCCCAGGAGGACCCACAAGGAGAGGTTAGGAGGGAATCAGGGGCTGCAGGCGGGTGGGGGGTAGGAGGGCCCCTTTCCGCTTTGTGTCTTTTCTCCTGTTTTCGCTTTTCTTAACCAGGACCACTTATTCTTCTTACAATAAAGTTTAGTTAGTGGAAGGAAGGAAAAGCTCTGATTTTTTTTTAATCTTTATTGGAGTATAATTGCTTCACAATGCTGGGTTAGTTTCTGCTGTATCACAAAGTGAATCAGCTATACCTATACATGTATCCCCATACCCCCTCCCTCTTGCGTTTCCCTCCCTCCCACCCTCCCTATCCCACCCCTCTAGGTGGTCACAAAGCACCGAGCTGATCTCCCTGTGCTATGCGGCTGCGTCCCACTAGCTCTCCATTTCACATTCGGTAGTGTATATACGTCAATGCCACTCTCACTTCGCCCCAGCTTCCCCCTCCCCCCGCCCCCGTGTCCTCACTTAAAGAGATGAAAGGGAAAACCTCTTATTGAAAGAAGTAACAATCTTTATAAAAGGCAGTAATACTTAAGTGGGATTGTGCTCCTTGGGGTCTCGACCTCTGTCCTGGCCAGAGAATTCATGCCTGGATCCTTTCCCTTGAGAAGAGGGTGGTCTGGGCCCACCCCTGGTGACCCTGGGCAGCCCCTCTCTTCCTCCCCGGGTTGAGGCTTAGGATGGTGGGAGGGGTGTCTCTTGCGCGGCTGCCCCGTGGAGGGGGCGGCCCACCCACGGGTGAGGCACCCAGAGGGGTCCTGAGCAGCCAGGGCGGCTCCCCGGCCCTCCGCTCTGAGGGCCCTGCTTCACCAATTCCTGTGCAAGCTGCTGGGGCTTTATTCAGCCCAGGAAAGCCACCGGGAGGGACCCTGACTCCTGGAGCTGGCAGGGCCTTTGGGGGGTCATCATAGGCACAGGGGCTGAGACTTGCTGACCCAAGGGGTCTGGCCCACAAATGATTGGGTGCTGCCTCCTGCCCCCAGCGCCTTGGCCGGCTGGGAGGTCAGCACCTGCTCCTGCCACTGAAGGTGAGGTATTAGTTCAGTACCCTCTTCCTAACCCTGCCCTCAGTCCAGGTGCTGAGTTCCTGGAGGGCAGGGTCCCTGACTCAGCGTCACCCCTCACAGGCAGCCTGGCAGGGGCTGGGACCTGCCCGGTGAGGTGCTGTGAGCCCAGCCACTCTTGGCAACATCTGGGCCCTGCAAACTTGCCCAGGAACCGGGGCCTCGGGACACCTGCCCCTTAAGCCGCCTGAGCTGTTCCCCTGTGCCCGTGCCTCTCCTGTGCAGTGGCAGCTCTGCTAACTAAGGTGGGCACATTCCGAGAGGTTGGGGGTCCCAGGTGGTGATGGTGGGGAGGGTCCCTTCTCCGGTCCCACCTTCTGGCCTCGGATCGGCCGTGTCCCCCGGGAATGGGCGTGACTTCTCAGTCCTGGGCTGGGCAGGCACTCAAGGACAGGGTGTGGGTGGTGGCCAGCCATCCCGTCCCCATGGAGACCTCGACAAGGGGGCCAGGGCTTCCTGCAGCCCCTGGTTCCGGACCGGGAATCGGAGCACCTGGGCTCAGGTCTCGCCTCTGCTCGGACCAGCTGTGTGACCCGGACGCGTCCTAGCTGGTCCCTGCGGAGGGTGGACGGGTGGTGGGCGTGCACTGGGCCCGGGGCACCGTCCGCTCCCGCGGCTGCCGGCGAGGTCGGGGTAGCCTGCCTGTGGGAGCCCGTGAAGCCCCCTTGCGCCCTGCATGCACAGTGAACGCGCTTCCCCCCGAATTGGATCAGGAACAGGCCTGGACCTGTGGGTCAGAGGGGGTCCCTCTGGGCTTCAGCCTGAGGCACCGGCTGGGGGGCGCTGTCAGCAGCCCCCATCCCCAGTGCTCGGCTGCCCCCAGGCCGCTGCCCAGCTGCTCTGCTGAAGGCACTGCCCAAGGTCACTGTGACCTCCGAGGGCTAAATCCAACAGCCGCTCCTCCGGCTGTGTCCCGTGGGTGGGTGTCAACCTCCGTCTCCTCTCCCGGCTCCCCCTGCCCCCCACAAGGCCCGGGGGTTTGCCTCTTCCCGGCTACCCGCCCTCCCCAGGCTCTCGGCCCCGGGCTGTAAACGCCTCTGAGTGCCCATGACTGACTCCATGGTTATTTTTACATCTTCAGACGCGTGTGTCCAGCTGCCTGCGTGCACGCCGCCTGGCGTCTGATGGGCCTCTCAGGCTCACGTGTCCGGGACAGAACCCCAACCCTGCCCCCTGCCCCCGGCCCCGCACCCCCGCCCAGGTGCCCCCCTCCCCAGTCCAGCATCGCCCTCCTCTTCCTTTCCCTCACCCCGTCATCCACCCACCAAGAGGTCCCACGAGTTAGCGCGGCCTCCGCAGAGGGAAGGCCCCTCCCGCTGTCACCATGGTTACTGCAGAGCCTAGCCTTGGGCCCCCTTTCCTCTGCTCGGCCTAGGCCAGCAGCTCCTCTGGCCTGGACAGCTGCAGGGGCCTGGAGCTTTGCTGTCACCCTGTGTCCCTTTGCCACACGCAGCCAGGCTGGGCCCTCTTTGCTCACAGCTCTCAGGGCCCCTGGTGTGCTGGGATGCGGCCTTGGCCTGGCTCAGCAGGCCCGCCTGGCTGGAGCCCGCCTACACCTCGGACCACTCTTCCCTTCCCCTTGTGCCAGCCCTGCCCATTGGGTCCCTGCCTCTGGGCTTCTGCACTGGCTGTTCCCTCTAGCACAATGCTGTTCCCTGAGGTGCTGCCGGGCTGGCGCCTTATATCCCTTGGGAGTCCATTGTCCCTTTGGGAGAGTCTCTGACCCCCGTGCTCAGGCCCCATGACAGCCGCTGTCATCAAGTGCCGTCCACCCCCAAATGCCATCCACCCCTGCCATCAAATGCCGTCCCCTGGACAGCTTTTCCTCAGAGTTTTCTTCTTTATCGACCTTTTTCAGCGTTTGACTGTCTCCCCTCGGGTTTCAGCTCCGCGGAAGCCGGCCTGTGTCCCCTGGGTCCCCGGGCTGCTCGTGAGCAGAATGAACTGGGCTGAGGGCTATGGGGGAGGCCACCCCGCGGAGGGACGGGAAAGGAGGTGGGGTGGCTCCGAGGGGCCCCACTGGGGGTCTTTCAGTGGCCCTTTTGGTGAGCAGGGCCCACTACGTGCGGAAGAGGGCGGGGTGGGCTGACCCCAGAGGCGGGTGCGCTCCCCTGGGTCTCATGGTGGTGGGGAATGTCCCAGGGCCCAGGCCGAGGTCCCTGCTCATCCCGCTCTGTGCTTGCTGGCGTGTGGCATTCACCGAGGGCCTCTGTGTGCCAGGCTGGGGCTGTGCTGGTGCCTTGACTCCGCAGGGTGAGTGGCGTCCGTTTCTCAGATGGAAAATAGAGGCTCTAAGAGCTGAGGGACGGGTTCCCAAACGCGGATGTGGGACGTGAACCGGGTCAGCTGGTGCCCACTGTGGCGCCTGTGCACAGTGGTGGAGTGTGTGTGTGTAAGCGTGCAGGTGTGCGTGTGTAAGCACACGTGTGTGAGCATGCACGCACGCGTGATCAAGTGTGTGGCAGTTTGTGCTCGTGCACAGGAGTGTGTGTTTGTGCGTGTGCCTCTGCGTGCACCCCCTTGCTTTAATCTTTGGCGCTTTTGTCATCGCCCCATCCGTGCCTCCTTTCACTACGATGACCGCAGTCCCCTCCACCCCTGGCCGAGAGCTGCCCCGGCAGCGAGCCGCCCAGGCCCTGCGGCGGCTTCATCTCCTGCCCCTGGAGTCCGGGCGCCCAGGCCAGGTTGCAGCCTGGCTGTGGCCCTGCAGCTGCGCACTTCAGCTGGATGGGTGCTGCCGTGAGCGGGGTCCTCAGGCCCTCGCGGCCCGGCGTGGAGAGAAAGCGGCCACGTGAGTGGGTGGCCCGGGGCGCGGGGTGGGAAGGCCAGGGACGCTCCCTCGCCGAGTGACCAGCCTCGCTGGGCTTCTTGCGAGGGGCGCAGCCCTGGGTGCTCCCAGCGAGGGTCCCCTGTGGAGCTGGCCAGTTGGTGCAGGCTCCTGTGTCCCTTTGTGTGGCACGTCCGCAGGAAGGGCTGGTGGTGTCCCTGCTCCCTGGGGGCACTGGCGCTGTCTCTCCTGGGCACGACCTGCTTTGTCTCAGGCCCAGACCCGAGAATTTCTGTTTCTCCGGTGCCTGGTACTGAACAGCTTTCCACTAAATAGCACTCCTCACAGAATAGGTTTTAAAAATAGGATCAATTCATGGCCTGAAGTGATGGGGAGGGAGAGGGGGTGGAGCAGCTGCCCATCAAAGGGCCCCAGCCACGCCCCTCCCAGGAGCGGTGTTGCGCCTCAGCTAAAGGAGCCCACTGCGGGGGGCTGGAGGGTGCCGGGCGAGGGGGTGGACGGCAGCTGCTCCAGCCGTAACCCGGGATGTGGCTCTGGGCCTCCACCGGGCAGAAGGTGGGAGCTCGTCCGTCACACAGCCGTGTCCCTCACCCTGTTCTGTTCATATG
Organism: Balaenoptera musculus; assembly: GCF_009873245.2. Taxonomy (NCBI): domain Eukaryota; kingdom Metazoa; phylum Chordata; class Mammalia; order Artiodactyla; family Balaenopteridae; genus Balaenoptera; species Balaenoptera musculus. Next base: position 138,219,191 of record NC_045789.1, on the reverse strand, counting down.
TAAAGTGGAATCAGTGACGCCGAGGGTGTGTTAGCTTCCTGGGGCTGCAGTAGTGAATTGCCGCAAACTGGGGGGCTTAAAACAACGGAAGTGTGCCCTCTCACAGTCCTGGGGGCTGGAGGTCCAAAATCCAGCAGCGTTCTCCTGCTGAAGGCGCGGGGGACCATCCTTCCCGCCTCCTCCGGCTCCGGGCCGCTCCAGGCCTCCTGGGCTTGTGGGCACATCACTCTGTGACTTGTCTTCTCGTGGCCTCTCTTCTGTGCATCTGTGTTTCCTTTTTTGTCTCTTATAAAGACACTTGTCTTTGTTTTTTTTTTATAAATTTATTTATTTATTTTTGGCTGTGTCAGGTCTTCATTGCTGCGCGCGGGCTTTTCTCTAGTTGTGGCGAGCGGGGGCTACTCTTCGTGGCGGTGCGCGGGCTTCTCATTGCGGTGGCTTCTCTTGTTGCGGAGCACGGGCTCTAGGCGCGCGGGCTTCAGTAGTTGTGGCACGTGGGCTCAGTAGTTGTGGGTCGCGGGCTTAGTTCCTCCGCGGCATGTGGGATCCTCCCGAACCAGGGCTCAAACCCATGTCCCCTGCATTGGCAGGCGGATTCTCAACCACTGCGCCACCAGGGAAGTCCCAAGACACTCGTCTTTAGATTTAGGGCCACGTGGATAATCCTGGGTGACTCATTTTGAGATCCTTACCTTGTTCACATCTGCAAAGACCCTTTCTCCAAATAAGGTCATGTTTGCAGATTTGGGGGGGTCAGGACATGGACATGTCTTTTGGGGGGCCCCCATTCACCCCACTGCAGATGGGCGAGGGTATGCATTGATTCTCAGATCTCTGTAAGGAGTAGGATGTGAGCTGCATTTCAGATAGAGCCAGGATCCAGAAAGATTAGACCGGCCCAGGGAAAAGGGTCTCGGGGACACATGTTGGCTCTTGCATGTAGGTCCCCAAACCAGCCTTGCAAGTGCAGGCGTCCAGGGTGGCAAGACCTGCTTGGCAACAGGAGGCATCTGAGGAACGTGAGAAGCTATGGGGCGACACAGGGGCTCGTAGCAAACTAGACTCTAGACCACGCGTCGGCAAACCAGGGCTCTGAGCCGAAGCCGGCCCGCTGCTTGTTTCTGTTATAAAGTTTTATTGGAACACAGCCATTCACTTACGTGTGGTCTGTGGCTACTTTCGCAGTTCAGTAGTTGTGACAGAGGCTGCGTGGTCCACGTAGCCGAAAACAGTTACTGTCTGACTCTTCACAGAAAGGGTTATGGACCTTGCTCTTGGCTATATCACTGGGAGCGTAACTCCTAGAGCGAAGGGGTGACAGTCTGGCCCTGCCTTGCTGTTAAGGCCACAACTAAAGCGAACGGTCTTTCCTGTGACAGAGGCCCTCACCCTCATCTGTGCCAGGTGATGGGGCTGTCACTTCTCCAGCAGAAGAGGGCCTGCCTTCAAGAGCTCACCTTCCAGGGTGGGGAGTGGGGAGACAGGAAATAGACAGGGGGCAGACAGCTACCTAGAAAAGACACCGAGAGATGCCGGCCTTCCCTGGGGAGAGGAGTGGCAGGAGGCGGTCGGCGTGTCTGGGGGTGTGGCAGCCCGTGTGGCTGGCAGGGCTGTCCTCACGCCCGTGGTCCCTTCCCTAGCTGCCTCAGTGGCTTCCCTTTGTCCACACACATTTTTACTGGGGGTCCTTCTGTGCTCATCGCCTCCCCAGGCTTTTACCTCTTGGGCCTCTGGTGACACGTCAGGGAACGCTTCCATAACAACACATGCCCTTCATGCCACGTGTGTGACTAATTTCTCTCCGGGCTGGGCCACGAGTTTCCTAAGGGAGCCATGCTCGGGAGAGAACACGCTGGAACCCTTGGGTGGGCAGATGGGTTTTTGTGGGTTCTGGGGTTTTGTTTGTTTCCCTCAAAATGAGAACATCTTTGCTTTTTCCTGACATAAGCATTTCAAACACTACAAACAGGGTCTCAGATAGGAAGTGAAGCTCCCCCATCACAATCCCCGGATTTTGTAAATACAGGCGTGTCGGAACCCAGTCACCCAGGCTGGTCTATGTACTGCGACGGCAGAGGTGGGTGGCCGGGACAGACTGTCCGCCCTCTGCCTTCATAGGGAAGGGGCTGTGACTGTGGTTTGATGGCAAACAGGCAGGAGGCACCACCCTTGTTCTCCGTCTGGTGGCAAAGATGAGTCTTGAGTCAAGCTCGTTGGGATCTGGTTGTCACTTGGGTCTGTGGGGCTGCTTTTCCAGGCTTCGGGGGTTGGGCGGGGGGAAGCAGTTCATCGCTCCATCCCACGACGTCCTCCTGCGCCCTCCCCTCCGTCCCCTCCTGCCCGGGCGAGGGGGCTTGATCGTCGAGAGCTCCGGTGCGGGGCTCAGGGCTGTCTGACACTTCAGTGTTTAGGTGTTTACATTAGGCCCCGGACTCCTCACCCTCATCAGAGACCGGGCGTCGGCCGGGGTGGGCGCGCTTAGGAGGGACGCTTGTCCTCTGATCTCGGGCGGTTCGCCAGGGCCACACAGGCGGCCAGGAGCGGCGGGGATACCAGCGCAGCGATTAGGGTGTTGAGGGAAATGGGAACTTGAGACAGACTCGGGCACGTCGCCTGCAGGGTCTCGGGGGGGCTCGTGTTGGGTCTGGCAGAGGGACCCCAGCGCTGGAGTCCGGGTCACACCCTGGAAACGGAGAAATCCAGGAGGTGAAGTGGGTCTGGGTGCGGCAGGAAGCCACCCTTGCAGGGCCGAGGCGGGAGGCCTGAGTCCCCGGGCAGGCTCTGTGCTGTCCTGGCAGCAGCCTGAGTGTGGCCCCTGTGGCCCCAGGGTCAGGGGCAGGGTGACGGCCCTGGCTGGGGGCCAGGGTCAGGTGGGCGGGCCAGCCAGGGAGTGTTCTGAGCCCACTTCCGCTGTGTGGCCCGGGGCCCGCGGGTGGGGTCACCCTCTTGCACACGAGGAGGTGGAGGTGCAGGGTGGCCGGGGAATTGCCGGGGGCCGTGCCTGGGGCCCAGGCTCTCGGGCGAGGGGATGCCGGGGCCCCGGGCGGTAGCTGCACTGGGCCGGCACGCCTGACGGCCCCCCGCGCCCTCCGCAGACTGCCTGCTGATGCTGGCCTACAAGGACAGGGCAGAGCGAGCCAGAGGGATGCGGGAGCGCAGCAGCCTCGCGCTGGAGGACATCTGCGGCCTGGAGCCCGGCCTGCCCTACGAGGGCCTGGCCCACACGCTGGCCATCGTCTGCCTGTCGCAGGCCGTCATGCTGGGCTTCGACAGCCGGGAGGCCATGTGCGCCTGGGACGCCCGGATCCGCCACGCGCTGGGTGAGGGTGAGTGACACCGGTGCAGGGCTCCGAGGGCCCGGCCTCTGTCCTGAAGCGTCCCGCGGGCCTCACCGACGGGCTGCCGAGGCCGGGACGCGGCTCCAGGCCACGGAGCTCAGTGCTTGCTGAGAGCCCTCCGCTCGGCCGCAATTGGGGCGGGGGGCTGGGGGGCTGGCCCCTCCTGAGCTCCCTAGCTTGACCCCCTTCATCTGAACTAGAGCTTTTGGCCCCGGCGGGCGGCTGCCTGAGCCCAGAGCCGGGGCAGGAGGGGCGGTGCGGTGTCGGGAGCGCCGTCCCCCGCGTGTCCCTCTAGGGGAGTAGCGGGGTGCGGGGAGTGTGCTTGGGAGATGGGGAGGACCCAGCCCACCCCTCAGCCCCGCTGCCCACCCAGCTGTGTGAGCAGAGGCGGGCGGGCCCCCAGCTGAGCCATCAGAACCCATGATATTTTTTAAAAAATTTTAAAAAATTGCAGTATAGTTAATTTACAATGTTGTGTTAGTTTCAGGTGTCCAACAAAGTGGTTCAGTTACACACATATACGTATATTCTTTTTCATATTCTTTTCCATTATAATTTATTACAGATAATGAGTATAGTTCTCTGTGCTATACAGTAGGTCCTTGTTGTTTACCCATTCTATATATAGTAGTGTGTATATTTTAATCCCCACATCCTAATTTATCTCGAAACCCGTGATATTTTAACACCGTATTTTGAAAATTCAAAATTAAAGCCAAAAGCCCGTGACAAACAAAGCGTCAGAATTTAGAGTGAAGTCGGGCTCAGAGCCACGCTCAGACATTCCCGTCCTCAGCTGCCCCAGCGCCACAGCCAGCCTGGTCTCGATTTACGCATTTGCTGCTTCGCTCACCGTGGGCTCTTTGCATTAATTTTTGTTGTTTAAATAATCATTAAAATGTCAGTGATCTTGGCCACTGTTTTGTGCCCAGGTAAGGGCCTTGCTCACCTCACCCCAGCCCAGCCCGGCTAGGGGGCTGCGGCCCCTCCCACCTCCGGGCGCCCCCTGAGCGGTCCCCTAGTCTGGGGACGTGTGGACGGCTCAGTGAGGGGATGCAGTGGCAGAAGGGAAGAGCCACGCCTTTCCAGAAAGTTCTGCGGTTGGGGGTTCCCGCCAGTTCAGCCTGGCTCAGGGCACGGCTCCTTTTCTGCTACGGGGCAGGCAGGGCCCTTGCACAGAGGCAGCTGGCACCCTGTCTCGGCACCTTGACAGAAATCACCAGGACACTGATGGGGTCGGTGACCCCCAGCCTCCTTGGGCCGGGCAGAGCAGGCCCTCAGCGCTTCCTTGCCTAGGAGCCCCTCGACGCCCCACTGCAGGGGCTTGGGTGGGGCTCAGGGAGGAGGAGGTGGGGCTGGGACTGGGCCCCTCTGGGTTGGAGATGAGGCTGGTGGGCACGGGCGGGTAGGCCGCTGTCCGCTCCTGGGCCCGGCTACCCCGGGGTGCACCCTCTTCCGAGGTGGGAGCCATCTGGGGAGGGAAGACCGTCCTCCTGAGGGGCTTCAGGGGCAAAGCGCCGAGCCGAGGTACTGGATGAGATCTCGGGGAGCAAGTTGTCCTGCTCGGCGCCAGGGAGAACCCCTAACTGGAGAGGGAAGGGGGTCCACGGTTTCCCGAGCGTCCCTGCGGTCAGGCTGGGCTGTGAGGCAGACCTTAGACTCTCCACGGACCAACGGGAGGCTGGGCCTCCTGGGCCTCCGTTTCCCCATCTTTGAAATGGGACCACAGCAGCTACTCTTGGCGGGGGTTCTCAGAGGAGGTGCTGTGAACAGGAGTCCTGAGGCCGCGGACCTACCAGGAGTCGCATGTGAGCTTTTACTGGAGCTCGCTGGGGCCAAGTTAGGATGGGGAGGGGGCCCCTGAGGATGGGAGAGGTGAGTGTAGCCACCTCGGGGCTGGACGCTGCGCTGGGAGGCGGGGCGGGGCAGACCTGCCCTCTGAGCCGACCCTGGGATGCTGCGCGCCCCTCCCCCGCCTCTGCCCCAGCGACGCCCTCTCGCCCCTGCCCCGCCCTCAGTGCACAGGTTCCACGTGACCGTGGCTCCCGGCACCAAGCTGGAGAGTGGACCCGCCACCCTGCACCTCTGCAATGACATCCTCGTCGTGGCCAGGGACGTCCCTCCGGCCGTCACGGGGCAGTGGAAGCTGTCGGACCTCCGGCGCTATGGGGCCGTGCCCAGCGGGTTCATCTTTGAAGGAGGGACCAGGTGTGGGTACTGTAAGTATGTGGGCTGTGGGGACCCTGGGCCGCGGGCAGCCCCAGACCTCCCGGCTTCCTGGCCCGACCGCGGTTCAGAGCCGACCCTCCTGCTTGCAGCTGGCCTCTCGGGGACACGGCAGGGTTATGTCTTTTAACGTCGAGTCCAGACCCTCAGCTGTCTCTGTTCTTGCTGTTGGAGGGTGGGTGCTTGGAGGCTGAGAGGAGGGCCCTCCCGCAGGAAGTCCCTGCAGGGGTCACCCGGAGGCAGCTCATGGGCCTACGTCCCAGGTCACAGAGCGTCAGAGCAGCTCAGGTTGGCTTTAAAAAAAAAAAAGGGGAAGAAGAAGAATAGATGCATTTATTGAGGATATGCTGAGAAACTCCGTAGTGGACCCGCCAGCTCCCTCGGCCCTCCCAGGCCGGACGTCACAGGTGGGGGCCGAATGCGAGGGCGCAGCAGTGAGGCAGGGGTCCCCAGGGCCGAGGTGGTGTCCGAGCTCCAGGGAGCTGGCCTCCAGGCCGGGAGGGGCGTGGTGGGAGTGGGGGATGTTCCAGTGCCCCCAGCCTGCTGTTCTCCGAGTTGGGGGCCGCTGTGGACCTGCTGTCACCGCGGGGAGCGAGAAGTCCCTTCCCTCCTCTCCAGAGGGGCCGAGCCTATCTGCGTGGCCTCCCCGGGCTCGCGGCCGGCCGAGTGCCTCCTGCTGAGCAGCTGGGCGGCCTCGAGGGCCACGGTCAGTGTGCTGGGCTGTGGGCTGTGCATCCCCACCTCCGTTCAGCCGGGACCCCGGTCAGGGGGATCATCGGCCCCTCCCTCGTGTGCAGGGTGGATGGAGGCTCTAAGCCGGGGGCGACCTCTCTCCACCTCCCCACCGCCGCAAAGGGGCATTAACCGCCCCCTTCTCTACCACCTGCAGCCTCATGAGAGGACGAAGATGGCAGGGGCCTACTGCAGGGTCTGGCGCACTCTCGGTATGGCCAGGATGGGGGTCCACCTGGCTCCGGGGCCCCGGTCATGCCTGGATTTCTCTGGACGGAGGACACGGTTGTGCTGCGTGCTGGGCATCTGGCGCCTTCATTCGGCAGGGGGTGTGTGAGGTGGGACAGGCTGATCCGGCCCAGCCGGGCAGCCCGCAGGGCCCCGCCTTTGAGGGGACAAGATGTGAGCTTCAAAGGCGCTTAGCAAACAGGTGAACAAGCAGGTGAGGGCCAAGTTCCTGCTCAAGGCAACAAGGTGTCTGTAGCCACTGAATTGTATGATGCTCCCTGGTCCTGGGCTTGGGGGAGGTTAAAAGCTTGGAGAGGCAAAGAGAGGCAGGGAGGGGGGATGTAGCGGAGGCGTAGGTGGGCCTCTGGGGCGGGCAGTTTGGCGCAGTGGCCCTGGAGCTGGTGGGGTGGCCGCGGCCAGCGTCCGAAGGGCCTTGACCGCGGCTGGGCCTGTGCATTTCCCACCTGGAGTTTTTGAGCAGGAGCGAGGGGTGAGCACAGCTGTTGGCCTGCCTGCCTGGGCTGTTGTGGAAGGGCCTGCCTGCCTGGGCTGTTGTGGAAGGGCCTGCCTGCCTGGGCTGTTGTGGAAGGGCGCACGGGACATTGGCCAGAGTCCTTTCTGCTGGACAAGCCCTGGGCCACCTCGTCTTTGGTACATTAGAGGTGACAGCAGCGGGTGGTGCAGGGGACCCTGGCCCAGCTTTGTTTCCCTCCCTTGCGTGGCTGGCCGGGAGCCGCAGGTCACAGCGTACTTGGCACGTGGCGGCCCTTCCCTTCCGAGATCTCCTCCATGGGGGACCCTGGAGCTGCTGGGGGCACCCCGGGCAGGGTGGGGGGAGCGACCAGCGTCCTGGCTGGAACTGTGGAATCCCTGAGCGCTGAGGCTCAGACAGGCTGGCTTGTGACGGGTTCAGACCTGGGGTTGGCGCTGGCGTGTGCCCTCGAGCGGGCGCAGGCCAGGACGACCGGTTCCTTGGAGACCGTTTTATTTGCCCGGACATACTGTAATAGAGCCCTCTGGATATTTTTCCCCTGAGGCCTCAGAGTTGAAAATTCCGACTCTTGGGGTGGGTGGGCTCCTTCTGCGATCGTCAACAATTCCAGGCATCGGAGCAGCGCTTCGTGCGAGGGCAGAAGCTGAACCTCGAGCCGCTGTGCCTTCCCTGGGTCCCCAGCGTGAACTGTGACGGGGCCGCCCTGGTGCTTCTGCCCGAGGCCTCGAGTTAGCTCCGTCCACAAACCCGGGCGGATCTGCCTTGACCTGCAGGCCGGACATTCTCCCTCCCGCTGAGGGACCCTGGACCGAGAGAGAGTCCCTCTTGGGCATCCTCATCTCTCCTCCAGGCTGTCTGGAGGCCCCTGGCCAAACCCACCCGGTCAACAGTGATCCAACACGGTGGTGGGTGGCTAGGACAGCCCTTCCCGACCCTCTGCCCCCGGCAGGTCCCACTGAGCTCCGTTCTCTTCCCGGGACAAGCTTGCCGCCGCTCTGCTGGTTTAAGCCAGTTTTTAGGCTGTTACCGGACTCGATGCAGGGCTGGGTGGGAGGGGACGGTGCACCGCTGTGCGTGTGGTCAGAGCGCCAGGCCGCTCAGGACCCGGGCCGTCCTGGGAGGAGGGCGGCTAGTTCAGGTCCGGGAAGGGGTGTGAGTTAGCGTCCTGGGGCCACGTAGCAAATGACCACAAACCGGGGCCTTAGAACAACACAAATTTGTTCCTTCCCCGTTTCGTTCAAAGTCAAAGTTGGGGAAGGGCCGAGCTCCCTCGGGAGCTCCAGGGGAGGGTCTTCCCTGCCTCTCCCAGCTCCCGGGGGGCCAGGTGTTCCCGGGCGTGTGGCCGCGTCTCTCCCGTCTCTGCCCCGGCGTCACGGGGCGTCTCTGTAGGACACCAGTCGTTGGGTTTAAGGCCACCGCACACTCCGGGATGGTCTGTCTGAGAGCCTTCACTTGAGCACGCCTGCAGAGACCCTTTTCCAAATAAGGCCACAGTCATAGGCTCCAGGATGTGAACCTGTGCTTTGCGGCCACCGTTCAGCCCGTGACAGGGGTCACCTGACCTGTGAAGGCGCCAGCATTCAGATCTCGATGAGTCTGTGGGCACCGGGACAGAGAGGGGGTTAGAGTCACCAGAAGGTCCTGGAGGGTTTTGGATGTAAGGAATCAACATCTTCTCCCCTGGGGCAGGTCCCAGCCTGGACCCTGGGCCCCCCAGGCCACATCCCCCGGGCCCTCAGCCTCAGACCACTCCAGAGAGCAGTAACTCGACCCTGGCCCCCTTCACCCATCCTGAGACGTCGGTGACTGGATGTCAGGAGAGGGCCCTGGAGAGTGTGGAGGAGGGGTCGGGCAGGTGTGACCAGGACCTGGCAGGTGTGCGGGCGGCTCCGTGTGGCTCTGGGTACCGCGTGGGTGGACGTGTCCTCTGTGTGGCCTCCACATGGACGGCAGCCTGTTCAGATTATTCGGACGGGGGTTGGGCTTGGTGGCCGGGAGCTTGAGGTCCCCCAGCGTGGCCCGATTCTCTGTCTCTGGGGTGGTCACGGCCCACTGTGTGTGTTTAGGGCTGCAGGGCAGGGGCAGGGCATGCTGGTGAGGGTGGCACAGAGATTTGGGGGCCCTTCCCCACCAACAGACTCAGCAGGCAGGGAGAATGGTGGGCCTGGGAGAGGGGGGGGTCTGTCCGGGGCCTGGAGCCCAGGGAGGGCTTTGGAGAGGGCCAGGGGGCATTTGAACAGGGCCTAAGCATGAATGGAAGTTTCTAGGATGAGGGGCCCCCGAGGAAGTCCCCGTCCTTTACATTGGCAGGTCCTGTCAAGGGCACTTCAAGGGCATTTCCACATCCATAGGAGCCGGCTGCGGACACAAGGATCGGGGTCCTCGGATGCGGAGGAATTCAGCAGGTGGTGGAGGGCGGGAGTCCAAGGCCGGCCCCTGAGTCTGTGCAGCCCGCTCCCCTCTCCTTCTCCCGGCTCCTCGGGGTCCAGGCCACCCTGTCAGCCCCTTGGGGTGCAGTGAGCAGTTTTAAATGATTCTTTTTATTTATTTATTTATTTATTTATTTATTTATTTATTTATTTATTTATTTATTTATTTATTTATTTATTTATTTATTTATTTATTTATTTATTTATTTATTTATTTATTTATTTTTGGCTGTGTTGGATCTTCGTTTCTGCGCGAGGGCTTTCTCCAGTTGCGGCAAGCGGGGGCCACTCTTCATCGCGGTGCGCGGGCCTGTCACTGTCGCGGCCTCTCCCGTTGCGGAGCACAGGCTCCAGACGCGCAGGCTCAGTAGTTGTGGCTCACGGGCCCCGTTGCTCCGCGGCATGTGGGATCTTCCCAGACCAGGGCTCGAACCCGTGTCCCCTGCATTGGCAGGCAGATTCTCAACCACTGCGCCACCAGGGAAGCCCTTAAATGATTCTTATATGTGAGTAGAGGATGAAGCTCTGAACTAGGGAGGGACCGTCTTGCTACGCCTGTCCCGCTCTGAGAAGCCCTTAAGTGCCTCTTTTGGGCCTTTGTGGTCCAAATGCTGGTCTCGCTGGAACTGCTGGAGCCCTGGTCTTGAAGCCCAGGAATCTTGGGGAGGAGGGAATGTGTTCAGGGGCTTCTCTGTGGCCTGCACTGGGTGAGGGGTTGGAGCTGGGAGCACACGGCTAGGAAGACTCAGCCTATGTGAGAGGACAGAAGGCGTTTAGAATCCTCGGGGGCACGAGGGGAGCCGGGGAGGGCCACAGACCCCAGCCCGGGAGCGTTGGGGAGGCCCTCTGGAGGTGAACCTGAGTGGGGCCTCTGCAGGGTGAATAGGAGTTGGCCCAGCCGCCGAAGGTAGGGAGGGCTGGGGGGAAGAGAAAAGGAGCTCCAGCCGTACGTTAAGCGCGGCTGGGTGACGGGAACAGTGTGTGCGGGGTGGCAGAGGTGAGGTAAGAGGAGGAATCTGGACCAGAGCTTGCACTGTGTTCCCAGGGTAGCAGGGAGCCATGAAAAGTGCTCGAGCAGGACGGTGCCACCCACAGATGTGTTGAGGCGATAACTGTGGCCCCAGGGTGCAGACGGGATGGAGGCAGGGGCCGTGAGTGGGCGCGAGATGTGGTCCCGCTGAGGCAGGGTCCTGCTGTGGGCAGCAGCTGGGCGGGTGGGCAGGGCCTGTGGGTTCAGGAATGTTAAGGCGGTGAGTGAGAGGGGCAGGGAGGGAGGGCCAGCCTGGGGTGGGCGGGGAGGAGGGCGAGGTGAGGCGAGGGTCCCAGCAGGGTGGGCCTGGGCTGAGCGGTGCAGTGCTTTGCCCATGGGGGTGGGGCAGGCGTCCCAGGCAGGGTTGCAGCCCGTGCAGAGGCCCCGTCGAGAACCTGTTCAGGTTTATACTTGGAGATTGAGTCTCCCCTTGGGGTCTAGGGCCCCTGTCACATTTCTGACACGTTTGTGGTTGATTTCAGCCCTCTGCCCCGAAGTCTCTGCTCTGGGGGTGGGAGTTGGGCCCGGAATCTGTCACCCTTTTGTACTCCACTATGGCATTTGCACACGGGGATGGTCCAGGGAGGTGACACTCAGGGTGTCCAGGGAGGCCTCAATTGCACAGGGCCAGGGAGAGATGGGGCTGGGGTGATAGTCACCCCAAGAGACCCCCCTGCAGGGCCCCATACTTTGTGGGGTACTAGGTCCTCACACCAACCCTATGTGGTGTGTGCACATCGCCATTTTACAGACAGGGAAACTGAGGCACGGAGCTGTCCATGAGTTGCCCTGGCCTGTCCCTCTGAGTGTGGTGGAGCCGAGGCCTGGCCCTGGGGGGACCTGACTCCACACTGCGTGCCCTGCTGTGCTGCCAGCCAGCCCAGCACCTGCCTGGCACTGGGGTTAAGTGGGGCAGGACCAGACACTTTTCAGCTCTCAGCAGACTCGGGGATTCCTTTTTGGGGTGTTTTGCCTCAGTCTGTTTCCTCCTAGGCAGAAAAGCAGGCGCCGTGTGTCCTCCTGTCCTTGGGGACCTGCAGGGTGGCCTCTTGGGACCATCTGGACGTGATGGCATGCGAGCCTCATCCCACATCTCCAAATGGGAGATGCCCGCTGTGTGTGCAGGCGGTGTTGTCGGGGCAGGCGGCTGGCATTTAGCAGCGGCCGTGAGGATGTGAGGTGCCTGCACTTCGTGGCTGCCTCCTGCCCGGATGGGGATGGGAGGGGCTGAAGAGGGTGGGGAGATGGCTCGCTCGAGGCTGGGACAGAGCCTGCTTCCCGGAGGAGTTGTTGTTTGTTTTCGTGTTACTGTGGCAAAATACACATAACACAAAATGTACTATTTAAACCACTTTTAGCATGTAGTTCAGTGGCAGTGAGCCCATTCACGCACGTGGTTCTGCCCCCATCACCACCACCATCCCCAGAATCTTTTCATCTTCCCGAGCCCTGTCCCCATTAAACACTCTCTCCCCATCCCCTCTCCCCGCCCAGCCCTGCACCCTTTATTCTACTTTCTGTCTCTGAGTTTGGTGACTCTAGGGACCTCCTATAAATGGCATCATGCAGGATTTGTCCTTTTGTGACCGGCTTGTTTCACTCAGCGTAGTGTCCTCAGGGTTCATCCACGTTGTAGCAGGTGTAGCAGGAATTCCCTTCCTTTTTAAGGCTGAATCAGATTCCGCCGTATGGATGGACCACATTCTGTTTCTCCATCCATCTGTCGAGGGACGCTTGGATTGCTTCCGCATTTTAGCTATTGTGAATGAATGGTACTATGGACATGGGTATGCAAATATCTCGTCAAGACCTTACTTTTAATTCTTTTGGGTGTGTGCCCAGAAGTAGAATTGCTGGATCAGATGGTGGTTCTCTGTTTAATTTTTTGAGGATCTGCCACACTGTTTTCCACACGACTGCCCCATTTTACATTCCCACCAACGGTGTACGAAGGGCCCAGTTTCTTGACATCCTCACCGGCACTTGTTTTCGGTTTCGTTTTAGTTTTCTTTTTCTTTGTTGTTTAAATAGTAGTCCTCCTAGTGGGTATGAAATGAACAGGTGAAATTTAAAACTTCATTTCGAATGAACTTATTTCATTGAACTTTGCTTCTTTCTCCCCAAATAAGGGCAGAGACTAATGAAACATTAATTACTAGATGTTTTACTCTATTAGGAAACTCTCTGCAAAATAATATCCCAAGGGGCTCAGTTAGCTGTGCCAACTTTCTGACTGATAATCAGTGCTGTCTGGACTTGAGCTTTCTAGAAACTTCTCAGCAGGAAAGTCCTCCAACGCCTTCAGACTCTGTCCTCGACTGGACTTCACTGTGGGGTCTTTGTCAGCAGAGGGTGGAATGCTTGTTCTCTGAGGAGTCGGGGACTGAGCTCTTAATAGGGTCCAGTGGCAAAGGTCTGGACACTGGAGATTAAAGACTAACTTCAGATGGGAATCGGCCGGGATCTAACTGGGCTCATTGAGCGTTTGAAGGAAGGCTTTTCTTTCTCACGGCTGGAGAATCTTTGAGTTGAACACGATGCTTTTCCACTGGAGATATTTATAACGCGGGCGAGTTTTGCTGCACCCCTGAGGATCCACAGCGCCTGTGTCCGTGAACCCACAGGCGGCTGTTTCCTGCTCCGCAGGACTCTCTCCTCCGTCTGTTAATTTCCCATGTTACTTATTGCTGCGGGACAGACACCCCAAACTTAGTGCTGTTTCATGGCTTGCGATTCTGTGGGTTAGTGGTCTGGGCAGGGCCCTCAGGGCTCTCTCTGCGCCACATGGTGCACTGGGGTCACTCGGGCAGTGGCGTTTGGTGGGTGGCCTCAGGCACGGCCTGGGGCCCTGGTGCTGGCTGTTGGCCGGGACGCCTCAGTTCTCCTCCGGGGCCTCGCCCTCCAGCAGGACAGACGGGTTTCTCACAGGGTGGCTGGTTCCAAGAGAGCAAACGTGGGGGTCTCCAGCCCCTAAGACCTCGGCCCCAAACCCAAAGGAGCGTCCCTCGGTTACTTCCTGTGGCGCAGACCCCGGGAGAGGGGAGCGGCCCCGCCTCGGGGTGGAGGCTTCACGGACGCGGATGAGAGGAGGCAGGGGGGGCGTCGTGACAGTGACCACACCGGTACAACGTGGCAAAACGGGTCCAGGCCCTAGCTTGCCTCCCCTCCCCCAAAACAGACAAGCAAACAAGAAATGCGGGGAGCCCTTCCGTGGGGAGGGGAGGGGGCCTGGCTGCCTCCACGCCCCCCTTTCCATCCACACTGAGCGCGGGGGTCTCCTGGGCGCCTGGCCCTGGGTTAGACACAGGGGACTGCGGACGACTCAGAAGTGGTCCTGCCTCAAGGTGCTGGGCCTGGCGGCCGGGACAGCATCAGACCCAGGAGGTAAAGGGTCGCGGGGTCTGACCCAGAGGAGGTGTCCCCTGAAAGCATCACCGGGTGAACCGTCAGGGGTCAGGGGTCAGGAAAGGCCATGTTCCCCGAGCAGAGTCTCACCAGGCGAAGGGGTGTTACGGGTGACTGAGGGGAGTGGTGGAGGGGGATGGCCGCCCCGGGGGAGGTGTGGCAGGCGGGCCGGGCACACTTAGGGAGCTTGTTGCCCCCAAAGCCTGGGGTCGGGGGGAGAGCCACGGGGCAGCAAGAGGTCGCCGCTGGGTCCGGGAGGCCTTGTCCCTTGGTCGTGAGGCTCAGGCGGCCCCCCAGAGACACACGTCCCCCCACAGGAGTCCCTGGAGCCGCCGCGGACGCTGGGTGGCGGCCGGCTCAGGCTCGCGAGCTCACAGACGCCCGTGGAATGCCACCGGCTCCGCTCCCCCCGTAATGTGGTTTTTTATAGTCGGGGGACTGACTGTGCCGAGGCCTCTGCCAGCTGACCGTAAGCTCCGGATTAGAGGCCTGGCCCCGGGGAGCAGGGGTGGCCGGGACGGGGCCTCCTCCCCGCCCGCCTGCCATCGGCCAAGGTCCCGGGCTCGAGTTCTAGGTTGGGAGGGACCACCCGCCAACCCAGCCCCTCCGGGCAGCGAGCCTCGTGGGTGCCCCTGGGGGCCCCCAGGGTGGGCCTGGCTCTGCTTCTGGTCAGACGCTCCGTGGTGCCAGGACATGGCCCCTCTCTGGGCGTCCGCTTCCTCGCCTCTCGAGCAGGCGCGTCACCGGTTTGGGCCCTGGTGGCCGCCCAGGGGCACGGCGGCCTCGCCACGTGTGGGACTGGCCCGGGTCCCTGGGATTCGGTGCCGGCGGGCGTGACCAGGACGGTTTTAGTGTGCCGCTTCCCCGTCTCCCCCGGGCACCCTCCTTCCAGAGGGAGCAGGCCTCTCTCCGGGCAGAGGGAGGAGGGCGAGGCACCGAGGGATTCTTGTGTGGTGACACCACGCCGGGCATCCAGCCCCCGTGACCCGGTGTCCCCATTCACTCGGCCGCGGGACTTCATTCACGCTGGCGGGGCTCCGGCCCAGCGCAGGGCCCTGCGGCCGCTCTCCGCCCTGGCGTCTTGCAGGCCCACGTGCCCCCTCCACCCGAGCCCCCTGGGCTGGGATCCCAGCCGGGCCTCCCCTCTGTCAACGCAAATAATCAATAAACCATCAATGATAAGAATAGAAAAGAGTTTTATCGGAGCCACACTGAGGACTAGCCCGGCAACCTGCTTCCCAGACGACTCCGGAAAAGCAGGGCTTTCAGCACAGTTTTATATCTTGTCAGAACAAAGAACATCAAAGAAGTCAGGGTGACATTTCTTCAAGGTTTCAAAAAATAATAAAAATAAAAAAACAGACCAGCGCGTACACAGCGAGTCAGCGTGGCCTTGGCACCTGGGAGGGAGGCTTACCGTCGAAGGAGGAGCAGCGTTGGTGCCCAGGAGGAGGGGCATTTATTTAATCTTTATGTTTAACATGGACCGTCTTTACTGCGGGTGGACGTGCCCTTTTCTCTAATAATTAAAGCAGATGTACAATTTGATAGACCACAAATAGGCTATTTAGTTAGCATCGAATTCAAGTGAACTCGTGTATAAGCCACGATGACTTTCCCGTATCTCAGTACGTAAACGTGTCTTTTATCACCTCTGTGGGTGGGAGCCCCGAGGCTGGGTCTCAGCCCTGCAACTGCGCACGAGGGGCTCCAGTGCCCCCCACCCAGAAAACGAGCCCAGGAAGAGGGGAGGGGCTTTGAGTGGGCCAGGCTGCTTCGTCTGCAGGGCAGGTGCCACCGCCTGTGTTTTGCCAGCTCCCCCTCACCACAGCCCGGGTGAGGAAACCAGGTCTCGCAGCCGCCCTCCTGGATGTGCACCGGCCGCCCACCCCTCAAAGGAGCGTGGGCCAGAGGGAGGGGCTGCTGGGCTCTCCATGCAGCCGGGATGCCCTCCTTGGCCTCCTCCGTGACACCCATCCTCCAGAAGTCGCCCCAGCTCCTCACGCCAGCCCGGGAGACGAGAGATGGCTGACAGCCGGGACCAGCGGGCAGGACGCCCTCTCCCACCTTGCTGATGCCGTGCAGCCGGGACTCGGGCCGGGATGGTGCCCTCAGGCCTGGGAGAGCCGGGGTGTGGCTGGGCCTCCTGGATGGCTCACGTCACCACAGTGCCGAGGGGACATCGTCGCGGTGCTCGGGGATGGCTCACGTCACCACAGTGCCGAGGGGACATCGCCGCGGTGCTCGGGGATGGCTCACGTCACCACAGTGCCGAGGGGACATCGCCGCGGTGCTCGGGGATGGCTCACGTCACCACAGTGCCGTGGGGACATCGCCGCGGTGCTCGGGGGGAGGTCTCACGGGTTGGCTCAGGCTTCTGTGGGCAATCCCCACCCAGCGGCCCTGAGCCCACCCTGCAGGGGCCCCACCGACCCGAGCTCTGGCCAGGCTGACACCAGGGTCTGTCCTCCCTCTGCAGGGGCTGGGGTCTTCTTCCTGTCCTCGGCCGAGGGAGAGCAGATCAGTTTCCTGTTCGACTGCATTGTCCGCGGCATCTCCCCGACCAAGGGCCCCTTTGGGCTGCGGCCTGTTCTCCCAGGTGGGTGCCGGAGGTGGGGAGCCTGGCCTGGCGGGAGGGTCAGGTGGGCTGCTTGATCTCAGGCTCCAGGGGGCGTTCGCACCCGTACAGCCCCTCCTCCACGGGGTCTGAGCTGCTGGGACGCTCAGAGGCCGAGGCTTCCGGTTGGGACAATTACTGTAGCTGCACCAGGTGGACCAGGAAGAGGCCCGAGCCCGGGAACCCGAAGACCTTCCGAGCCGGCCCGTCTCCCAGACCTGGGCGGGGCCCTCGCCTGAGGTCGCTGAGGTCAGGACTGGCTCCGTGGGAGCCAGAGTTCGGGCTGGAAGTCTCCTTGTGAGCTGGGGTCTCAGCGCATCGGGTTGGTAGGTGCCAGGGCTGCATGAGCTGGCCTGGTCTTCTCTCCCACTTCCCTGGCTGAGGCTGGGACACTGCTCTTCAAGAGTCCTGGACCAGGGATGGCGCTGGACCGCGGAGGGCCACGCTACCTGGGCACTTCCTCCCACAGGGTGAGGTCAGCCCTCCCCTCGGGGAGGGCGGGGAGGCCCAAGCCCATGGGAGGGACAAAGGATGGTCCTTGTCATTGCAGCTTCCTTTGACCGAGGCCCTCCGGGTGGGTGGTACCCAGGGTCACCGATACTCCCCTCGCCCCAGTGAGGCAGTGCTTGTCCCCTTGTCCAGGTGGGAGACCAAGACCTGTGGCTGGGCATCAGGTGGTCAGTGAGCTCACATCCGTGGCCTCCTTGCGTGGGCACCATAGCCGGGTCGGGGGCAGATGGACCTCCTAGGGAGGCAGGGGCTGGCGACGTGCCAGGTCCCCTTTCTCCCAGCGTGGGCCCCTCAGCCCCGCAACCCCCCAGGCGGGCCCGGGGGGGCGGGGTGGGGAGGAAGGAGGCAGCTCCTGTGACCAGAGCCTCGCCGCCCGGGCTCTGCTGGGTGGTGCGGCAGCGCCCTCTGCTGGCGGCTTCCTGCATTGCAGCCGCAAGTAGTGGTGTGGGTGGCGGGGATCGGAAGGGGGCTGGCGTGGATGGGGCGGGTGTGGACAGCTGGGGTGTGGACAGCAAGAAGGGTGTAGACGGGGCTGGTGGGTCCCTGCTCGCTGAGCCTGGCCGGTGTCGTGTTGAAGCCTGTGATCTTTGGGGACTCTTGAGATGTGGCCTCCACGGGGTCAGCAGCCTTAACACTCTGAGATTTGGGGGTGTCTTCTCAAGCTGACCGCTGCTCGGTCAGACCCACTTGGACACCAAGGCCCAGAGGCAGGACCTGCCTCACATACAGTGGGGAGGGGGAAGGGGAGAAGTTAGAGTTCCGGGGTCCACCCTGCCCCAGGCGTGTCCTGTGCATTCCCACCTTGGTCCCATGGCACGTGGCGTGCACTATCTCTGCTCCCACATTTTGCAGTCATGGCTGTGAGGTTCAGGGAGGGCAAGTGGTGGGGCTGTGAATTCGTCCAGTGCCAGCGCCCTGCTGCCTCACCAGCAGCAGGAGGGTGTGCCAGTGTCCTGACCCCCTGCAGGGACTGCCCGCTTTGGGGCACGGGACATCTGCTGGCGGTCGGGGGGGCTGTCCTTGGGCCCAGGACACAGGATGATGGCCGGGGACCTGGACGGGGGTGGTTTGGGTGCCCTGAGCTTGGTGTCTGGCAGCTGGGGTGCTGGCGTGGGGAGGAGCTGGGGCTCCCAGGGGCTGTGTCGTGGTGTTGTGACTGGACCGAGGCCCGCACGGCCCTGGCAGTGCTGGGGTAACTGTGATGTCCTGAGCAGTGGGTGGGCCGCTGGGACAGGGCTGGGGCCGCCTCCTGGCTGACTGTCCTCTCTGCTGCAGACCTGAGCCCCGGGGGCCCTGCCGTGGAGGAGCGAGTGGCCCAGGAGGCCCTGGAAACCCTGCAGCTGGAGAAGCGGCTCAGCCTCCTCTCCCACTCCGGCTGGCCGGGCAGCGCAGGTAGGGCCATGGCCTGGGCCGTGAGGGAGGGCCAGCGGCCCTGGGGCCGGGGCTGCCCCTTTAAGGCAGCCTCCCAGCTCCTGTTCGTTCATTCATGCCCCTCCCTCTGTTCGTCCATTCGTTCTCTCGCTCTGGCTTGGATGCTGACTGTAAGCATGGTGCCGCCATGGGTGCCGGCTGGCGGGTTGGGTTTGAATTCCTTCCCAGCCACCGGGGTGTGGCCTGGTGAGGCTATGGCTTCACCGTCTGTGCCCACACAGAAGGCTCAGGGGTGCTGGCTGCTGGGAGCGAGGCCCCTCAGCTGCTGCGGTTCGCGGGGAGACGGACGGAAAGGGCCGGCAGCCCCTCGAGGGGACGCTGCAGCTCCCGGGGGTTGGGGGGTGGGGGGCTGCACCGGGGTCTCCTGGGCCAGAGGCGGGGGAGCTCTGCGGGCCCTCTGTCCTGTGCGATTGTCGCCAGTCCCACGGGTGCAGGGTGGGGACGGCGGCCTCTCCGTCCAGGCCCCTAGAGCCGGGGGCTCAGGTGTGCACGGGCCGCCACCTTCCTGGAGGAGGGGCTCACGTCTGGTTCCCAGGGGGACGGCAGGGAGGGGACTGGTGTGGACGAAGGGGCCGTCCTGGGTGACACTGGGCGTGGAGGTCCAGGCAGGGCGTGGGTGAGCCGTCCCAGGGTGGCGACTGGAGACTAGAGAGCGCAGGCCCTCAGCAGGGCGGGGGCGTGCGGGGACTAGACGTCAGCTCCCACCGAGGCTCCCCAGCCCACCCCGGGCAGCCGAGCCCCACAGGAGTCTCAGCCCCCGACTCTCCGCTCAGGGGACGACCGCAGCCTGTCCAGCTCGTCGTCAGAGGCCAGTCACTCGGACGTCAGCGCCAGCAGCCGGCTCGCGCCGTGGCCAGAGCCGTCCCCGTCCTCGGTGGGCGTGTCGCCGGAGGGTCTCGGGCTGGCGGCCGCCCAGGCCCCCGGGGAGGCCGCAGCGGGTGCCTCGAGGCCACCCCCCAGGCCGCTGCGGCCACGGCAGCTGCAGGAGGTCGGCCGCCAGAGCTCCTCGGACAGCGGCATCGCCACGGGCAGCCACTCCTCTTACTCGGGCAGCTTCTCGTCCTTCGCAGGCAGCAGCCTGGACGTGTGGCGCGGGGCCGACGAGCTGGGCTCCCTGCTCAGCCTGCCGGGAGGCGGGGCACCCGAGCGCAGCCTGTGCGCCTGCGCGCCCGGGGCGGCCGAGTACCAGGTGCCGGCGGCGCCGCGGCCGCACTACGACACGCCGCGCAGCGTGCGCCAGGCGGCCCGGGACCAGCCCCCCGCCACACAGGGCAGCGCCAGCGACGGAGCCGCCGGGGACTCGGGCGGCCGGCCGTCGGCGGGGTGTCCCTCCGGCTGGCTGGGCGAGCGACGGCGGGGACAGGCGACAGAGGCCCCGTCGGGGCCAGGCGAGCCCTGGGAAGTGGGCGCTCCCCACGCGGGGCCCCCTCCGGCTCTCTTTTCCGCGTGTCCCGTCTGCGGAGGACTGAAGGTAAATGCCCCTCCCTGAGGGCGGCGGCTGCGGGGTGGGTGGTGCCCTCGTGGGGCTGCCCTCGTGCCGTGGGGCAGCCGGGACCGGGCTCGGTGGGGCGGCCTGGGGGCCCAGCCTGCAGGGAGGGCCGCGGACGCAGCTGGAAGTGCGTTCTGGAAGGTGGGAGGCTGGTGGGGGGCCGGGTCGGGGGCAGCAGAGCCCAAGGACCAGGTGCCCAAGTCACACAGGAGCCTGAGACTAACCTCCCTGCGCGTTGCGTTGTGTGTCCGAGGGGCTTCACCTGCTTGCGTGCACAGGTGGTCTGTCCTCTGGGGGGTCGCTGAGGCTCAGGAGGCCCCGGGGACTGGTGCGGGTCTGGCTCTCGGGACCCCGGGACCCCGACGGCTCACTCACAGCCGCCGCTTCCTGAACCTGCGCGCTCCAGGGGGAAGGGCAGGGTCGGGGTCACTTGCCAGGAGCCCCGGGACAGCGTGGGCAGCGGGCGCCCCCCTCCGCCCCCCTGGCTGAGCCAAGGGCTGGTGGTCAGGACCAGAGGATGCAGGGCTCGGGCCGTCCGTTCGCATTCAGGGGCCCCAGGCACTGCCGGTGGGTCGCCTCCGGGCGTCGTGCTTCTTCCACGCCCTCCGTGGTCGGCCTGCTCGCCTGCATGGATTTTGGCTGTGTGGCCTGGTTTGTCCATTCGCGCTACGATTCCAGACGCCGCCGTGGAAGGCGAGGCCCGTGTCCGTCCGATCTGGGCTCCGGCCGGCTGCGTCCCGCACACAGCTCACCTGTAACTGTTTCGCTTTGTACCTTCACTGTTGGCTGAAGCCGTTTGTTGCTCTTCACATGTTTAAAACCTGACACTGTTTGTAATACATTCTTAGACTGGAAATAAAATTGTTTTTTCTTATCGTCTTGTCCTTTTCCATGTGGCCAGTTCTGTCCACCTCCCACCCTGGCCCTCCCAGTGGGACCTTTAACTGTCTCTGAAATCCAGGGGCTCGGCCTCCCTTGGCCTGTGGGTCACAGAGCAGGGAGAGGCCTCGCCTGTCTGTTCAGCCTTAAGCCTGAACACGCCGGAGGCGTGAACAAGGAGAGCAGCCTTAGCACACAGGCCTTGCGCACGTGTGCATGTGTGTGGTGTGTGTGCCAGCGTGTGATGTGTGCACGTGAGTGCTTTCATTTGCATGCATGTGTTCTGTGCGTGAGACGTGCACACACGTGTGACATGCAATGTGCATATGTGTCATGGCGTGCGTGCATTTGCATGCACTTGTGTGTGGCATGTGCACATCCTGTGTGCACATGTGTTACATGTGTGGTGTGATCTGTGCTTGGGTGCCAGGTGTATGCGTGTGCCCATGCACGTGTGTGGCCTGTGTGATGTGTGTGCACACGTTCACTGGAGACCACAGTGCGGTCCTCAGTGGTCCCTTAGGCTCATGCAGGTGGCTCCCTGTGTCCAGTGAGGGTGGACACCCTACCTCCTGGGCCAGTGAGGGTCCTGGCTCTGAGCCTGGAGCACCCCCCCCCACCCCTAGTCTTCCCTGCGTGGGCGGCAGAGCTCCAGGGACCCCATCAGGGCCCCCCTGCACATCCCGGGAGGCCACATCCCACCCTGTCACACCCATTTCACCCTGTTCACCACCCTGTTAGAGAGCCGGGGGCCCAGGTCCCTGCGGACCCTGAGGACCGGGGTTCTGGCCAGGCTCCTGCAACACTGCAGTGGAGGGAAAGGCAGGCTTTGGGGGCCGAGCTGGGGCCCTGCCCGCCGGCTGGGTGGCCCCAAGCAACTCACTACCCCTGTCTGAGCCTCCTGCGTGGATAGGACGACAGTCCTGCCTGCCTGGGCCCCGAGGGGCCTGGTGAGATGTTGGATGTAAGTGCTCGGTAGCTGCCTGTCAGCGGGGCTCGACACACCGCTCCTGTCGCCTCCCCAGAGGGACCCACCAGCCTTGTTGCGAAAGAAAGAGGCTGGGAGGTGCTGGTGCTGCGGGCTGTGGGGAGCGGCCCTGGAGGCCTGGGCGGCCCGCTCTGGCCAGAGCCCTCGTCTTCCAGGCCCAGCCCCGCTGCGCTCCCACGGGCCCTGCCCGCAGACGGCCCTCTCTCCACCAGGGCAGGTGGAGGCCCTGGTGGCCGAGGGACTTGCCCTCCATGTGAAGCCAGGGAGGGCTGGAGCTGGGCGTTTTGCCTGCCCCTGGCCCGTGCGGGTGCCCTGGCTGTGAGCTCTGGTCTCCTGGACCGAGGTCGATGGCCGGGACTTCAGGGAAGAGCCACCTGAGGGGCGAGGCGGGAGGGGTGGAGTGTGGGCCGCCCAGGTGAGGACTCGGGCGCGGTCGGAGGGGACAGGCTCTGGGCTGGAGGGGGCGTGGCCAGGGGCCTGGGCCCAGAGGAGGGAGGGGCACTCAGGAGGGAGGGGCCCTCCATGGGAGTGGCCACTGACCACCACGGCCCTTTGGGGAGGCGATGGGGCGGCTCAGGAGGAGGGCCTAGCCCCCAAGAGAGTGTGCCTCAGTTTCCCCTGCAGCCCAGGGCGGCCCAGGGGCACGGAGCCTCTCACCGGGTGCGGCCAGGTGGGCCGCCAGGATAGCCCCGCAGGAAGCTTTCGGCCTCATCCCCTATCTTTCCGGAGCTCACGGGGTGGGCCTCGCACCCCTGGCTTGGAACACCTGCTTCTGCACTCCTGGGGCCACCAGCTTCACTCCCCCTCCCTGGGGTGGGGTGGGCAGTGTGAGGGGGCTTTTCAGGTGCCAGGAATGGCAGGGCTGGGGGCAACCAGAGAGGAGTCCTCGCCTCCCCAGGCCCCGTGCACCCCCCTGCCCCCACCTGGCCCTGGCCCCCAGGGGGAGGGGACAGGAGGCGCCGCGTTTGCTCATCTCCCACGGCACGTGGTTTCGTCCTTTGGGTCTGACGCTGTGCCTGCAGGACTCGCCGCCGGCAAAGGAGGTGCCGTCTGTGGGTGGGGCTCTGAGCAGTTAGTGATGGGGGCTCCTGAGGGCAGTCGGCTCTTGTCCCAGGTGTTGGAGGTCAGACACGCCCTCCCCAAGTCCCCAAGCCTACCCGGGGGCCTTTACACAAGGTGATGGGTTAGGCCAGCCCAGGTGCCCAGCAGCCTGGCCGGGACCAGGGTCGAGGTGCTGTGTCCTGAGTTTGGGCAGCACCTTTGACCTCCCAGAGAGCAGGTCAAGCTTCTGCACCCTTATTCCAGCCCGCAGCCCCCCATGAGACCCCACTGCCGGGCTGCCCTCCTCAGAAGCGCCGGGGATGCTGGACCCTTTCCCGTCAGGTGCCCCCGGCCCTGGCTGGCCCATCTCCTACTGGGTTTGGGAGATGGAGGCTCAGGCAGCAGTGAATGTGCCAGCAGTGGGCCACCGTCCCTCCCTCCCGATCTGCCGGCAGACACTGCCCCCAGCTCTGAAGCCCCCAAACCCCCTTCCTTCTTGGAGTCTTTCTGCACCTCCAATCAGGCACCTCAAAGTGGCCACCCTGCAGTCTGGGGGGCTTGACCCATCTCACGGGGCCCCCAGGAGTGGCTCAACTGCGGTGCCCTGCTTAGAGCAGGCTGGCAGTGCCCGGGGCCAGGGGCGGGTGACGTGACAGCCCTCGTGCATCTCACGGCTACCAACCCTGCCACACAGCTGGCAGCGTGTGACACACGGCCACTGACACCGACCAGAGCAGCCAGGCCAGATCTGTCCTGGAGGCCCGAGCTGCCGACGCCTCGTCCCACATGGGTTTGTGGGTGTCAGGGTGGGCAGGGACCCCTGGAGAGGAGTTGGGCCCCTGGCTGGTCTCCCCGGCAGGTGGCCCCTTGTGGCTCTTGGGTAGCATGCTGGCTCTTGGGCTGGGTGCAGGGTGAGCGGGAGCTGGATGGACAGACTGACATGTGTTCTCCTTGGTCTAGGGAGCTGCTGCCTCACCCCCTGGGCTCCCGGTGATGCACTCAGGTAGGCCGTGGCTTTGGCACAGCCTCGGGACAAGGGACGTGGGGTCACAGTGGCCGCAGTCACAGCCCAGCCAGAAAGTCTGTGCCAGACAAGACAGCGGGGGATCCGTGGGAGGAGGGTGACAGCGGGGGATCCGTGGGAGGAGGGTGACAGCGGGGAGGGGTGACAGTGGACAGCAGGGCGGCAGTGTGCAGCCGGGTGAGCCCCGGCTGGGGTGGGGTGGGGCCAGGCAGCGAGTCGAGGACAAGGTGGCCGAGCGTGGCCAGCCTGCCCGGGACGGTGCGTGGTCAGAGCGGGCAGGGTCAGCACTGGCCTGGAGCCGCAGCCTTTAAGAGGGAACCTTGTCCTCCAGGTGACAGAGAACAGAGGTGATGATGGTCCGGGGACCCAAGAATGGGCAGGGGCATTGGTGACCTTGGTGAGAGGAAGCCCAGGCAGGGAGCCAGGGGGAGACGCGGGGTCCCCTTGGAGAAGCCCCGTTAAGAGGTGACGGCTGGGCAGATGCTGGCTCTGACCCAGGGGAAGGCCTGGGAAGCTGGGAGAGGCTGCAAGTCGGGGGAGGTTGGCCTCGGGTGGCGTGGCTGGAGGTCGGGGGTCTGCTCTGTGCCTCATTTTCTCGGTGGAGTAGAGGCCACCTCCAGCCTGGGCCGGGGTCTTTTTATTTCCTCTTCAGAGGTGCATGGTGCCGGTTTGGGGCTGGACCCTGTGGGCCAAGCAAGGCCCAGGCCCGTCCAGAGTGGAGGGCGCAGGAAGGAAAGGGCAAGGCCATGGGCATGCAGGGTCAGACAGGGGCCACAGGAAAGCCCCATGCCGGCCAGCCTAGGGTTCCCTGGGTCAGGATGGGGCCCTGAGGACCACTCCCTGATGACACTGGGCAGCGGGCATCCTGCCCAGATGGTCCTGGATGCCTCCTGCCTGCTGTCCACCCCCCCACTCCCCCTTTTACCCAGAGTGCGTGTTCCAGGGAACAGGCACGGGACAGGCGTCAGGATGTACCGGAGGACAAGGAACCTTTCCTCTGGGGTGGGGGGCCTGGGGGAGGAGGGGCCCTGGGTCTGGTGGGAGCAGAGATGAATCAGACCCAGGACAGCGTGGCCAGAGAGCGGTGATGACACCCAGTGTGGACGGGCCGGGTCTGCCCTGTGGCCAGGGAGAGGTCAGGACAGACCCACCCGATCTCTGCTTGGCCCAGAGGGTATTCGAGACAGCTCCCGAGACGCTGGCAGGAGGCTCAGTCTGAAGGATCAGGGAGGGAGATGGGAGGTAAAGGGGAGCCTGGGGGAGCCAGGGCTGGGGAGCAGCCGCCAGAGGGGCGCCCCTGCCCCCACAGACGCTGCTAGAGGCCAAGGCGGGACGGAGCAGCCTTGCTGTGCTGCCCGGTGTGACCCTGGAGATGCTGGGCTGCCCAGAACCCTCCACCCCGCCTCCTGCTTCCACTGTGGAAAATGCGGAGCCAGCCCTAAAGCTAGCTGCTGAGTCACGGGGAGCTTGTCCACGTGACCTCAGGTCACGCCACAGCCCTCCTTTCAGCTTTCGGGAGGCCGGGCCTCCTTCCTAGACTCCCCTCAGACCCCGTCTCAGCCCCGATGGGCCCTCCCAGCTTCAAGCAGGCCTTCCCGCCCCCCGCTCCCCAGCTTCACCCCTCAGCGTGTGCCCCCTTCTCCAGGCAGCCCGCCCAGATTTCCCCTGGGCCCCCGGTCTAGGTGCCTCCCTGGGCACCTCTGCCTGTCATCTCGGGTCACACGGGAGAGGGTCTGTGTCCCGCAGAAGCCTTCCTCCTTCCCTCCCTGTCGCCGCAGGTCAGCCCCGGCTACAGCCCGCTCTGGCTGCTGTCCCCACCCCCAGCTTTGGCCGTTCCCACCAGGCTGGCTGACTTGGGAACACAGGGTCTCTCTGGCCTCAGTCTCCCCACTGAGCAAGTAGGACCCCCTCTGGCCTTGCTGGGGCAGTAAAGGGACGAGGTGACAGGTTTCTGTGCAGGTGCGGGCCTCCAGAAGGTGGTGCCCGCAGTGGTGCCCTGTGCCAGGACATGGCAGCGAGTGGGGTAGGGTCTGCCCACTGAGGCCCCTTGGGCTGGTTGGCTGTCTAGTGCCCGGCGCCAGCAGAGCCAGGACCCTCCGGGGCTCAGCTCCCCCGGACCTGTAGGCAGGTGGCCAGAGAGAGGCTGTCCTGTGGGAGCTTCACCCCCTACCTGAATCCCACCCCCCTCCTGAATCCTCCCTCCCGGAATCCCACCCCCCTCCTGAATCCTCCCTCCCGGAATCCCACCCCCCTCCTGAATCCTCCCTCCCGGAATCCCACTCCCCCCACATCCCACCCCACCAGAATCCCAGCCCCTGAATCCCTTGGGGCCGGGAGCTGGCCAGGTGGACTTGTGCTAGTCCCTAGGCCTGGCTGTGCCGCGAGGTGGAGCCCTCAGGGAGGGGGGAGGAACTGGGCTCTTGCCCTCTGGCATGGCTCTGGCTCCCCACCCCATGTGGTTCGGCTGCCAGTGAACGGCCCGGCAGGGTCTTGACCCTGGTCTCCTGCAGCCGGGGCCCTTCCCTGTGGGACACCAGGGCCCTTCCCTGTGGGACACCAGGGCCCTTCCCTGTGGGACCCCGGGGCCCTTCCCTGTGGGACCCCAGGGCCCGACAGGCCGAGCTCTCGGGCAGGTGGGGAAAGGTGGATTGGGTGTGCGTCCAGGCACTCTGGGTCCCCACCCCTGCTGCTGTCGCACCTGCCCTGAGCCCTGTTGGCGTTTGCTGAGTGAAACCATCGACTTCTAGGAAATGCAGGAGGCAGGGGGCAGTTTCTTGGATGGGGGAGGGGACTTGAAGTGCCTGGGGCCACCCTGGAGGAGGTGTCACAGTGGATGGAAGTGTGGGCCTGCGCTCAGGGAACGATGCTCTGTGGGGACTCACCGGTCCAAAGAGGGTCCCTGAAGCAGATGGGGTGAGCCGGGAGGACAGCCGGGGGGGAGGGGCGGGGCGTGGACAGGGGCGTGGACAGGGCCGGGGCATCCTGCCTGGGAGGGGCAGGGCACCCGGGAGCCAAGGAGGAAGTGGCCGGGAGGGGTGTTTGAGGGTGGGCGGCCAGGGGCTGAAGATAGACGTGTGTCCAGCGGGCCATAGGGGGCATCCCTGGTCAGCCCGCTGTGGGGGGCAGGGGCACCCCGGTCAGGGAGGGACGTGGGTGGGGTGGGAAAAGATGGCCGGGAAAACGGGGGAGTCAGGGAGGCTCCCCAGGCCCTGGAGAGGAGGAGGGCGGGACGCGTGAGGGGTGGGCAGTGGGGAGCTCTTTCCCGAACAGTCCAGGGGGTCAGCTCAGCCTCGGCCACCGCCTGGGGACTCACAGCCCCTCTCCCCGCAGGACCCGAGAGGCCGTGCAGTGAGGCGCCCACATATGTGAACGTCCCCGCCAGCCCTTCCCCCACGAAGCAGCTGCACTACTTAGGCCTGCAGCTCCAGGAGGCCGGCGCGGGCATCCGAGGTGGGTCCGCAGGGGCCTTGAGCTCCGGGCGCATCGGCCCTGGGCCAGGGGCTCGCGGGCACCCCCCTCACAGCCCCGACGCTGGCGCTCAGGCCCTGGCCGGTGCGCTGGGTGGGTGCGCCCCCGCCGGCTCACCTGGGGCTGCTCGCAGGGGCCGGTGCTTCCCGCTACGCGCAGATCGACATCGTGGCCACAGAGGCGGCGCACAGGGCGGGGGCCCGGCACGCGCAGGCCCGGGAGGAGCGGCTGCCGGCGCTGGAGCAGAGGCGGAAGGGGACCCCGCGGTGAGGCGGCCGGACTGCGACGCGACCCGACGGCTCGAGAGAGCGGCCCCGCGGCACCTCTGCTGCGTCCCGGCGGTCAGGCTCCGAGCCGAGGGTGGGCGCGCTGCCCGGGCCCGGGGCGGGGGTGGGGGCGGGCGGACGGTTCCGGGGCGCTCCTCTGACACCTGCTCTGGTCCCCAGGCCGGCGGGAGGTGCCGCCTGGACAGGTGTCGGGCGGCTCCAGGTGGACCTGAGGCGGCGTCTGGCGAGCAGTCTCCGGTCCTGGGATGCGACCTGCCCGCGGTTTCCCTGGAGGCGGCGGCCCGGTGACGACGATGTGTCCCAGCCAAACGCATGTCCCCAACCACGGGGGACCCGGCCAGGCCCCACCACGTGGCGCCCTCTGCAGGGCCCCCGCTGTCCCCTCTGGGTCACCGCTGCCCTGCGCCTGGATGGCGTGGCCCTCGCGCGCTCAGCTGACTGCCCGCTTCTTGGGACCCATTTAGTTAGTTCTGTAAATGGTTTAAAATCACTCGTGTTCCATTGTCGACCCGGCCAGTTATTTCCTGAGGGTGAGGGCTCGTGCCACGTGCCTCTGGACACACGGAGGGACCCCTGGTGGCTGGGTGGGGCTCTCCCTGCGGCCTTGGTGGGTCGTAGAGCATTTCCAGGGCTCCGTGAGCCGGTGCGGTGGTCCCGGCTGCGCTGGCCAATGGGAGTCTGGATGCTGGGAAGCTCCTGGAGTTGGCGGTGGGCTTCCTGTCCTCCTCGCCAAGCCGGGCTGACCCACCCTGGCCTCGGAGATGAGATGGGGCCCTGCTCTGCCTGCTGGGCATCCCGACCAGGGCCCACGCAGACCCATCCCTCCCTGCCTCCTGCCGTGATCCCACCCCGGACCCAGCGAGCCGTGGTTAGCCTGCCCGTGGGGAGCCCAAGCGGCTGCACCCCACACCTCCTCCTCCTGGCGGGGGTCCCTCAGGCTGGTGGGGCTAGAACTTCAGTCCCCCTCCCCTGCCGAGCCTGTGGCGGCATCCCGAGTGGGATGCAAAGGCCCCGGGGCTGCTCAACAAACAGGTCCGGTTTTCACACGCCCTGGATGGGACTCCAGGGTAGCAGGCTTCCCTTTTAAGGCACAAGTGGGGGCAAAGCGTGGCCAGTGCACCCCAGTCCGGGGCTTCAGCTGTGTCAGGGTTCCCTCGGGTGGGAGGGGGGCCGACCTCCATGCCCTGGGCAGGCTGCACGCCCAGCTCGGGGACAGGCAACTAGGGGTCCCGGGCCTTACCAGTGACCTTGAGTGGCTGGCGTCTGGGGTCTCCTGTTTTCCAAATACGGTGAGCCTGCTGAGTTTTCGTGAAGCTAACACAGGGCCAGGGATGGGTGGGGCATCCAGGAAGGGCCTCCACGCCCGCCTCCGGCCCTGTGGGTGGCCGAGGGGTCCTGGGCGGCATCCACCTGGAGCAACATGGTCATGGGAAGCAGAGCAGTTCCCTGCGGGGTCAGCCAGGCCTGGCCGAGGGCGCCACGAGAGGGGCGGTCGGGGAGCCGGGAGGCTGTGGAGGGGCCACGGAGCACGAATGCCAAGGGCAGGGGTTTGTCCTGACGTATGACGGCCGCCCTCCGGCCAGCGAGGCTCAGGGGTGCTAGGGCTAAGCCAGCTAGGGCGGCCACGCAGGGCCAAGTGGGGAGCAGACAACTGCCTGCCCTTCCTCCAGAGCTGTAAGGGGCGGCTAGCCGGCACTTGGTGGCCAAGTCCACTGGGGTCACCTCGGCAAAGCTGTTGCAGCCACCAGGGGTGAGGCCCACGGGCCACTGTGTGGTCGTGGAAGGAGGTCTCAGGGACCCTGGACCCCAACCAACTCAAGCCTGGGAAGGGCTCCCCACCTTTGCTGAGAGGGAAGGGACATCCCTGGCCCAGCACCCCTGCAGTGACGCCCCCATCACTGCCCTTCCCACTCCCCTCATGTCCTGTCATGCCCTGTGCCCTCAGGTCCCCAGGCTGGACCCTCCTCAGGCCTGAGCTGGCCTAAGGGAGACTGTGCAGGGCGCTGGACACAGATCCGGCAGAGAGGTGCCCTGGAGGCTGGGGGGCCTCCAGTGCTGTGCTGGGTTTAGCGTCTTAATTCTGGAATATCAGTGTCAGACAGAACGCCTTATTATTGTTTTATTGAGGTTTAATTGACAGATTGTATTAGTTTCAGGTGTACAGCGTCATGGTTCTATATTTGTACATACAGTGAAATGATCACCACAGTAAGTCTCGTGAACATCCACCACCTCACAGAGTTACGGGATGTGAACTCTGAGGACCAGCTTCCCATCAGCTGTCAGGACACACTACAGTATTGTTACTAGAGTTGCCGTGTTGTGCGTTACATCCTGTGACTTAGTCTATAATCGCAAGTTTGTGCCTTTTGACCCCCTTCGTCGCATCATGCACTCCCTACCTTCCGCCTCTGGCAACCACACGTCTCTTCTCTGTATCAGTTCGGTTTTTTTTTTTTTTTTTAAGTTTCCAGATACATGTGAGATCGTATGTTCGTCTTTCTGTCTTATTTCACTTAGCACGATGCCCTCTAGGTGCATCCACGTTGTCACAAATGGCAGGGTTCCATTTTTTTAATGGCTGAGTAACATTCCATTGTATGTATGTACCACATCTTCTATCCATTCATCCATCGATGGGCGCTTCGGTTGCTTCTATATCTTGGCAATTGTCAATAATGCTGGGATGAACACAGGGGTGTAGATATCTTTCTGAGTTAGTGTTTTCACTTCCTTCAGATAAATACCCAGAAGTGAAACTGCTGGATCATATGGTAGTTCTATTTTTAATTTTTTGAGGAATCTCCACAGTTTTCCACAGTGGCTGCACCCATTTACATTCCCACCAACAGTGCACAAGGGTTCTCTTTCTCCACATCCTAGTCAACATTCGTTATCTGTTGTCTTTTTAATAATAGTCATTCTAATATGTGTGAGGTGATGTCCCTCTGTGGTCGATTTGCATTTCCCTAATGACTAGTGACGATGGAATTCCCTGGTGGTCCAGTGGTTAGGACTCTGTGCTTCCACTGCAGGGGGCACGGGTTCAATCCCTGGTCAGGGAACTAAGAT